>NC_139837.1:22269879-22500087 GCF_963691815.1 Echiichthys vipera
AAACACTACACACTACAGTCTGTGCAAGTGTTGGTGTGTTTTTGAATGATATCATGTGTCAAGAGTGTAGGTAAAGGAATGAACGGAGGAGAGCTGCAACTAAAACTAGCTGAAACATGCAACCTCAATAATAACTTTAATCTATAAACTCTAATAAAAAAAAATGGCTAAAGATAATACAGCCATTACCTAGACCTTGGTCTTGGCATGTCATGTTTTGTCAAACCAACAGTCCAAATAGCAAAAATGTTATTTTTCAAAGTATTTACAATGGTAAAAAATGTACAATAAAAAGTGAGATATCTGCCGAGCTCATGTTTTATTTGTTCTGGAAGGTATAGTACACCTGGCCCGCCTCGGATTTCCATCCGACCAGGTACTGAATGGACCAATCACAACCATCTATCTCATGTGGGGCGTCTCATTTCATGTTTAAGACGATGACTGATTATAGAGGAGCATCATGCTGGAATGGTTCCAACCGTTAGAGATGGGACAAAATATTGTAAGAGCAATATATTGGATTACTTTTGCTTGCGATAAATCAATGATAAACTTGTGCCCAATATATATTTTTTTTTCTATGAGAAATGTTTAATTTTACAGTGGAATGATGATATGTGTTCAAGAGGCACAAAGCTAAGACTATGTGCACTTCCTTGTACTTATTTCATCTCAGTGAATAATGCAGTGAATAAATATATTATTTCTTGCCTTTGCCTTTTTTTCCCTTCTTCAGTTACACAGATATCGTGACTTATTGAAGATGATTGTCTTGCAATGTATCGCATGTCGCAGAATCTCATCTTGTATTGTGAAACCCTCGTTGCCCATGATAACAATGGTTTCACAATACAAGATGAAATTCTGCGATACACGATACAGTGGTATTGTGATAGTATCCTATCGTTAGTGACTGTTATTCCCACCCCGACGAATGTAATTACCGACGTAACTGGCAATTTACAAAAAGACAAATTCTGCAGCGCTGAGCAAATATGACTCAATATTCTGTTAGTGTATTATTTTTTGTGTGTATTTATATGATTTTTTTCTCAATTTTGTGACCTGCCCGTCATTTTTTCCTACTTCAAAGCACCGCCTCAGCGCCATGCCCTTTTGTTACTCTGATTGCTTGTAGATCTGCATCGCTGATAACGCCTTTTGGAAATAACTATATCTATGAATCAGTCCGCTAATGCCAGGCTTGCTGAAAACAAAAACTCTTGAGCATTTGTGCTTGATAAAATGACTTCCACAGTTAAAAGTTACTATGTGCAGACATCTTTCAATATGTCATATGTAAAAAAAAAAAGAAAAGGAAGAGCTCTCAGCAAACTGGGGCTGGCAATTTCTACACAGTGACTTTAAACCTCTGTCAAAATGATTGATTCATTTTCTGTCATCAAATAACTATCGACTGATTGTCAGCTACAGAGAATGTCACTTAATAAATACAACGCATGTATTTAGTTTCAGTTTTGAATGCAAATGATGAATAATATTAATCATTTTTGGAAGTCTGTTTATACAACTCAACCATTCAAAAGTCTGAAAAGCATTTGCTTGACGGTTGAAATCGCAGCTATGGTTGATGTCTTTGTGCTGCAGAGTCCTCCACACTCTGCCCTGCTGTCAATCATCCATCACCCTCCCTGTCAGGTCGGCTGGTGACACTGATGCTGGCCGACGTTTGTGTACAAACACAAGCGTGAGTGAGAGGAAACGGCAAGATTGCGCGCTCCAGGGGGGATATCCTGGTTGGGGTCAATGTCACGCTTTTCAACAAATCATAGTGATGGATCTCTTTGCGAACTGGGAGATAGAAAAGCCCTCGGCTCGATAATGAAGCCACTGAGAACAAATACCACAGGGGAAATAATTGGGAATGATCTGTCGTTAACTGGATGGTCATTAAAATTGACATTTGGAATTGATTGTATAGAGCCGACCCCAACACGTGTAGTCCGAAGCTTTAAAGATGCAGTAGAGGAAAAGAAACCCTGAAAGGTGTGTATATACGTATTATGTGTGTGCGTGAAGGGTAATTATACAGCTCAGAGGGCACACAGCACCACTGAGTGGCCAGCTGCCTCCTATGTTTGAATAAAGAGTGTTTCTGAGTGTGGTTGTGTGTTTAACTGTGCACAAAAGACGGTGTGTGTGCACTGGGGAGAGTTACTGTGCCAATGTCTAACCACAGATGCGTTTAAGAGGCTGAATAGTGAGATGATAACCACAACAACAGAATAATTTATGTCCTGTTGCAGGCTACTTCAAGCTGCCAAAATATGCACGAGTGTCCACTATGTTTTTTATGTGTGTGTGCGTGTGTGTGTGTGTGTGTGTGCGCGTGTGTGTGGGGTGCGTGTGTGTGTGGGGTGCATGTGTGTGTGAGAGAGGATGGGTCAAGCTTCATTTATTTGTCTTAAATGATAATAAATCCACATGCTTAACGATGTTGTGTGTCGATGGGTGCTGCTGAATCCTCAAAAGTAAAATCAAGCGAAGTACAGCACTCCAATCAACACTGCCAGATACAAAAGTTGCAACTGTTGCCATGGAAGGGTGCCTGCCCGAAACATCCGACTACGAATGAATAATTTAACTGGATTGCGGTCTTTCTCTTGATTCTAGATTGGTTCTCGGAGGACCAGCACCTGCGTCACCCAAGCTGCTTTCAAGTGTCTTTCCAGCATCTATTTTTTGCTTCGAGTGCAAAATCTTGAAACTTTTCAGATAAGTGCTGGTGTGGTCACGGGCGCTCATGTTCAGGAAACAGAGAGAAAAGCCCATTTTTGTGGGAGCATACCGATCCGACACCGAGTGTTTTAATCACCGTAGGTGTTGTTAGCTTGTTGTCAACTGTGGGTTTTGTTTTTGCCATGACAAAAACAAAACCAACTGGAAGGGCAGATCCTCTTTTGTCTCAGACTGAAAGCTCACCTGTTCAGACTGCATCTTAACCAATGAAAATGTGAGAAAAAGCCACAAAATCCTTTCTCTATTTCTTTTTTCTGAAACGAAACTTATTTATTATTCGCTTGCACAATTCCGCCCTTTTTTGGGTGGTATCCTCATTGTTGATTCGACTTTTGGTAAATCGTTAAGGATAAAGACATCAGCGAAAGGTGATTTATGTAAATTCAGGCACCGTTGAGGCAAGAGTAATATTTTAGAAAATAGTATAATTTTAGCACCTGTATGAGAAAAAAAGACTCTGGGTTAAAGGCCCTGCGGAGGAGGGGATGGGAAGCGGTGGCTGAGCTGACAGTAGGAAGCAGAGAGAGAAGGAGGGCGGCGTATACAGCGAGCGCGCTGACTCAAGAGACCCGGCAGTGACGACACTAATCACCTCTCCGCTTTAACGAGGTAAATGGTTGAGAACAAGGTCAGCGAGTGGAATAACACTGCTGCTTGCTTTCTGCTTGCTGCATGCTGATGACAGTGATTAGGAATTCATCGTCGGGTAGATTTTAAAGGAAGCGCTTTGATACTCAGAATCCCAACCAAGCATAAGCTGAAAAACATACACAAACCAGTGAAGAACAGTTGACTGCAGAAGGTTGCAACAGTGAAGACGGAAGCCTCAGATGTAGAAAGAAAACTCTGATGTACATTTGTCTCTCAGAGGAGAGAATTTCAGTCTCTTTATGGCAGCAGGGTGATTTGTTCATTTCATCGAATCCTTAGCCATCCACCCACACACACCCACCCAGACTTGGCCCAGGGCGGGCAGCCTTCCTTTAATGCCTCTGCCCCAACCAAATTACACCGCCCCTCTGTTCCAACAGCCGCAACAGCAATAATAAAAAAAGAAAAATCCCTAATAATTTTAAATACACAACCGTGATAACACGCTGCAAAGGGAGGTGAATTGAGATTATTAAATTAGTTTTAAATTTTAATAATTCCATCATCAAGAGGAGGACATTTTTCAAGGGGGATGAGGCTGCCTGACGCTGATTCACATGAAGCTTGAATACATGACACCATAACTCTTTCACTGTACTTATGCCGTTGGAGTTGTATTAAAATGACCTGGGGACAAAGAACCCGTTTTATAAGACGCTAAAGAAAGAGACTCAACTATAGTCATTATGGTATCGTCAGTTGAGAGAGAAAGCATTCCTATTGGCTCAGGCCAGAGAGGTCTCACTCTGCTTCAAATTCTGGAGTTTTATTTTTGCTTTTTACCTGCTGCAACTTTAAGTCAAGTTTTTTTTTTTTTTAAGTAGTAAACACCACAACAGGTCAGCGTGTTGTCAGTGTTCTGGAGGAATAGTTCAGAAACTCTTTCTCTTCTGATGTAGCCATCAAAAATAAAACTTTACACAGGTCCCACAGCAAATAACTGCGATCCCACTGCAGGTTAGAGAAGCTGAGTGTTTGCGTCTTAACAATCCTGACAGTTTCATCAACGTGCACTGACCTCGTTCTATTTTCAGGATTAAAGTAACATCAAAACATGATGTCTCTCCTGTTTTACCCACACTGCTGTAAAACGGGTTAACTCTGCAGAACTCACTGCTACACTAAAATATGAACACATGGCTGAGTAGGACATTAAAGTGGCTTTTCCCTTACTTTGGTAAATTATATATTTGAGGACCATTAAATCTGAGACACACCCAGATGTAACCTCTGTAGGTCGATGACCACTTTCAAATGCACCTATGCTGACTACTGGCTTCATGAAAAAGATTCAGAAAGACATAAACAAACTTACTTTGGGGAAGTAGTTGGATGAGAAAAAAAAATGTAGGCTAGATGATGTAGGAAGTCCGACTTCAAAAATAGCCATAACTGCAGTGATATTTCCATGACAAATATGTCCCAGTGTGCAATGTTAAAGAAGACGCATTTCATGATAGCTCTTTCAGCTTCCTCCATCCAGCAGTTTGGACTTATGTAGCCAAGAAATGTGTCATTCAGGTCACTATCACTTCAAAGGGAGCTTGCTTTAGCAGCAGCCGAGTTTTAAATTAAAAACATGACAGTTAAAGTGAAAAGAACACAATTTCATTGCATTCAAGAAATATTTTGAAAAATTTCACATTCTCAAAGGATTTTCCAGGCCTGGAGGAACACTTTCAATTTGCACAACTAGAGACAACATACAATTTATACAACATTCATAAAGTTTTCTATAAATGCTGGAACTCTGGAAGTTCCTGACTTTGCTTGATTTTAAAACAGGGGAGAGGAAAAGTGTTGATTCACTTTTAAAAGCCATGATGCAACATAACAAGCCTAAGGTGAGAAGCTGCTGGACAGCTGGACGTGAATATGTGAGTGCATTTTATTGTTAACGCTGATGTTTAATCCATCTGTTTTGTGGCTGGAGAATGCTTTTGGGGGGTGTCTCTGCTGGTGCTGCAGATAACGGGATGGCACCACCTTCATTTGTCACCACAGGGAACATGGCACAGAAAGAAAGCACCAGGAGTGAGAAAGAGTGAGATTATAAGACAAGTCAGAGTGAAGAAGAGCAAACAATTTCCACGTTAATTAGCATCCCTCTCCTCCCCCGCAACACAAACAATGCGGCACCCGGAGAAACCAGAAGCAAACAGGGACAAGGCTGCGAGCTCGCTAACTTTAGGTCTCTACTCATCTGTGCTAAATCAGTGGCAGGCAGCACATACATAAAAAAAAGAGACTGAGCTGTGGGATTAAGAGCAAGTCAGAAGGAGTGGTGGGAGACTAGGGGGAAAGAAAACAGAGAGGGGAGGGAGGGAGGAAAAGAAGGTGATGGAACAAGAGAGATTGACAAAGGAAAGGAAGCCAGTATCAGAAGAGAGTAGGCAGAAGGAGAAATAAAGGAGGACAACCAGAACAGAAGGGGTAGATGGAGAGCTAGAGATGAAAGGAGGAGGAAATAAAGGGGGGGGGGGGGCATCCTTTCTACAGGGGAGCTTGGGAGAGGCAAAAGAAGAGGGAGAAGGAAGGAGGGGGAATGTAAAAATGATGAGTGAAGGGGGGGGGGGGCAGCAGAGATGATGGAGGGGAGGAAAAGAGAGCAGAAGCGGGAAATGATGAGATGAAAACAGAAGAAAAAGGAAAGAAAGAAGGAGGAAAGGACTGACGTGATGAAAAAAGAGGGAGATGGTAAAGAGAAAGGCGGAGCAAGGAAAGAGATTATGGATTGCTGTGTTTCCTGCTCGCTGCAGCAGCAGGCTGCATGCTTTGAATGCTGACATGCAAACATTTGAATGCTGACGCATTTGTTTTAACATACAAGCACCATGAGCAAGCAACTGCCGGGTCTGCATCTGTATGAAAAGGGAACGAGGGACACAACAGCACTTCCACAATGTTTACAGCTGAATAGCATCCAAAATAAACCTCAGTGATTTATTCAGTGGATGCTGAAACATACTGTTATTGATCTTGACTCTATTGGCAATGGCTGGTCACAAAAATACAATAAAAGAGAATCTTTCAAATCAACTCCATCAAATCTCTCCGCCTGTGCACGGCTGCTGAATCAATAAAAACAGTATGACTTGGAACAGCAGGACATTGTGGAGACGACACAAGCACAAAAACGTCCTACATTTCTCCTCTGGGTTCTGGACACTCGAGCAAACAGGACACGCAGGAGAAAAATGTACGCACATGCAGTCAAGCTTGCATGGAACACACTTCAGTGCCAAATGTTTGGTCCCGCTCGTTTATTTTATTATTTAAAAAAAAATCAATAATACATTACAGTTCCCGAGGTTCAGGGATTCATCACAGCTCAACACATGCACACGTGTTCAGCACTACCAGAAAAAAACAGTGTCTCCATCTTTACAAACCAGCATGATGAAAGTCCTGCTGAGAAATTCCTTTTGAATTCTCATCAAGATCCAAAAGGTTTCTAAAGATACCACAAACTGCATGTGAACCATGGGGAAATGTGTGCATAGCAAAAAGATACCACACCATATTTATTTCATTATACTGAATAATGTGTTTGAATATTTGACTCACTGTTGAATAAGCAGACACAGAAGATACTGTATATGGGATACTGTCATACAGGCCAAACTTGAAATGAGCGACTTGACAGTATCTAAACGATTTAGCAGCTTTAAACGCCTCACCTTCCCCCAGTGACATAAGAACGGACGTCACGGTGTACTGTATCATCACTGTTCGACAGTGGGAGTAGGTCACATGTGTGCGAGTCACATTTAAGTCTCAAGTCTTGACCTTCAAGTCTCAAGCAAGTCCAGAGTGATGGAGGTGAGAATCATGCCAGCCACATTAAAATTCTGATGATCTACCTCATTTTTCCACATTTAAACGGTTCTCACTTTTTTCTAGGTCGTTTTCCAGGACACTGGAAGAGAGAATCCAGCTGCCATGACAGACATAGATCACGGCATGTTTCACTCTGTGCAAGTCTGATTTAAAAAAATGTGCAGTCTATAATGGCTAGAAATGATCGATGAAATCATCTCTTATATGCTTAGAAGTGATGAAACAGGTACAGTGACGGTTTCCACAACTCTCCCCTCACCCGTCTACATTTTCTTACTTTTTCTCCAATCACTTCCTGAGCCATAGCCTGCAAAAGTATCTGGTACCTTACATAAAAATAAAAATCTGTAATGACTGACGAGATATTTAGATACCAGAACATCAGAAATGACACTGCTTAAAATACAGTATCTGGTATCGTCAAGTACAGAAGTCTATTCATTGATCTGATACAATGTAATTGACTTGAGAGTCCGCCCTCCCCTCCTCTGCCGTCTGTGACCACAGTTTTGTCTCTCTTCCAGCTCATTGTGTTAAGGATGATAATGTCATAATGACACCTGTATTGCTTCATACTGTATATCAGGGTATTTCTTTCAGCATTTTGTGGAGCTTTTCCTGATTGCAAGCAGCCCAAAAAACAGGCAGCTTTATTAAGTTTAGGCAAAAAGATCATGGTTAGAAAAATAATATTCACTGTTATTTTGAGAGGGGACGCAAACCCAAATCCTCAAACACACTACATGTTAATCCTTCATGCTACAAAAAGGACACTGCACTCTGCTCTGGTACCGAAAAGCTGGAATTGGAAAAATAATTACAATTTTTGGTTGACCTCCGCCTTCCCAGTTTACTTGGTGCCATTAAATAAGCGTCTGTGCTTGTGCGTGCATGATGTGGGTGAATGAAATAGGACAACAGGAGATGCATGTGTGTGCCGACGGCTAACCAGCTCCTATAAAGCAGTGAGCTGCAGTGCTTCTTCATAGTAATGGCTGGTGCACAGGCACAGCAGAGCAGCTTTGGTGATCTATCAGCGTGGTTCACACTGCATCACACACTCACAGAGGCAACTGCTGCCGCTTTACCACCAACACATCTGTGGTTTGGAATAAGTGACTTGACAGAATGGAAGAGGAGACTAACTCACCTGAAGAATGTAACAAAGAACTGCACCAGATCCATGAAGTTACTGTGCTGCGAGAAGGCGATCTATAAAAGGGAAAGAGAGGACAACAGACAGAGTCAGAAATCTGCTTTAATAAAGGATATTTTAAAACAGGAGGGTCAGCATTATACACTCATAAACATGCAAGCTTTAGACTGGAGTTGACCTTGTAGATCTGATAAAAGGCACACAAATGAGCAGGGGAGATAATTCAGCCTCCGCTCACAAAGACAGTTGTTTATGTATATCAATTTAGGAAAGTATATGTTTAGTCATGACACTATCTTGTCAATCTAGGACTGTACTTGCATATTTTATACACACGTTTAATGACAGATTTTTTTTTTTTATACCTTATGGTACTCTTAACTCCTTATTCACAACTACTGGGAGGTTCCCAGTCCGTCTGCTTATCTGCGTTCCAGACTGCATGCCTGTCAAAGCAACAGCCGGGCCTCTCAGCTGCCCACAGCCTGTGTAAAAAAAAACTTCATTCCTGTACATGTGGGCAGAATTATTCCCTATGTAATCATCACAAGAGCAATTGTACCAACGAGATCCTGTCTTAATCAAGGTTGCCAGGGGTAACATTGGAAGTGCCTTACCACCTCCCCACCCCCTCCTTGTGTCTACACTTACGCCTACATCGACCCTGAAAATGCCTCACAATGAACATATTCCTGCAACAGCACAACACTGCCTCTCTCTGGTATCACCAGGATACTGCGCCTAAGGCCCGCAGAAGTCCCCTCATGCATCTTTCCTCTGAGGTGACACCTTAGCCCAGAACTTATCAACACTCCTGCTTATTATTCCTCTGCAAAGCAGGGATTTGCATACAGTTCCAGGAGAAAAGGCAGAAGGAGGGTGGAAAAAAGACAAAAGCCAGGAAACCCAGCTGTGTGCATGTCGGATTAGTCCATGAATACTTAATATGTAATCAAGAATTACAACACATGCATAGAAAGGCTGGATGGGTCAGGATGTGTATAAATCTACAGTGACTTTACACAAGAGCAACAGAGTGCCAAAGGCATTGGCCTCTGTGGTGAGATGACAGAGGGGTGTGAGTGTTTTGTGAACGGCCCTGGGTCTAATTTACTTGTGTAGTCAGCACCATCTGGCTCGCTAATGTGTTGCTGTTGATTACTGTTGAGCGCCGAATTCTCAGTGTGATCATTTTCCTCCAGACTGTTGAACAGTGAAGAGAAGTTCAGGGTGCCAAAATACGCCGAGAGAAAAGTTTAAAAAGATGTCAGCAGCATAGATTTAAGTGAGTAACCAACACTAAGGCAGTGTGGTGCAGTACTCGTTTATACTTTTTTTAATTTTCAAAATTGTAAAAAAAAAAAAAAAAAAAAAATGCAGACACTGGCTGTGGGGGCGCCACCCAGACCACATTGAAGTTTCATCTCGTTACAGCCCAAGGACAACTGCACTGTTGTTTTCAAGGATCCATCCAACAACTACAACCTAAACTGAAGTAGAACGACAGAGGTCGCCACTCATGAGAGCCGAGACCAGTGCTGGCGGGACCGCATCAGAGAGACGGACTTACCACTAATCCAGCAACAGTCCTGGTACACGGACCAAACTTTAACTACCGTTTCTGGGGTTTTAAAGCAGCGGGTACATGTGCTTTCCTCATTTGCAACCTCTTCAGCTCACTCTAGCTTAGGACAAGTGATAAGAGCCATAGCTTTACACCTGTAGACCAAACTTGTTTCATCACATAATGAATCTGTTAGTTTTTTTAATAGTTGTTAGTAGCTGAATATTAGCAAATGTATTTGTAGTAGTTAGTCTTAGTTATTGGGGTGAGTTTTAATTGAATTGAATTTCACAGGATGGAATCATGGTTGTTAGAAATGTCATTCATGAATTTATAATCTCATATCTTTTTTTTTTTTTTTAAAGATTTTTTTGGGCAGTTTTTTAAAGCCTTTATTACATAGGAAAGACTGTAAATGAGGTGAGAGAGAGGAGGGAAATGCAGCTAAGAGCCGCAGGTTGGAGTCGAACCCGCACCCTCAAGAAACTTCAGCTTCTTTACATGGGGCAACTGCTCAAACCACTGTGCCACCGGCCACCCCCTCATTACTTTGTGTTTGACCAATGTCATTCTACTGCATCTCAACCTCAATGAGGATCCCATGGCTAATAAAAAGGTTTAAATGACCATCACAACTTCCCAGAGCCCAAGTTGATGTCTTAAGACAGCTTGTTGTGTCCAACTAAAAGTTCTGTGCTAAAATATATACAACTTAGTGATATTAAGCAGAGGTAAAACATTTCTAAGACTCAAATCAGGTACTTGCATTTAAGAGAAAAGGTTTGGAGGGGTTATTTCACTTCCTGTGCTGATGAGTGTATATGGGAGGTTAAAATGAAAGGATTAAAAAAAAAACTATCAAAGATGGTGTCAAACCGTGAGTGGCAGTGATTCTTTTAAGAGCAAAGCTTAGAATTATCTGAGAAGCCTTGTCAGCTGGTGTGCTGAAACGCCATTCACTTCGTGACAGCAGCATTGAGCCATCTATTTCTCAAGGTGATTAGAAATACAAACAGTCATTTTCTCCTCTAATGACACAATTGTGCCCTTCAAGGATAACGCTAACTTCCTCAACACAACAAAAAAACAAAGGTGCTTCAGCGTCATGTCATCACATGCATAACTCCCATTTTGAAAAGTACAAGCAGGACGTCTCGCTGAGAAGATGTGCGATAACAGTTATTGTAGCGGCTAATCTCAAGTGTCAGCCATGTGCTGTGCTTTGTCACCAAGAGGCAGGCTGACAGTAGCTGCGGGAGGCCCGGGTGACACACTCGTTATGTGCCCAGCAGAGGGTGACTCTTTAGGGGCTGCAAAGAATCTCGCAGCAGGGCCTGTCAGCCTGCCGCCGGGCATTAAGGCCGCAAAATATTCTGCCTTTAATGGCTTCTGACAGTTGCTTGAACTATATTGGAGTTTTGAAGGAAAGTGTTGTTATCGGTGTGAGGGAGAGCTGCTCAACAGGTTCCACATGAAAGGATAGAAGGAAATTCAATTTAAATATGTGTGTGTGACATACTTTTATGCGTGTGTGCCAACGTGCTCCTTTCCAAAGTTTGTCAGTACCACAGGACTGTATTACAGAACATTCCTTCATGGGAAACTGGTTAAGCCATGGGGCTAATAAAGATTAATGCTTTATTGTGCGTTTCTAAAAGTCTGTATACATATTTATAGCACATTTGTAACATATTATACAATGATGTGGCTGTATGGTAATACTGTAGTGCGGTGCATGTCTGTCAGTCCACCACTTCCACACAGACTTGCCTCAGCAACTACTGGATGGTTTTGTACAGACATCAATGTTCCCAGATGTATTCCACTAACTGTGGTGAAGCCCTGACTTTTCCTGTAGCGCCACGCCAAGTACAGCCTCACAGCATGGATGAAGATTCTCTAGGCTTAAAAGTAATAGTAACTCGTTTTTTTGTTGGTGACAAGATTATACCATCCAAATTAATTATTGTGAGCAAATTATTATTATTTTTTGTTGTTGTGTCAAGAGGTTTTGTCTCTAATAGGGACTTCATTATTTATTATCTGATTTTATTATTTGAAATCATTGTATTATTGTAAAAAACTTATCTCGCTCTTAACATGGATTTAAGCACATTTATGCTTTAAGTGTGTGTGTGATGCAGGGGCTTGGGGTACAAGAAAAAAGTTTATTAAAAAAAATGGTATCTTATCTCTACTTTATCCTATGTTTGATATAACTGATAATGGTGACACACAGCTGATTGTTTTTATTAATATGTATTTTTATGTTTATATCCTTAAACAGAACTTCATTTACTATCTATTTAATTTAACTTATTCTTTGCATTTTGTATTAATATTAAAATGTATTTATTTCTGAATATTTTCTAAATGAATTAATAAGCATATTATCTTATTTATCTTTTAAATGTGTCTGCATACAATTTCATATACTGCTCCAACAATAAGTAGCAGGCTGATTTTAGGTTGTACTGTACACTGTTGCAAGCCGGCAAAACTGCTTAGTTTGTGTTTGCTAACCTCTCTGTGATCAGTATCAAAACACTTCCATCAGGCAGCCGTGCATGGCCCAGATAAACACTACACAAGTCCACACAGATACGCAGAGCAGGCCCAGCCAGCTGAGGTATTAAATTGGAGGCTGTTCTAATCTCTACCATATCATGACATGTTCACTAAGGCACAGTACAGGAGATCACAGCTCTTTAATGCAATTAGTCTGGGATTTGCGTTTCATTACAAACATCATTAAATTCAGATTCATTCTTCATCAGGAGAACAAAAAAAAAAAAAAAGAGGGGTGGGAGAACTCCTCACTGACTAATCTCAACGCAGCTGATTTTGCTTTGATGATCAGAGCTGCTCAACGGTGATGAAGTCATCACAGATCCACATTGGCCATTGTTAAGGATCTCAATTTAGGTGGGTCAAAGTCATTTATATCAAAGCGCTCTTCCTGCTTATCAGATGTTTTATATATTTTATCTAATATACCTAAGGGCGAAACTCGTTATAGATTCTAAGGGCTGGAGCTGAACTATTCAGCTTTGGGGGTAAAATAATGATATGATGCAACAGAATGGGCTGGGAATGCAACAAGTGGAACATCTCTCTTTGCAAATGGTACGCACGTCTAATGCTACTTCCGACCATGTGAAAGCAAACAGAAGCAACCTTGAGGTGGTGTGTCGGAGAGTGAGCATGAGAAAGAGAGACAGCTCTGTATAGCTGCACACACTAAAGCCGGGAGAAAGAGAGGGCTTAGCTTGCACACAGCCCACTCTGAATGCAGCATGTGTTTCAACTTAACATTCCACTTTGCCCTTGCTCTTTCTCGGCTGCTGTTTATGAACCGTTTTCCCAACACTGCGATCTCTGCCTGCCAACGCTGGAATACCAACCGCCTACGATTACCCGCACACATCCCAATACCAAACTGCAGCAGACCACTGAAAGTAAGGAGAGTAGGAAAGGCAACAAAAGAAAAACTGCTGTTAAGAAGAAATGGTGAAAAATGATTTTTAGAGACGAGGAGCAGAGGCAGAAAAAGAAAATGTTACCTCGCTGAAGAAGGTAAAGCTCCATGACTGCAAGGAAGAGCAATGTCACGCTAGCAGACCTTGCATGCTTTAGTTTCAAGGGCAGGGGTGATCTTCTATCCCACCCAGCAAGACAGAAGGTGAGGTGGGCCAGAGGAAGCTGAGAGGGGGAGGGCACTCTCAACTCAAGCCCTGTTCTGCTGTGGAGCTGCACTAAAGATCTCCTGAGGCTGGCTGGCAGCAGCTGGAGTTCTGAAGCTGAGAGAACTAAAAAAAAGCACTCACAAGGCAGGGCATGGAAGATGGAGGCAGGATTTTTCTCGCTTCAGGAGGAGGGCCGGGGGAAGGAGTTTGCACAGGGCAACCAGTCAAAACACCAAAAGTTATCGAGGAGGCACACAGGTGGGCAGGCTGCACCACAATCCAGGCCCAGAGCAGCCTGCAGTTCAACAGCAGCACCAGCCAATCCTGGCAATGCATGCATTCACTGAATTAAACTTAATAATATGCTGAGTTCATCCTCTCCTTTATCATGCTGCAAAACAGCCATGAACTAACTATGAATGGATTAATAACAGCTAAACGTGTAAGCATGTAAATACAAAGCTATATTTATATTATTTTATATTCTACTCCCCCTCTTAAGCACTTGTAGTAATTGTTTGAGGGCAGATGTGTGACCACAGCAAGTCCCAACCACAGCGACTTCCTGGTTGATCCAATAAGGAAGTGCCAAAGATTGCAGTTCTGTGAGTGTCCACTATGGGTAGGTTTCATAATAGAGCAGTTTCTCATTGGCCCCCATGTTTTCACAGCATAATTAAACCTATTTAAGTCCTGGTACAAAAAAAACATTCTAGTCCTAAACCTATGTTTATGTCATATCTCCATGACAACACTGAGGGGGTGATTTTTTTTGTACCAGGTTAGTTTTTATTTTATTGGAGATTAAAGTTTATGAATAATTAGGGGTGCGGCCTCTTGAGTGACAGCTAGCCTCTGGTCCTCACTTCTCCTCGGAGGTATAAGTCAGCCAGATGGACGTATCTCCCTCCTCCCAACGTCAGATCAATGTCCTTTTTTGGTAAGAGGAAATGAGGCAAAGTCAAAGTCTGACAAGATGGCGACTCGAAGAGGAGAGGTTGAGAGAACGGACCCCGACGGGTATGCTACGCCCATTTTTACACAGTCTATGGACCAGAGTTAGAACTGATCAAAACTCAACAAATCCACTTCACAATGTTTTCAGCCATATCTACTTGCAAAGTGCTTTTCAAAGGTACTGAAATCTGTTGGGACTAGGGCACCAATTGAGCAGTCTTGATCCCAATAATAGAGTCCATTATTGTCTATATCAGGACACTACAGAGTGCATTATCGCACTTATACCATGGCAACAAACCACAGGCAAACAGAGAAACTATTTCCATATCCAATAGTCTTACAATAAATCTGATCTTCATGAAGGTTTTTGTTGAGATTCCACTTTATTATTATTTTTGAGGCTGTAGTGCTGTTAAATATTGTGTTATACTAAGAGGTAGGACTGCACAATATGAGGAAAATAATGATATTAAAGTGTCCTGAGTTCTGCCTTCCTGCTGGTTTCAGTACAGTGCTAAAATGCAACAATTTGTTTGTTGAATTAAAATAAATCAATGTAAATGATTTCTAATATTATGTTATTGATGATTCAACTAAACACAAAAGGCACGATTAAGCATTACTCTCTTTCAACTAACTCAAAAAAGTGTCTTTTACGATGTGTTTATTGCGTAGATTGATATGATGAAAAAACAATATTGTGCAGCACTACTGAGGGGTGTTTTTATATCTAAAGTACCCCAAGTGATTCACACTGTGACTGAAATGAATCGACTTTGTTGTTGTTGCAAATAAAGGAATTTATAGGTATTAAACACTAACATTATGCTGGCAGAACTTTGCCTCTGACGGTACAGTGAGGGAACTATTGAGGGACAGTTTTCTCTCCATCAGTCGGCCACATGGCAGCGGTTCACCGAGTGCAGCTGTGATTGTAGCTCGGCCGCGCACACAGCCTCACACGCACACAAGCTACCAGGCAAGCAGATACAGAGCCCTATTCACAGCTACAGCCACATCAACATTGGAGAAAAGCTTCTGCACACCAAATGCAGGAAACTTCCCGACCCCCCGGACCACATTTTACTGGTGACTGACTGCCAACATGTACATTCTGCCATTTCACCAGCCAACTTTTTGGTTTATAGAGTAGAAAAGTGGCTTTTAAATCAGACAAGCTGACCAGTCACAGTGAAAATTGACCACAGCTTTGCTGCACTTTGATCCAAACTATGTGGGGCTGTGTGCGGAAGAGTGTTTATTTATTTACACACATGCACACGAGCCTCTGCACATAAAAGCACATTAGGAGACCTGACGTGCAATTTTGTAGTTGCTTTTATTCAAAGTGCATGAATAGATACATTCTCAGCATAAGAAGCGCTGCTACTGTCGGTGAATATTCAGGACAGCTTGGCCCTTTAAAATTTCTACTCATGTTCTACTTGAGTTATGCATGCTTTTATCATGTATATGCTCCTTTAAGTCATGCTGCTCTAGAAATTATAAATTATTATTATTAAAAATTATAATAAAAATGTATGTGTATTACTTGAACAAGCAACATGACTTGGCTTTAAAGAATCACCGGCAAAATAAGAAAAAATGTCAGGCACATCTAATTGTTTGATGGGAAAAAAATGCAATCAGGAAGGTTGTTTCCCTCACATTCCCTCCTTTTTGTTCATCTAATGGTGATACATTTAAACTTTCCATTGTCAAAGCCTCCCATTTATAGATTTCAAGCGTCATTATGAAGCAGTCAGCTTCTTCCCCTGTTCAACACATCAGCCAGTGGTTGTTGATCCACAGATGTCACAGTTGAATGTCTGGTTCTGACTGTCACAACTAGTCTGTCCAGTTAAGATGAATCGAAAGCATCACAAAGGCAGCTTCAGTCACTC
Source organism: Echiichthys vipera (assembly GCF_963691815.1). Classification (NCBI taxonomy): domain Eukaryota; kingdom Metazoa; phylum Chordata; class Actinopteri; order Perciformes; family Trachinidae; genus Echiichthys; species Echiichthys vipera. The sequence continues at coordinate 22,286,404 of NC_139837.1, forward strand.
TTCTGCAGTGGACTCAGCCGACAAAATTGGTATTTTATATTTATTATATATATACTGCCATTCGTGCAGCTTATTGTGGTAAGACCTGCATTTTAAAATCACGGTTAGTAAGGAAGTGGTTTAAACACACCACAATTATGTTGTCTGTCCTCCACCTACCTTTTCCTCACAAATGGAAGCGTGTGCATTTTATTGAAGCATACAATCACATCTAGTGCTGCTTGACTACAATGTTAAATGATTCTACTGTAGCACAAACTACTTTATTTCAGAGTCAACTAGTTGTATTTTTGTTTAGTGGATGCCTACTTGAATCTTAATAGGCCATGTGAAGTTGCTGACGTAGACGAAGAAGGTTATGTTCGGGCTGTTGCGGAAGTCAAAGTTCTCGTTGGAGAAGCTGTCTTTGAACTCCTTGATGTTGCTCCGGGAGACGATGGGGATCTCCTCCCCGGTCTGGGTGCCTGCTGAATGACAGCAAGAAGAACAGAAAAGATTGACAGAGATCGAGAAGGGATATGAAGGAGGAATTGACGAAGAGATGGAAGAGGAATGGGAGATTGACATGAAGGGGGTATACTTTTAAATATTTAACATCAACAACAGTGTTCACTGGTTACTATATAAACTAAGAGAAGATGAAGTTAAACTAGAACCATCGACTTCTTTTTCCACCATACAAGTTGAAGAAAATCAAACATGACAGCCCTCTCTGTGCATGATTATACCAGTTTAGGATATCAAACCTATTTCCGAGTAATTAAGCGGCATGAGCACAATAATATTTAGCACGAAACAGAACCTGATCTAAAAGTTCCTCGCTGTATTAAACTGGCATTTGAAGACGCCTGCCGTGGCCATCTGAGGACAGAGGATGTGTGTCTGCCATCTGCTCTCACCTTAGGTTTCACTGGATTCAATTTGAAATGTTTTTAATCATCAATTCATTTGTTGATTTTTTTCTCGGTAAATTGTCGTCCAATGATTTTTTTTGTCTAACCAACTGTCAATAACTTAAGATCCTTAAATGACAGTCATATAAAACAAAGGAAAAGCAGCAAATCCTGACATTTGAAGTTAGATCCAAGGTACGTTTGTTTGCTAATCTGACAGGGCTCAACACTAACGTTTAAAAGTGGTTGCCAAGCTGTAACCAGGCGTCAGTTTGCCAAAAGTGAAAACTGAAAAAGAGAAGACCTGAAAAAAGCCCCTGATATTTTGAGTAATTAAGATGCTGTGCAGTTATGTCAGCCAAATTATGAAAATGTGACATGCGTTTTTTTTTAAACTATACAATACATCTGGTTTTGCACATTTGTTGACAAGGTTGTCACACTTTTCAAAGTCAAACTGCTTAATTTGCTTCGCCATTGTCCCTAAAACAAAATGCCTTTGTGCACATGCGTAAAGAACCAAACACATGTCCAGTTGTCTGGTTCCTGTTCTGACTGTAACAGCTATATTTAAACATCACTAATATGGGGCGATCGGTCGAACAGTGGTTAGAGTAGTCGCCCCATGTAAAGAGGCTGAAGGTCCAAGAGGCAGCATCTGCAGGCTCGACTCCGACCTGCAGCCCTTTGCTGTCTCCCCTTCTCTCTCACCCCTTTTCCTGTTTGTCCTCTGTATTAAAAAGGCTTGGAAAATGCCAAAAAAAAAAAATCTTAAAAAAAAAAAACACTACTAGTGCAACAAATATTAAAACCACATTTATTGTGGGGTGCACCATTTGCTGTCTTTTTTTATTTGTTAAAAAGTGAGCCACCAAATACCAGGCATTGGTTGCTAATTTCTCAAAATGACAACTGTTATTGTCCATCCCTGTCAGATTGTCAAAATTCTTTGCAAAATTTATTTTCTGACATCATGTAATTGTTTCAGCACTAATGAGTGTTTGTTTTGAGACTTACCAGTGAAGCTGGTTGCCCAGGTGATGTTCAGGTTGAAGTTCTTTGAGGCATTTATGAACATGTCGAGATCCCGGTTTGGCTGCGGAGGGAGATGGAACACAGAGAGCCTGCAGTCACTGTCATCATTATCACACACACACACACACGCACACACAGTGTTTGCAGCTGTAGAAACAGTTACTGTAGCACAGACCGAAGCAAATTTGCACAGCAAATGGTAGCTGCATGAGCAAAAACTCAATGTTTGAGCAAGAGTCAATGATGGAAATGATATGCATTAAAATACTGTAAGTGTTAGTTGTACAGTGGTATTAGCCTTGATAACCTCAAGTAGGCATTTGTTAATTAGCATTTAAATAGATTTAGTGGAGATGAATGACTGTAGGGGCTCTCTTATGACATTTTCAAACATTGACTTTATTAATTAAGATGTATATTGCAGCATCTTCTGGCTCACTAAGGGGGTTTTCACACCCAGGCCTAAAAGAACACTTGACCCTTAGGTTCAGTTTGAGTCATTTCCTGTGACTTTAATAGCACGTACAGTGCATCCGGAAAGTATTCACAGCCTTTCACTTTTTTCCACATTTTATTACGTTACAGCCTTATTCCAAATTGTATTAAATTAATCTCTGTCCTCAAAATTCTACACATAATGCCCCATTATGACCACGTGAAAAAAGTTTTCTTGAGAGTTTTGAAAATGTATTAAAATTAAAAAACAAAGAAATCATATTTACATAAGTATTCACAGCCTTTGCTTAATACTTTGTAGAACCACCTTTGGCAGCCTCTACAGCCTCAAGTCTGTTTGAATATGATGCCACAAGCTTGGCACACCTCTCTTTAGGCAGTTTTGCCCATTCTTCTTTGCAGTACCTCTCAAGCTCTATCAGGTTGGATGGGAGACGTCTGTGCACAGCCATTTTCAGATCTCTCCAGAGATGTTCAATCGGATTCAAGTCTGGGCTCTGGCTGGGCCACTCCAGGACATTCACAGAGTGGTCCTGAAGCCACTCCTTTGAGATCTTGGCTGTGTGCATGGGGTCGTCGTCCTGCTGAAAAATGAACCGTCGCCCTAGTCTGAGGTCAAGAGCACTCTGGAGCAGGTTTTCATCCAGGATGTCTCTGTACATTGCTGCATTCGTCTTTCCCTCTATCCTTACTAGTCTGCCAGTTCCTGCTGCTGAAAAACATCCCCATAGCATGATGCTGCCACCACCATGCTTGACTGTTGGAATGGTATTGGCCTCGTGATGAGCAGTGCCTGGTTTCCTCCAAACATGACGCCTGGCATTCACACCAAAGAGTTCAATCTTTGTCTCATCAGACCAGATCATTTTGTTTCTCATGGTCTGAGAGTCCTTCAGGTGCCTTTAGGCAAATTCCAGACGGGCTGCCTTGTGCCTTTTACTAAGGAGTGGCTTTCGCCTGGCCACTCTGCCATACAGGCCTGATTGGTGGATTGCTGCAGAGATGGTTGTCCTTCTGCAAGGTTCTCCTCTCTCCATGGTGGAACGCTGGAGCTCTGACAGAGTGACCATCGGGTTCTTGGTCACTTCCCTGACCAACACCATTCTCCCCTGATTGCTCAATTTAGACGGCCGGCCAGCTCTAGGAAGAGTTCTGGTGGTTCCAAACTTCTTCCATTTACGAATGATGGAGGCCACTGTGCTCATTGGGACATTCAAAGCAGCAGATATTTTTCTGTATCCTTCCCCAGATTTGTACCTCGAGACAATTTTGTCTCTGAGGTCTACAGACAATTCCTTTGACTTCATGCTTGGTGTTTGCGCTCTGACATGCAGTCAACTGTGGGACCTTATATAGACAGGTGTGTGCCTTGCCAAATCATGTGCAATCAACTGGATTTACCACAGGTGGACTCCATTTAAGCTGTAAAACATCTCAAGGATGATCAGTGGAAACAGGATGCACCTGAGCTCAATTTTGAGCTTCATGGTCAAGGCTGTGAATACTTACGTAAATGTGATTTCTTTGTTTTTTAATTTTAATACATTTTCAAAACTCTCAAGAAAACTTTTTCCACCTGGTCATAATGGGGCATTATGTGTAGAATTTTGAGGACAGAGATTAATTTAATACAATTTGGAATAAGGCTGTAACGTAACAAAATGTGGAAAAAGTGAAACGCTGTGAATACTTTCCGGGTGCACTGTATAGTACAGTATTTGCAAACCTGACACCTGGGATCACAGCTTCACATTAGTCACCTCTTGTTAAACACTATGTCAGAGAAAAATACCATCTGGAATATCAGATTCTTGTGTTTCAGTTTTGGGCTCCAGATGCTGCAGCGATGGTAAACAGGACTGGACACACTTTTATTTGCTGGGAAAACATCTGTTTAATGAATGCAGTTCACACTACGGCATTACACTTCAAGCTGAGGAAGCCAGTGGTAATTATTTTCTCAATTTGTTCATTATCGTTAATGATAAATTAATTGAGTGAGAGGTGCCTGTTATTATTTATTGTAATAGTTTTATTTAGCTTTTTCTTGCTATTACTTTCTGCCTAATTATTTATAACATCTGCTTAAGTTAATATATAATTATACAAAGATGTATATTCTTGCCTGTGCTCTATTGTATATCATTAGTAGCTGGATATGTTGTCATCTTTTAGATCATGGAGTTATACCTTTTTATGTACTCGGTCTCAGTGGGAATTTACAAACTTAATAAAAACACTAATAAGGTATAATACAGCTATAACTGGGTTGACTAACGCCATTATTTTTTCAAACTAATTGCTGTTTACGCTGTTACAACGCCGTTACCTTTACTGAACGTTAAATGTGGTGCGCTACTATGAATAGATTGAATGAAGTGCGTAAATGAACGCAACACTGGCTGCATGCTCCACACACTACTAGTTAGGAGAACAGGTGGGTTAACAACCAGGTAAACGCAGAGTCATGCTTAATGGTAGCCAATCAGAGCCAGTTTTTACACACACACACACACACACACACACACACACACACACACACACACACACACACACACACACACACACACACACACACACACACACACACACACACACACACACACACACACACACACACACACACACACACACACACACACACACACACACACACACACACACACACACACACACACACACACACACACACACACACACACACACACACACACACACACACACACACACACACACACACACACACACACACACACACACACACACACACACACACACACACACACACACACACACACACACACACAAGCAATCCGATGAGAAGTTGGCATTTTCAAGGCCAATTTGCATGGGTAGGATGGTTAGGTTGCATGGGCTAGCCGGATACATGAATAGATGAGTGTTTTGGAAGGAGTGTATGGATGGGAGGGTGAATATCTTGGAGCTGTAGTTCAATCTTTAAAAGCACCCCATGTTGTTTAACTGTTTACTTTTTTAGTGAAGAAAATACTTGAAAAACAGTTGCCTGTGTCGTCCAGACTATTTGTCTCAGGTTGTGAGAGTTGGATTTATTTAATTTGCTACAGTTACTGTAAACACACTTTATATTATTTAACTGTTTACTTTTGAAGAAAATACTTAAAGAATGTCTACCAGACCAGTCGTCTGAGATTGGGAGTATGATTTATTTGATTTATTTATTTAAGAAAAATGCACTTTTTTGGTTTAAATGTTAACTTTTGTTGTGAACCAAATACTTGGAAGTACAAGTTGTTAACTTGACCAGTTGTCTCAGGTTGTGAGAGATGGATTTTATTTGATATAGAGTTAAACACACGTTATATTGTTTACTTACACCGTTTAGATTTGTTACAAAGATAATACTTGAAGTGCAGGGAAAACCTCTTACGGTCTGTTGATGTGCATAAATATTGAAGGTTATGTACGAGTACCTTCCTGTTCTACTGATTTCAACGGTCTCAGAAAAATCCAAATTCGTTTACGCGTTATAGTAACACAAATAGTTACTTTCCCTGGTAACTAGTTACTTTTATTATAGAGTAATTCAGTTACTAACTCAGTTACGTTTTGGAACAAGTAGTGAGTAACTATAACTTATTACGTTTTAAAGTAACATTACCAACACTGGTTGTCATGGTGCCTAAAGGGGAGGTACTTCCGTCATTATGCTTCATTCATGTTTTTCTTACTTCTGAAGAATTGAAAACAATGTATTCAAGCATTTTGAATTCTACCCAAGCCCCAACCCCAGCGACACTCTGGTGGATCCATTACAGAAGTGCCAAAAACTGCAGTTTTCTGAGTGTCCTCTAGGAGTAGTTTGCACAATAGAGCAATTTCTCATTGACGTTAAACAGACTGTTTTCACAGCGTAATTTAACCTGTTTAAGGCCTGGTACAAACAAACATTCTAGTCTGTATGTTTAGGTGTTATCTCCATGACGACACTGAGGAGGGTGAATTGTTTTTGTACGAGGCTAGTTTTTATTTTATTGGAGGTTAAAGTTTATGAATAATTAGGGGAGGGAGCGGCCTCTTGAGTGACAGCTAGCCACTGGCCCGCACTTTTCCTCAGAGGATAGTTGTCAGGATTAGCTGCTAACTCCGTCATCTTGACCTGGACTGTGGTCATACCTGTGGTGGTTTGCTCTTTGATCAACTGTACTTACAGATGGTTTAGGAACACACAGGTTAACGTTAGCTTTGTTATGCTTAATTAAATAGCCGCATTGCAGCATGATTTGCAGTACAGCCTGCTATCTATGGCAAATACACTAGATGCTAATCTGGAGCAGCGGGAGGATTTGGGCCGTGAGTCTATGAGCGTGGTACTGTGTTGAATATCAGTTTAAATCATAGATCATAAACGCTGGCTGCACTTGACTCCCGAAGCCGGTGTAATCTCCTCTAGAGAGAAAATAAAAATAAATGACTCCTGTTCCCTGAAGAAAATCTCAACATGGACTTCCACTCCCGTATCTAGTAACGCATTCTGTTAGCCTAGCTACCAGGCGGTGGAGCTAATGTGGCTAATTAAGTAAACGTCAGACAGGTGGACTTATCTCCCTCCCCCCAAACTTCACACCAATGCCCTTTTTTGGTAAGAGGAAATGAGGAGGAGTCACAGTTTTTCAAGATGGCAACTCCCAGAGGCGAGGACGATTGGATCAAGTTGAGAGAACGGACCTGTCGTAGTCCAAAGGCTACGTCCATTTTTTATACAGTCTATGATTCTACCACTGTTTATTTTTATTTATTTTTTAAATGTGGAGCTTTACAGTGCATGTAAGTTGTGATTTTCTTTGTCGATGCTTGTGTCTGCCAAAGAAAACCCTGTTTCTTCAGGTTTGGTGATTTCACATTTTGGAGATACATGGTTTTTCCAGGGCGGCACGGTGATGTAGTGGTTAGCTCTGTCGCTTCACAGCAAGAGGGTTTAAACCCACCGGGGCCCTTCTGTGTGGAGTTTGCATGTGTGCACCAAAGTCATTCAGGTGTTAGGTTAATTGGTGTCTCTAAGGGCCCACTCACACTGTCCTTCCGCACCGGGCCCCGGACTTTAGGGTACTTGTCCCCCCTCCCTCTCCCCCCGCGCCCCAGGCCCGTTTGTACTCACACTGCCTGGGCCTCGCACAAATGCTTCTTGCTGTCCATACGTCATCACGCCGTAACACGTCACACGCATTGATTGACGTCATCGCGATGTGTCGCTTTGTTTACAAATCTTTCCATAGACCTCAGAGTTTTGTGCGTCTTGTCCGACTGTTTTTGAATATTTTCATCCGACCAAATCTGCAGTGAACACTCCACCTCCGCATCACACCAACGTGAACCTTTCGCCGCCATTGTTGTTGTTGTTAAATGTCCGCGCATGGTCCCTGCTTCTTTTTTCTATGTCCGAACAGGCGCACATAAATTGCGTCAGTGGACGGCCCGCTGTCCGCAGTTATGCGTGGAGCGGGTGCACTCACACTGCTCAACGCACTGTTTTGGCCCGGTGCAGAAGGACAGTGTGAGTGAGCCCTAAGTTGCCCGTAGGTGTGAATGTAAGTGTGAGTGGTTGTCTGTCTCTATGTGTCGTCCTGTCCAGAGTTTACCCCGTCTATCTCTCAGTCAATGTCAGCTGGGATCAATCCAAATGGGATAAGCATTATGTAATAATCTATATAATTATATCAACGAATGGTGAAGAAACAACTGGAGAAGTTTCTTTGGAAGAAACTTTGACAATAAAAATAACTCCTCATCATCATCATCATCTGGTGATGACTTTACAGTCTTTAATCCTGATAAAAGTGACAGCTGCTGTGACGGTAGGGCGTTCACTGTCAGAGACGTACCTCCTCAGGTGTGGCCACGAAGTTGATGGCAGTGTAGTAGCGGTCGTCCTCCTGCGACAGGCTGAAGGTGAACTGGTAGTCGATGAGAAGCGTGTCTTTTTGAAGTGATCGAGCCAGCGGTGTGGGAGTGGGTGTGGGAGAGCGTGGTGGGGATTACAAAAGAAGAAGCACTCGATTAGTCTAGTTTGAAAGTCACACAAGAACATGTTTTCAAACAGCGCCCTGTGTCCTGCTCTTCTTTGAGAGGAGTTGGGTAGAACATTAAACAGCATTTAAACATTTTACCTGTAACTTATGATTACCATTGTTTACACCTTATAAGTCTATGTGTAGGCGCACAACTGGCTGTTGAGACGTGACGTTACATTAGATCTGAGTTTTTAAAAAAACAACGTAACTTTCATTTTACATCTTTCTTATCGATGAAGAATACGTCTAACTAACGAAAGAGGTGAGCGTAATTGTTTACATGTTTGGCCGTTGTTGTCTGTTTTGTTTCAACGGAGCATTTGGACCCAGAAATCGTATTTTGAAAGGGTGTTTCGTCAGAGTTGACAGCCGGATAGCGTCGCAAGATGCAGACACAAGATGCAGACACAAGATGCAGACACAAGAATTTGCAGGTGTTAGTAGTTGAGATCAAAATGAAGGCTGTGTTCAAAGATGGGTGTGGCCCAAGCAAGAGTGCATGAAGTAGGGGGTAGGAACAAGTAAGGGCCATTTGTCCCCCCTACGCTCCTGACTAGATCTGGGCTAAAACTGTAAATCCAATATATTTTAATGATTAATCTGTATAATCACTAAACAACTTGAAAATTTACAAGGGGGGTTGGGGGACTGCATGTTAGGCCATCACACTGTACATAACCATAGTTGACAAGAATAATAATAATAACATGAGAGTAATCTGCAGTGTTGAAAGCTGTTCTGCAGCCTCTGAAAAATGACTGTCATGGCAGCAGGGAACAGAGAAAGAGACTCCGTCAAAAGCTTAACTGCATTCTTCGGCCATCACTTTCATCTGCGTCTCACTTTGGATTATTTCCACCGGCAACTTGTTTTAAAAAACAGAAGTTTCTCCTTGAGACCTACTTTGATTTAACAGCCATGTAACACTCATGACATTGACCTGAACAAGGGAGGAGTAAGACCTCAATACGCACGCACGCACACACAGACACAGACACAGACACACACACACATGCACACGCACACGCACATGCACACGCACACGCACACGCACACGCAATCCACTTACAGTAGCATGTTCCTTTGAGGGGGTTGCCTTGGTAACGATTCTCGACTTCACACCTGAAAAAGAGAGTGGGACGATGGATAAAGGCAAATGAGGCAAAATGTGTGTTTGGGGGGGGGGGGGGGGGGGAGAAAAGAAGACAGAGGAAATCCAAACATCTCACATGGAGCTCAGATAAACACACGGTGACAGTGGTGTGAGTCTTCAGTCAGCTGCAGTAACACCAAAAGATAAAGAATGAAAAAAGGCAGCGTGAAGCTGACAGATGTCACTAACAGACACTTTCTGTCCACGCAAAAAGCCTCATTTTTATCCTGATGACTACTCGTGTGAAACTGCATCTCAGGATTTTAATAGGTTTTGGGAAGTCCTATGGCAATGAAGGACACAGTTAGGATTAGTGTTGCTTTTACTAACGAACAGCTGTTATCACAGTATGTAAACAGAGAAAAAAAGACATGGAGGGTATTGAGTCTTGTCTTAAAACATCCAAATTCTACATTTAGCCATCAATTTATTTTTGTTCCAATTCATTTCATTTTCATTTCAGCCTCACAGGACACAGTCACAGAGTGAGTGATGTATATTTGTGGGGCTACTCGGAAGTTAGCATCGTCCTGAATCCTTGGATTATTGCAGAAAATAAGCTCTACGGCGAACAAAAGTTTATGATGCTTACACATTTTGTTCAGCGAGATAATGAACAAAATGAACACCACTTTTAAGATTTTTAACGTTAACGGCTATAAACGAACCAAGTGATGACGCAGTGATGAGGTTTGTAGTCCCATTAAGCCACTTGTTAGCTACTGCCTTTTTTAAGACACTTACAAGCTTCAAAATTCCCAAGCGACGTATTGATTGCTGTATTTTAACTTGTAGGACAAAACGTCTCTCAAGCCTGTGTTAACCACAGACCTTCAGGCATCTAACCCAGTGACTTTGAGACAAGGTAGGGGAGATGCAAAAACGCTAACTCACTTCCAGGATTTAGGACTCTTTCCTGCATTCTAGGTGGTGATTACTGGATGCATTTTGATTTAGGCTCATTTTACATTAAAAAAACAACTTATCACTAAGCACTAATCACTTTTTTCCAAAATTTCCATAACTACTTGTGGGTTTTTGTGAATTTACAGTACATACAAAATCCTTGAATTTTAAGTAGTTCAACATTTTTGCATGTTTAATAAAAGTTCTGGAGCTTAGAAAAGATGCAAACAAAGATTTATAGAAATGATATTCACATGATGAGTGCACAGGTTTCAGCAGCCTCGAGGCTTGTGTCGAAACAAGTAAAGTTCCAGAGTTCATTAAAAAAAAACAAGCAATGTTGTGTCACAAATACACGTGGATGTGATGGCCGGACTATTCGCCGAACCAGAACTTAACTTCAGGGGGATAATGTATGAAACATTTTCTCAGCACAAAGGAGGAAGGACGAGGACAGAGGAACGAAGTGTGAAACTCACAGGTGGCAGCGATCTCCTTTGATGCCCTTAGTGGTGCAGAAGCACTTGCCGTTGTTGGGGTTGCACATGCTGGCGTGGCCGTTACACTTGCAGGCTGCACAAAAGATGTGAAACATAAAACTTTAAGTGCCTCAGTAAAGCAACACCATCCCTTTTTTATTTTTATTTTATATTTAATGATCATCATCATTCTAAATAACAAACTGCTACAGAATATTGAATGTGTTGTATTATATAGAGGGTGATTTACAGACTCCTGTGTAATATGTATCTGAGTTCCCTTTTCCTTTGTAGGATGTCTTTGAGTATAAATTGTTAATGTTTGATTCTCCATAACCACAAAGTGAAATAATAATACAAAAAATATTATATTACACTGCGAGCCGGGGTCATTTGATTAAGTTCAAACAACTCCATGTAACAAAATGAGAGCTTCTCCTGTACCTATTGCATACAGTTTGACAAATGTATAACAAATTTTATGGGAACTCTGCTTTCCTGGATGTTTAATAGGCATCAACTGTCTCATTCTCCAAAGAAAAGGACCAGAAGGAAATAAAAAAGGTGCCCCTATCCAGAAGTTTAGGCCTGGAGCCAATTTCTATGCATAGAGGTGAAGCCAACTTTAACGCTGCAGCTCCCACACGAGCTCTGGCTCCACAGCGCCGGAGGTGACTTTCTACGTCCCAAGAGATGTTTTTTCTGTCCGTTAGCAGATGCCAAATGTCCATTAGGGTGATGTTGAGGACCAGTTTTATGACATCTGTATAAAACGTTAATGTTTACCGTCCTTTGCATTAAATCAGTTCACTTTTAAAAGAACAACGACCCTCCTGGTATAAACAGATGCAAATTATGTAGAAATCTGTGGAACAATGGGGGACAGCTGGTGGAACAATAAGCCATATCATGGTTTTATCTTTATTTATTAGGGCTGTGTAGCAAGAATATAGAAAAAAACATACGTATCATGAGGGGTTATGATTCAATATATTGGGATACTGTAGGCAATATATGGCGTTTTTAAAATTATTATGATTATTATTATAAGTTTATTTAAAAGGGGGCAGTGCAATTTCATAAAACACATGATTACACATGGTTAAAAAAGCCAGAATTAGCCAGAAGGCTGGTTTTCATCTGTAGTCCCCTGGTCATGATGTGAAGAGGCAATACAAAATCTTATTTTAGAAAAACTGTCCTTGAATACAGTGAGTTCAAGTTTCAAAAAATGGTCACACTACGAAAAAATGGCTACTATGAGAACTAAAAGCGTCACACATGAATACAACTGGGCTTATTGAATCCACAACAGTCTCAGCTTTCCAGTCATAACCAATGCATGCAATTTAAGACTGTTTAGGGATGCAGAAATATTCAAATACACCATTTTAGAATAGGAAAAAATAACACGTTTCAACTGCACGAGTAAAACTTTTTGCCTCAAACTGTCTGGATTATCATAACAGGGGCTCGTCTGTAAATACAGGACTTATGGATACCCAAAGAACCCATTTCATTCAAATATCTTGAGGTCAGAAGTCAAGGGGCCCCTGTGAAAATGACCCTGCCAGTTTTTACCTTGCCAAAATCGTGCCTACATTTGACGCTTTATTTAGCCTCCTTCCTGACAAGCTAACATGACATGGTTGGCACCTATGGATGCCTTAGGTCAGGGGTGCCGAATCCTGCTCCTGGAGAGCTACTGCCCTGCATATTTTAGGTTTCTCCCTGCTCCAACACACTTGACTCTAATGATTATCAAACCTGTGACAAGCTTCAGCTGTTTGATAACGAGCACATCATTAGACTCAGGTGTGTTGGAGCAGGGATAAACCTAAAACATGCAGGGCAGTAGCTCTCCAGGAGCAGGATTGGGCAGCCCTGCCTTAGGTGAACTAGATTTGTATGATACCAACACTTTTACCAGCTTTAAAACGGCGCCCGTTACAGCCTTGTAAAGACAGTCATTTTATCAAAAAACATAATTAGATAATTGTGACACTCAAGTGCATTGATGTGATATGTTTTATTTAGATTATTTGTTCATCATTTTCTTTTTGTGGTAATGGCTTTGCACTTTTTTCTCTTAATGTCTACTGACTCAAAGATATATAAGTATTGTCATGATGAGCTGTGAAGTCAAACATGCCTCTGATGTCTCTGGGGGGTGCGTTGCTGCAGGCAGGAGGCAGAAATGAGAATAAACAAAGAATGAATAATACTGACAAGATGAAGATATGCAGAGAGGCTGACATATCACTGATGTAGAAGTAAATGTTTATTCCACCTGGAATTAGAGCGCCTAAAAGGAAAACATATAGCATGGCCGTTATATACTGGTAAGCAAAATAAAGCTTTTGAAGCAACAGACAATTGATTTGTTGTCTGATTGACTGACTGTCAGCATTAGCTGTAGAGCGGAGTAAATCTTTAATATCCCACGGGACTGCTCTACTGTGCAGCCAGGAATCAGGAAAATGGCAGACATAAAACTGAACTGTAAACCACTGACAAGTTCAATGAAGCTGTGCGGCAGAAAGACTGACTGCTTGATTTAGTGCCGGACCTAACGGCAAACGGATACTCACGCTGGCAGCTGCCCCCGTTGGTCGGATCTCCGTAGAAACCGGAGATGCAGCTCTCGCAGTGTCTGCCGGTTGTCAGGTCCTCGCACTTCTCGCAAACGCTCTCGTTGACACACTGGCTGTGACCGTTACACTGACAAGCTGTAAACAAAAGCACATACTGCATGAACGTCGCACACACTGACAATACTTTTTTCATAAACAGCCCCTCAGGCTTATACAAGAATGAATGTGTGTGTTAATTTGCAAGTACAGAAATTAATTTGCAGTCTGGGTTTCTGTATGAGTTCTGAATGTGAGGTCCTCGTGTGACAAATACTGTAACTGTAATATTCTTCATGCCTGTCAGGTTTATTTGTTAAGATTTACTATGTAAGGGAGCGATTAGGACATTAGAGCGAATGAAACCCTGATGTTCAAGAAAACCCTGCCAGGGGTTCATTCAGATTAATGACTCGCCCTAAATGAGCCCACTTATTGCAGAGCTACTTATAAAAAAAAAAAAGATAATTTGGAAAAAAAAAATATTGATTTTAAATAATTTTCTTCCAGAGTCTAATGAGCAGCGGCCTGTTATTCCGAAATCAACCATTAAGTGACAGATTAGTCGATCAGCAGACAAATAATCACATTCTGTTGATGATTGATTAATTATTGGAGGAATATTTCCTGCTTTTCTTTCAATTATATCATATTAGGTTGAATATATATGGCTTTATTTTCCCTCTCAGAGAACCATCACCTTATTGTGGTGGAGAGGTTTGTGTGTCCCTGTGAACCTGAGGGCTGTGTTGTCTGGAGCCTGGTGCTCCTGGTAGGGTCTCCCATGGCAGAGTGGTCTCAGGTCAGACTAAGACTGGTTCACAAGACTCTATGGAACAATGAGGAAGAGAAATAGAGACCCTGCCCAGAGGAAGCCCGGGGCCTCCGTCTGGAGCCAGGCCCAGATGGAGGGCTCGCCGGCAAGTGTCTGGTGGCCAGGTTTGGTGGCCACAGCCCGATAAAGTGATGTGGCTTGGTTGGGAGGGGCTGTCCTGGTTGACACGTCTCTTAAACATTGCATGGATGTCTGGGACAGTGCCAAGGGAGTCGCAGACTGGGCTAGTGGTTCCCCTTTTTAAAAAGGGGGACCAGAGGGTGTGTGCCAATTACAGGGGTATCACACTACTCAGCCTCCCTGGTAAAGTCTACTCCAAGGTGCTGGAAAGGAGGGTTCGTCCTATAGTCAAACCTCAGATTGAAGAGGAACAATGCGGATTCCGTCCTGGACGTGGAACAACGGACCAGCTCTTCACTCTCGCAAGGATCCTTGAGGGGGCCAGGGAGTATGCCCATCCAGTCTACATGTGCTTTGTGGATCTGGAGAAGGCATATGACCGAGTCTCTGGGGAGATACTGTGGGAGGTGCAGCGGGAGTATGGGGTGAGGGGGTCACTTCTGTGTACAACCAAAGTGAGAGCTGTGTCCGGTTACTCTGCAGTAAGTTGGATTCGTTCCCGGTGGGGGTTGGCCTCCGCCAGGGGTGCGCTTTGTCACCAATCCTGTTTGTAATTTTCATGGACAGGATATTGAGGCGTAGTCGTGGTGGGGAGGGTTTGCAGTTCGGTGGGCTGAGGATCTCGTCTCTGCTTTTAGCAGATGATGTAGTCCTGATGGCATTGTCGGTCAGTGACCTTCAGCACTCACTTGAGCGGTACGGAGCCAATTGTGAAACGGCTGGGATGAGGATCAGCACCTCTAAATCTGAGGCCATGGCTCTCAGCAGGAAACCAGTGGAATGCTTACTCCAGGTAGGAAATGAGTCCTTACCCCAAGTGAAGGAGTTCAAGTACATCAGGATCATGTTCACGAGTGAGGGGAGGATGGAGCGTGAGTTTGGCCGGAGAATCGGAGCAGCGGGGGTGTTGTTGCAGTCGCTCTACCGCACCGTTGTGACGAAAAGGGATCTGAGCCGGAAGGCAAAGCTCTCAATCTACTAGTCAATCTTCGTTCATGACCGAAAGAACGAGGTCGCGGGTACAAACGGCCGAAATGGGTTTTCTCAGGAGGGTGGCTGGAGTCTCCCTTAGAGAAAGGGTGAGAAGTTCAGCATCCGTGAGGAACTCGGAGTAGAGCCGCTGCTCCTTTGCGTTGAAAGGAGCCAGTTGAGGTGGTTCAGGCCTCTAGTAAGAATGCCCCCTGGGCGCCTCCCTAGGAAGGTGTTCCAGGCACGTCCAGCTGGGAGGAGGCCTCGGGGAAGACCCAGGACCAGGTGGAGAGATTATATCTCCATACTGGCCTGGGAACGCCTCAGGATCCCCCAGTTAGGGCTGGTTAATGTGGCCCGAGAAAGGGAAGTTTGGGGTCCCCTGCTAAGGCTGCTGCCCCCGCGACCCGACCCTAATAAGCAGTTGAAGAGGAGTCAAACATTTCTAGATATTTTGGTTGTTAGAGTAGAGAACGTCGTTTCTTTACGGGGGCACTTTGGCCACAAGAATCAATTCAGTCATCAGACGGAGAACATTCAAGATAATGTTAACTTTACCTCTGACAGGAGCTTTCCAAAATAAAATTATAACACTTATCTCAGCTTGGGCTTTTTTTTTGTTTAAGAGAAAGCCTCCGTTACAAAGTGGACGTGTGGTGTTTAAAAGCGGCGGGCACTCAGAGAGCAGAGGAGGTCTGCAGAAAGACACTATTGAGTTTTATTATAGGAAGAAAGGATCCAGCGCTTTTGGAGCCTGATCCGCACTAAAGCAGGGGTTAAAGCAAGAGAATGGGTTTGTGAGCCTGATAAGTAACCACGGAGGAAATGTGTTCAGTGAATTGAATTAAGTATTATATGAATTCAGACACCATTTTCTATACCTGAAATCAGACATGGTGCTCCGCTAAAGACTAAAAGTCATGATATCTCGTACTGATTACTGTTTGCCTCTTTGAAAAATTAGTTGGGTGTTTTACAGAAAAGAAGCTCCCATTTAAAACTATAAAAACTAACAGCAGTACTTCCCATGAGAAGTAAAGTGTGTAAAACTGGTGGACTTTCCCTTTAATGTAGGTGCAACTACATTTACAGAACCATAAATCATTTATAGAAAACATTAACAGCAATGAGTATTTTCAAATGATGAATACCTTCAATTACAAAACAGAAGAGAACAGAACAGAAGATCTAATTAAAGCTTACCTGGGCAGTGGATGAAGGACCAGTTGTATTTGGCCTCGCTGGGGCACATGCTGGAATTGAGTGCCGGCTGGGGGCTGGCGGGCAGGCCGGGGAGGGTGGACGGGGCTGGCACAGAGGTCTGGAAGGGCCCACGATACGAGCCCTCGATGCACTGACCTTTGCCAGTGTTGCTGGGGTCAGTGCACCAACCGCAGCCCGGCTGGTCCAGACACTGTCCGCACGTTCTGTACCCGGAGCAGTTCTCCGCTTCAGCAAAACACACAACAAAGCAGCAGTTAGAAAAGAATGCAGGATATTAATAACTGTGAAAACTTGTTCGCTTATCAGTGTGAAGAAAGTTCTTGCTCACAGCGTGTTTCCCTTGTGTAACTGAAGCTTTCAATAAATCAAATACTATCTTATGTGTTGGGTGTTAATAAATAAGGTCCAGCCTTTCCAAAAGTTTAAATTAATAACACCCGCAACACCTCTACAAGGTTCAACAGTTAATTTAGCTCATTCCTGAGCCACTGCTTCTCTCCACCTGCTTTACATACTGTAGATATTTGGCTATATTTTAATTCCCAACTCTTAGCCCTGGAGTGCTGCATGTAAGCAACAATTTGTACGTAATTGACCTGCCAGGTAAAATTAATTAAAATGGTTCTTTACTGCGCTGTACACAAAACAAAGCACCAGCCAAAGACTAAGTTCAAACTATTAAAGCCGATTATTAATCCTCATCTCATCTACTGGAGGGGCCACAGTTTAATGTACTCAGCTAAATGAAGGTTAAACAAACAAACATTTGAAGATGCTCTACTCCAGAGCGCCGCGCTTATTTAAAATGTTGCCTTTTACGGTCTTTCTTTTAAGTCTGGTGAAGATCGCTGCACATGCTCAAGTGGTTCAGTACATTAAGTGCAACTGGAGCCAAACGTGAGCAGACTTCAGATCTGTGCCTGCATTTTTTCGCTCTGTTTTTCCTCCTTCCATAGATTGTTACTCCTGAATCCTACCTGGGAGGTTATTGGTTATGCATGTAGCTGTTTAAACTTAATCAGGTTTAAATAATATGCTGCAAAATGTTCATGTGTCAAAGAGAAAGTGTTTTTGCAAAGTGTTTTTCCACGGCTGCAACAGTAATTAGTTTGGAATAAACAGGACAGGAGCTGGGTTACTGGCATAAGAAATGCATGGAGAGGTCTGTGCACATTTAAAAGGTAACATTTTATGTAAAATCGATGGGTTTCGACTCCAGGGATGTCGATGCCAAGGCTGCAAAATAAACACTGCAGAAAGGTTCTTACACTGAGGTGAGATGAGATCAATGAGTCAAGACAAGTGATGAAAAGACATTATAGATTACAAAAAAAAAAGAGCACAGAAACGCACTTGTTACCATAACATTTTTACTGGTCCCTAATTTCCCAGGAGGGTCCCTGTAATTTGGTACTAAATTAAAAAGGAAATATCTTAAAAGGAAGAGCTTACTTTCAACCCAAGTGAATGTTAACTTATTATTGGAAACTTTATCTTCCACATCTGAAAATATGCTTTCATGTAGACAATTTTTACTTTTTTGCATGTTCAGCTGACCCATTATGTTCTGGATAAAAGATAAATGAATTACTAGGTGTATCAATTGAATAATTTCTCTATTTTCCTTAATATTAAATATTTAATTCCAAGAAACTTCTTCCAATAATAATAATATTACAATACAGCAATAATTCTGCAAAACTGGGCATTACCCCACTTTACTTACATTATACTCCAAATAATTATATTATACTGCATTTATACTGCACAATAGTTATTTTCAAAGTACAATTTCCTTTTAGTTTCATTTTCACTATTATTATCTTTTAAATTGTTGCATATTGTATTGACCTATACATATATCCTGACTTTATCTTTTCACATATTGTTACTATGGTAATATAATGCATACTTTGTTTTTGTATTCTTCATTTATAGTACCCATTTCTTGCTTTAATTTACATTAACAAGATTATATTTACTGCAGCAGAATGTACACACAGTACATATACATGTTTCTATTGTTCAGTGTTTTTGTTCATGTGCTAAAATTTCTTTATATATTTTTTTCCATTCAAGAAAGGAGAAAATGTAACCAATATCTCCCCTGGGATCAATAAAGTATTTCTCTCTGATCCTATTATTCCGATACAACAGCTATCTAATCATAAAGTATTGGTTTTCAACTCCATTTCAATTCAACTACTCACATCATTTATAAAGGAACACCTCTACTTCTAACATCGCTGTACTCAAAAATAATAACAGCAGAAGGACAATGCATGGCCTCTGTTAAGTGTCTAGCCACAGGGTACACAAGAGAGAGAAGGCTGAAGAGAATGAGATGTCTTACGGGGACAAGTGTTCATGGTGTACCACTCCATACACTGTCCGAAGGGGAAGGATGCCACGTAGGCGTTGGAGTCGACGCACTGCTTCATGTTGCTGCACCACATACACTCGGAGCTGCTGCTGGTGCATTCGCTGCAGGTGGTCCTCATGGCACACGGTGTCCGGCACTGCTTGGCGCTGTGGTTGGCTGGGAAACATTTTCAAGAAGTTATGCTATAAATGCATGGATTTTCAGTACGGATGACTCAGTGGGAGTTAAACCCCCTCTGGTAAATGTTCCATTTGCTGAACTCTACAGGACTATGATAAACAAGGTGTCACTATACCACTATATATGTAAAGAGCAGAAAAATATGTTCAGCTCACAAAGTTGATTCTCAAATGCTTCCAGGTAGGACAAACAGTCGGGCTTCTAAGGTTTTTTTTATTACAGGTTGTATAATGAACCTCAAAGCTATTTAGAAATTAATTTAGGCCGTTCTCTGCCTCTCAGTATATTTCTGCAGGGCTGAACACAGCTGGTAGCAGTTACACCGGCAGTTAAAGAGACGCTCTGGCAATTTAGTCATACACTTCCATAAAGGTGAGCCCCTTGCAAAATGCACATTAAAAAAAAAAGAATGTTAAAAAATTAATGCAGCAGAAGGCAGTACATCCTGACCGAGCAAACATTCACAGAAGATCAGGCAAAAACACAAGTCCTACATTCATTTTCAATAAAGGTAGTGCATTTAGGCTACGGCAGTGTTGGCCCCAGGGGTGCTGGGAAAAAAAAGAAACCAACTGCACTTTCTGAATAGCAGACTGCTGCTTAGGAGGCTCATTTTTTAATAAATAAAATCATTTTAAATCAATATTTTGTGTCCAACTATGTTTTTTTTTCTTTTGTAAGTAGGCCTATATTAAATCTACCATTGGAGTGGGTCCTCTTAGACTGCCATTTTTCTACAGTAACCCAGAACAGCAAAACCAAACAGTGCCTCTAGAGAGGGCCCTTCACGTTTTACCTGAAGACCACTGCAGGTTCTCTACACTCTTATAAAGACATGGGTGACCTGATACCTGAACTGACCTGAGAGCAAAAATGGTCACGTACAGGGGTCAGGAACAGAAACAAGCATCAGGCATGTTGATTTGAAGACAGCAAATTATTTTGTGTCTTTAACATCTCATGAGGCTGGAACAGAAAGACTTGTCAGTATGTTTTTCCTTCTCTCAGCAAGCCTGACAGCATCTAAGACATGCTCTGTGAGGCAGAGGATGTTGACACTTCTGCTTTTTGGATGTCTCTATTTTTGGCTCCTTCTGCTTCATTAACTTTGCATGTCATGAAAGACAGCAGGCTGTGATTGGTCAGCGTTCAAAGTCACCATTTGACATTTCTCTCAGCCAAGTCATGGCGGAACTTTACGAGTGCCTAATCGAACAGTGACACTCTCAAGAGCCATAAATGATGTAAAATAATTGAAAGAAGCACATGAAATTATAATATTGTTAATTTAGTATATCCTATTTAACCTAAGCTTGATGTTTTGTTTGTGTAATGCGTTTCCATGAATCAGCATGTAATCTAATAGCTGCAGTGTTTGCTGATAACTATTTTCTGAAAATGTATCATCCTTCATTCATTGTTGCAGCCATGAACAATTCCTTATCACTAACAACAGGATCACAGGAGCGCTGCTGGTTTCCCTCAAACCGCCGTGTCTCTTGTAAAGGGTAACAGATCAGAAAGAGAACAGTGCAGGCTCCCACCTGAGTGCCTGGACTTTTTTCTTTCCAATTCCTTATTACTGCTTAGAATATAAAATGTTTCTCCAGGATAATACACCACTTTCCCTTTTCTTGGGGTTCATCAAGTATTGTGAACCCACCTGGCCGTTCACACAGGCTGCCGTTCACAGGGTTGATGCAGGTTTGTGCCTTCAGTCCGCTGGATGCCGGCTCAGCCAGGTAGCCACAGAACCCGGCGTCACTCGGCTCGCCTGGCAGCCACTGCAGGGTGGTGTTGGTGAAGGGCGACATGTCCTCCCAGCACCAGTATGACACGTTGATTTTCCTTAGCCCCACCCAGGGCGTCACCATGGCCTTGTACTGCAAACACACAACAGTATGCCACTGTTAAAACAAGGATTTCACATAATGTTCTCTTAAAATTCATCGCTCTTCAAAGTTTGACTGCAGCCTGCTGCTTCTTCTACTCTTCATGTCAAGTTCAAATCGACACCTTTGTTTGCTCATCTTTTCACTTTATAGACTTGCAAAAAAGGTTGAGAGACAACATAAAGGGATAGTTCAGATTTTTTTAGTGTTGTATGACTATTTATTCATAGTCAGTGTATTTAGTAGATGGTTTGAAGAATCAGACAGGAGTAGAAGCTAAACAAAGTACAGCTGTAGACACAACCTAAAAAAGATCAATATCAGTTAAATGCACGCTATATTTAGAATATTTGATCTGCTTTACCTTGCCTCTATGCAGACAGGGAATTGAAGCTATTATATCAGTCTCTGCCACCAGATGACTCAAGCTAAAGCAGTGAAAATATTTTAAATAGGGTGTACACTTCAACAGATATGGCTTTTTTAGGTGGGCCTTTTTTCATCTAGTTAACTGTGTGTTAAGTTACCATCTATCAAAAAGTGAGTTAAAACAATGGTGATTGATCATATGACCCACTAATGAAAGCGCTGGTATTTGCTGCTTTGCCAAAAAATATGACCTGAGTGTCTGTGGAGACTTTCCCGCGCTAAAATAATATGCCGTGCGCGGTTAGTGACGCTTTTTACATGGTTCCCCTTCTCTCGTCGGACCTCCTTTCAGTGTGGAGCATGTTAACGCATCACTGCAGGTGAGAGCTGCCGATCTACTGACCTCATACAGTCAACACTGTTCGGTTTCCAAAGCAATTCTGGGAGATGTAGTCCCAGAAGCTCACCTGCAGTTACAGCTAAACACCAAAGCGGCTGCTAGAACAACTCGTATCAATTCTTACAGATTACAACTTTAAATATATTTTGCTTCTCCAAACCGGCAACTTTAGGTAACACACAGAATAGAATGACTTTAATGATCCCAGACTGGGAAATTATTTTGTAACAGCAGTAGTGGGTCAGCAAATAAACACTTTGTACATAACAAATAGAATCCAATATATACATAGTGTATATATACAGCGCACAGTGTGCTATAAACATTAAACAATAATAATATATACAACAAAATATACTATAAAAATAATACCATATACAAAACAAAAAAAAACAGTAGAGAGAGCAGAGTTCTCTGTCAGGCAGAGGTGAGAGAGTTATTATAAAAAGTGATGGATTGTGGCAGGAAAGATTCCTGTATCTGTTGCTACGACAGCGAAGCGGAAGCAGCCTTTTGAAGAAGGTGCTCCGCTGTCTGACCAGTGTGAGTTGGAGAGGGTGGAGAGGATTATCCATGATGGATAACAGTTTTTTTCAGTGTCCTCCTCTCCACCACAGCCTCCAGAGTGTCCTGTTTGCAGCCAATCACAGAGCCAGCCTTCCTGATCAGTTTGTGGAGTCTGTTGGTGTCGCTGGCTCCAATGCTGCTTCCCCAACAAACCACAGCAAAGAAAAGTACACTGGCCACCACAGACTGATAAAGGATCTCCAACATTATGGATAAGTACCTCATACAACCCCACTTCAAAAAAATTTGAACTATCCCTTGCCAGTTACTCTGTTGCTGTTAATGTGACATTTGATGAGAATCAATGTCCAAAAATGATTTTGATAGCTAAAAAAAAAAGTCAGGAATCAAAATGTGGTTGTAAGCAACAAAAACAGAAAGACTTATCTCAGCAATGTTTTATTTGTACTGACATAAAATCCCCTGGACGGACTGAGCGGATATAAAAGCAGCTTTACTTCACTGGGGAGGATCTGTTATCCATCCCATCTCTAATCAATGGCCATGTTGTCGCAGTGGTAAACAAAGAGAGCTTCATCTCCCACAGACGTGAGTCGAATTACTGTTACAACGCGATTTAATTGCATTTATTGGATTGATCGATCGTGTCTGGAAATAGTTGGGACTGCTAAACCGCACAATGGTTTCAATATAACATGGTACGCAGACTTAAAGCATGTTTTTCTGAGGTTTTACTTCTTCTCTACCTTTGAGCACAAAGATTACCTTGAACCGACCAACAGAATTGGATTTAGACCAACAGGGGAAATCTACACATTTCCATTCGCATGATTAGAAACAACTCTTCATTCCTCGCCCTTCTTTGGGATTTAGACTCAAATGTTTTTTGTCTTTTTTAGCTCAAACATTACATATGACATGTTACGGCTCCAGGGTACTTTGTAGGATGGTTATGTTGCTTACATTTTTGCATGAGTGGCTTCCGAGAGAGAGCAGCCTCTGCCTGCTGGGAGATCTATGGTGAAACTAAGATGACACAATGTTTCAAGTGCAGACCGGGCCATTAGAGCTGTGAGTGTATATAATACTCTTTAGTTAACTCAAGTGCAGACACATACCAAAATACTTACAGATTTTGCTCTGATTAGGTCAAAAATATGGGTCCCCACCAAAAAAAAACATTTTTTTCCTCATCAGCTTAAAAATTTGAGACTTTTTTCAACAGCGCATATTCATTCAATAAATGTGATTGTATGAACCCAATTATAGCACAGGAAATGTGTCCTTCATGTAGAGGCCTTTCTGCACATACAGCGGCAAATTTTTCTCTCTCATTATTTTGATGCTTATTTTCTTGATTTAAAAAGTATAATATGTAACATTTCCACATTTAAATATCTAAAAAGGAACACACCTATGTTGGCTACAATGTTCAAACCATTTTATTGGTTTATTCAAATTAACGCTCAGTTGAATCTGGTCTCCTTTCAGTGGTGCTGAACTCACTTTGTGCATGCGTCAGCGATGTGTTTGTCTGACGGAAACGGTTTTAGATCTTGGTCATTTTAAACTATATTATTTGGCCGGATGAAGGATCAGACATTGATCATGATTGTCAGACATTTAGACCTTAATTTTATCAGAGAAACTGCATCTCAGAAACTGAGATGAGCAAAAAACGTTAGCGGCAACTCATTTATCATGTCAAACGGCGTCAGAATAACATTGACTTCAAACCTTAATCAGTGTTTTTGTCAGATTTAAATCACCAGGTCTGTTTCTTTTTTGTTTTTATTGCAGAAGAAGACGGCTGCGGATAATTCTACTTCCTGAACGCTGAACACTGAAGGAATCCTAACCGGGAGAAGCTGACTGCAATGATGATCCCACACTACTTCACAAAGTTACCAAACTGCATCTTGTTATTGTTGATTGAGAGACCCCTGGCAGCCAAAAATGACATATTGTGCGTTTAATCCATTCATCGTACGTTGTTAAAAAAAAAGGTCATTATAGAGCCCAGGGTGAAGTCTTAAAACGTTGTTTTGTCTGACCAACTGTGCAAAGCCCAAAAATATTCAGTTTACAATGATTTGAGAGAGAAAAGCAGATAATACTCTCATCAGAGGGTTATGCAAGGGGATACACTAGCCCCCTTTCTCTTCATCATAGTCCTTGATCATGCGCTCAGGAAGGCAATCAGTGGGCGAGAGCAGGAACTTGGCTTCACGCTAACACCAGGAGGTCAAGTCGAAAACCCGCAGTGGTCCTCACAGACCTTGACTATGCGGATGACATCAGTTTGCTCTCCGACAACGTGGAACAGACACAAGAACTAGTAAATAGGGTAGAGTGTGCCAAGGTTGGCCTCAGGTTGAACGCCAAGAAAACTGAGGTCATCACCTATAACATTCCACCAGAACATCAACCTCTGTCTACAGCAGGAGGCACTGTGCTGAAAGAAGTTCATGACTTCAAGTACCTGGGCTCATGGGTCAACTCAACTCAGCAAGATCTAAAAGTGCGGAAGGCACTTGCGTGGAGGGCCCTGAACAGGATGACCAGTGTATGGAACTCCAATCTCCCCCACCAAATCAAACTCAGCTTCTTCTACGCGACAATAGAGTCCGTTCTCCTCTATGGCAGTGAATGCTGGACCCATAAACCAACCCTAGAGAAGTCCCTGGACGGGTGCTACACCAGGATGTTGCGTGCAGTGCTTAACATCAGCAAGAATGCACATGTGACCAACATTATCCTGTATGAGGGAATACCAAGGGTGAGTGAAAAGATTGCTGTAAGGAGAATGAGACTTGCAGGGCACTGCCAAAGACACCCAGAACTGTCAGCCAGCAAGCTGGTGCTGTGGGATCCGACAAACAGGCGCTGGTCAAGAGGACGTCCCACACACATACGTGGACATACTCAAGAGGGATGCAGGAGCCCAGAATACCAGCAAACTGGAAAGATGTATGGAGAATTGGGATGACTGGAGACAACGATGGACGGCTCGTCTGAGGACGACCTAGATAGAGAGAGCTTGGACCAAAGAATGTATTTTTTTTTTTTCAAATCACCTGCTTGAGAAATTAAAAAAATGACCTCAAACATGAAAAATCTCTGTTGATGTTAATCAGAAACACTCAAGCTTAATTGTTTTAGTTGTGTTTTTTGTCTCACAAAATATACTAGTCATGAATTTTAGTCACACCTTAATTGACTTAAAGCTGAATCCAGGCCGTTTGACTCATTGCAGAGAGTTTTTCATTTACACTACAATAAACATTTGAGCAGACGCTCACACTCAATACAGTGCACAGTGAAATGTGAGCGTATACTGGATTTCTTGATCAAACACTTTATAAACAACCACGAGTAAAGAGTGTGGGATTAAAGCTACAAGGTCCAGCACATATCTCTAAAGATCAATACATTCAGGACACATCAAGGAAGTTGTTGTGTAAGCTGCTTCTCGCAGTAAATGCAACATCTCAACCTTTGACTTCACGTACAAATTGGATGCGAAGATTAAAAGCTAGCACGGTGCATCTCCCCGTCATTCACACATCTATCTGTAGATAAGTGACCTGCATCTGTTGATATAAACAGCAGCTTGCGATGGTTAGTCGATTGTGGGGATAGATTTCTGAGTATTTGCTCTAATGGAGAGAGTAAGAGATGCCTGAGCTCGGAGGAAAAGATCTGTTAATGGAAGGTTTGTTTCACGCTCACTGGTCCGAAAAGAATCCAACCAGAGCTCACCTGCAGATAAAAAGACATTTCAAAAGACAGCAGCTACAGAAACACACTCTAAAAAAATGAACAAGAGTCAAGCTTTTGGCTGAGATAACATCAGATATGAAGATCGTTTAGTTGTGTTTATTTATAGTTTCCTTTCTTGAATGTCAGATCTTGTTGGAGTCTTTGTTCTTGTTTTCTTTACACATTCATCTCAGCTTCAATGTGAAAACAGAGGCTCTGTGAACACTTTATTCTTATACATTTAACTGATATATAATGCTTCCGTCTTGATGTTGAGGTCAACTTCTGGCTGTAACTTTTTTTTTTTTTTTTCCACCCTCTCTTTTGTGTGTTTTGTTTTCGCTGCTGTTGTGAGGACTCGGTATCCCTAAGGACAAGATTAAAGTCTGTTAACTTCCTTACCACCACGCTCATTATCTGCAGCTCCTTCAGGACAAAGTCCACCTTCTTCTGCGTGGTCAGCGAGGCCAGGACGGCGTTGTGGCTCCTGCAGGCCAGCTTGGCGTTGTCGTACGAGTCCTTCGCCGTGATGAATTTCAGACAGGAGTTGCCCACCAGATGCCAGCTTTCCCCGCACACGTTTTCTGGAATGAGACAACAGTACTATAGACACAGCTGGGGACTACGGTTTTTTTTTGTTCTCCACCTTCATCATGTACATCAATCAACCGCAGTTACCTGGCAGTGAGATGCACTCCTGATTGCGAGGCTCCCACTGACAGTTCTGGTCCACAGCGCAGCTCTTGCAGCTGGTTTTCTTGTTGCACACGAATGAAGGGTTGTCCTTGGGGCAAACGTCAAACTCCCCTATGGCCCCCTGGGAAGGAAAAGCAGAAAATGAAAGGCGTCAACTTGGGCTGGGTAATGTTATGATATATTGTCAATTTTCTAAACATTTCTATATAGTTTATATATTCTATTGTATTGCAGAAAAACCGGCAGCCGAACTGCCAATATTTACGTTATTTGGACAGAGCTTTATGTACTGAGCCTTGCACATTATTAATCAAAGACATTTAATTCAGAGAAATATACAAAAATATGCTTTATCATGTGGTTATTTCATATAGACTATTTATTTAATGAATTACCAAAGAACATGCTATATTGTGGTATATAGTATATCGTTATCGAGATATGACATCATATACCATATCGCCTAGCGACTCTTAGGACACAAGCACCAAATTATTACTTAATGTCCGATAAATGACTATTATATGACCCAAGATGAAATGTTGTTTCATTATCAATACAAGGCAACCAAATGTTCTAGATTCATGATATTTTAAAAAGTGTCTGCGGCCATGATGAGAAAAAATCTTGTGATGTCCATCAACAATGCAGCTAATTGAGTAGAAAGCCAGGTTACCACAATCATTAGATCATCAAGGGAGTGCAGTCAGAGTGACTGACCCTTATTAATCAAATATTTTAGAGACAAGTGCCGGTTAGAGTGCTGGAGGAGACACAGGAACTGTCTCCGGGCGTTATATTACATCTAAATGAGCAGTTATTTAATCAGAGATTGAAGAGTCAGATTCAGCGTTGGAGACAAGAACGTGCTTACTCGGTCCTTTTGTCTAATCAATCATTTGTCAAACACGACATGTTCCAATTTGTGGGGAGGTTTGTTACAACAACATCTGTGTATCCTATTCAGAACAAAATAAAAGCTGCCAAAGCTTGTGGAGTTGCACTTGAGCACAATTCAGCTGTGACTGTGATGTGTAATGTTGGAGGTTTCTTACGGTGGCAGAGGTGCAGTTGCTTCCCAGAGACACACACTGGCCTGAACACCACTGGCAGCCGTTGGTGTTCGCGGTGCAGCTGTAGCAGTCTGTGTACTGGTCACACCTCTCGCTGTCAACATCTGCACAATTTAGGGGAACATGGAATATTAATGATTTTGTTCAAAAAACAATGTACAATTTCATAATAATACATTATTAGAAAATAAGTGGTGTCTTGTCTTTTCATTTTTAATTATATTTACACTCAGTAAATTACCAGACACCAGTGTTTGAGGAAGTATCCAGATCCTACTTCCAACTTCAAACACGTCAATGTAACAATACCACTCCGTACAAACACCCCTGTTAATCCTGAATTGAAAGATGTTACTTAAACCTGGGGAAGGAAGTTTATTTCTGGCGTAGTTGGGAAAAAAAATCCATAATAATCTTTCATCATATTGTCATTCAGGTGTTCTGAGAGAAACTCTGCACCCCTTCTGGCTCGTTTTTTTTTAAGTAAAAGTACATTAGTAATACTAGCAAAATGCACTTCAAGTATCAAAAGTACTCAATGCAGAAATGTAGAAATATATGAGGATTATATTATTAAATATCACATTTTGGGATTATTCTTACTCATGTATTAATAGTGAGTAACATTTTACTGTTGATGGTCAAGGTGGAGCTAATCTTAACTATTTTATACACTGTTGTTTATCTACAACAATGTACAGTATTTGACATGTTTTGGATGTAAAAATCTAGCAACTATTAAGTACAGCTGCAAAATAAATGAAGTGGAGTCAAAAAACTTGATTTTAACTTTTAGTTCCACCACGGACACACTTCGCACTTCTCACTCTCTCTAATGTTAATCTGCGGTATCAACTATTGTAATTTCTCATTGAACATTTGACCTGAAGCCCTAAAATGGTGTAAATGGTGTGTTCTGGGGGAAACTGGGGCAGGGTGACTGCAGCAGAGGCATTGAATGTGACTGACAGATATTCCAGGACGCAGTTTCCATCTGCAGACACTTCTGTAGATGTCAGCACAGAAAATGAGATGGGCTTTGTTGGGGGAAATAGAGGGGTTTTTGTGACAGATGGCAAACAGAAGAGAATTCTCAACGGGAAGCAGAGAGACCTGGCTGAGCTGTCTCCGATGATCGCACGCACGCACGCACGCACGCACGCACGCACGCACGCACGCACGCACGCACGCACGCACGCACGCACACGCGCCACATCACAAGGTGGTCTCTAGTTTCTACATTCATATTTTAACAAATCTTATTTGAGGATACATTTATGTATCTTTTATACAGTTTATAAATGTCAGACTATAGCAAAAAAAATCTGTTTCCCAGTAGGAAAACAACTAACGATTATTTATTATAATGTTTTATTTATTTATATTATTTTATTTCTTTCTTTATTTGTCAGAAAATGTCAAAAATGTCAACCAGTGTTTCCCAAAGCCCAAGACCATGTCCTCAAATGTCTATGTCAAAGATTTGTCCATAACTGAAAGATATTCAGTTCACTGTGATAGAAGATGAAAGAAACCAGAAAATATCAACATTTAAAAAGCTGAAATCAGAGAATTTGGCTTTTTTTTCTAAGAAAAAATGATTTAAATCAATTTATCAATCATCCAAAGATTGTCGATGAATTTAAGAGTTGACAGCTCAATCGATTGATAAACTAATCATTGCAGCTCTATTTCCCAGAGCCACAAAGGTGACATCTGCACGGAAAAGTTGTCCTTTTTGTAGAGGCCTTTCTGGACATTGGATTGGACATCTGGATTTTAAATAAGGTGTTTTATGAATAATAGTTCAAAAATATATTCAATTTAAAACTGAGAAAAGCAATAAATCCTGACATGCAGCTGGTGAACATTTAGCACTCCAAGTTGATAAATCACTTAAACGATGTTGATCATTTCCTGTCTGTTTTCTAATCAGCTGATCCTGTTTCTCACATATAGAAATTACATCAGTGACAATGACAGCAGGACAGTTTCTAACGATGCATTAAGACCACATTTTCTAGTCATTCTTCATTTCAAAACACAAAAACACACTTGTGACACATTTTGCTATTTTCATTCTCTGATGTGGAAGACTGCGTTGTCTGTGACAAAGGAGCCAGTCTCTGCCAGTTTCTGCATGCCACTGGACATCAGTGTCTGTGAATGGAGATGAGTTCTGCAACACTAGCGAGGATCGGAAATAATCTTGGATTAGTTTCATGTGGCAGGATTTCAGAGTGATGACATTTCCACCTACATGATCGTGTGGTACAGGAGGCCGGTAGCTGCTGCTCGATTCCGATAGCGTTGCTCTCCCAGGGCAGGCAGGCCTCCTGGGTGCTGTTCCAGACGCAGTGGATCCCCGGCCAGGCCTGGCTGCAAGACGCCGCGCTGGAGAAGGCTACGCAGCTGGGCGAGGTGTACATGAGGACGTCACTGAGCAGAAGGCTGTTGAAGCCACCAAACACGTACATGGCACTGTAAGACAAGAGAGGAAAAATGTTGGAGGGCTGCAGGGGAAGGTTGTGAGAAGATTTAAGGGGATTCAGGAACAAAGACCGGATGATTTCTGCCCCGCAATCCTCCCCAATTTTGACCTTTTGTTCGCAGTGAGAGCCAGAGAAGCTTAGTCCGAACACTCTCCCTCTTCTCTGGGCTTCAACCTGCCTCACAAGTCGGCTAAATCTCCAAGAAGCGCTCTCTTCCTGTGTAGGTGGACCTGACAGACCCCCCTCTGCTGCGTGTGTCTGGCTACTGGATGCAGAGCCTGCCTTAACATCTCTCTCCACTGGCCTCTGTTCAGCTGCTGGGATGAGTGTGTGGCTGCGAGTCTGTGTGTGTGCTGGTGGCAGCTGCCGGGCAGGGTGGATGGGTAATTTGTACCATTCTGATCAAAAGTGTCCTCGAATAGTAGAGGGCATACTTCAAACTGTTTGTTCTGGACGTCCTGCTGAGTGCACGGATCATGAGGAGGAGGAGAATGTGGGAGTCTTGCAGGGGACCTCATGAGTGAGCAGCTTCCTTCTCTTTCTAATTTAAAAGATGAGAATCAATGCGGAGAAGGAAAGGACGACTGAGACAATGAAAGGATGTACTAAAGTTATAAAAGTTAAAAGTGTTCAGAAGAGTCTGTCCCAGAGTAGCAGGATCTGGAGTTGAGTTTAGGTGTAAAGAAGCAAAACCTTAAACAATCAATTCCAAAATCGACTGGAGATTAGTCTATTCATTCTGGAATATGGGGGAAACTCAGGAAGGATGTCAGGCTTTATCCCATGCCTCTTTATCCTGTGAGCCCGACTAAGCAGAGGCTGATACACAAAAGGCTAAAATGGGGGTTGGAGAGAGTGATGCCTCTTATTGTTTTCACTCATTCATGAACGTCTCCTCCATACTTTCTTTGGAAGAACTTCTTTGAGTGCATTTTTGCAGACTCTTTATTCTGACCAATTTCCTCCAGACTACATTTTCCATTTCTTTCTGTCTGTTATGCATTTCATCATTTTTGTTTTTAAGCCTTACTGTAAAGTGCTTTGAAACGTTTGCTTTCAAAAGCAAAAACTGTTTGAATAAAACTTAAAGGCAGAACGAGTTGGCAGTTGGGGTTTGTAAATACATCGTTAAAGGGGGCCCCTCCTCCTCGGCTCAAGCTCGCCAGCGGGTAAATGCCAACCTCGGATTCACCCTTGTTTTTTTAAACGAGCTTTGTCTGCTTAGGGATTCGCCTTCACTATATTAGAGGCTCTGCATCCACCTTATTCTAGCTTAATCCTGATTCTGTGGCTACTGTCTGACACCTGGTCGCTATGCTTTTATAGAGGTTGACGCAAATACATTCCTGAACAAATTAAAATAATACAGGCAACACTCACTTTTAGAGCTTCATAAGTGATGATTGAGAGATGATTGTACAAGTCGATACACTGTTTTCTAGGAAAATCAGTGTGCCTGTGTACGCTTTATTTAGAATATTTTCACCACTTTATATTGCTGTCAGACAGCTGTAGTTCATTTTATGCAGGGGGAAACTGAAGCCAGTCTATGCTCTCATCAACACCACCAGACTCCATTGTCATTTTACCTAACAGAACACAGGAGTTGCTGGTCTACTGCTGCCTCATCTTTCGTGTTCTGCAAGGTAAAATGACTGATTTTGTAGTGTACACCCAAGATTATTTGTTAGGAGGTCCTTTTTTAGGTAGCTCAAGAACATTTAGTTGCTGCCCCCATCCACAACAGTACATTATTTAGCTCCTGTGCGTGTCCTCCTGTCTGCTTCTCCAAACTGGGGCGATGCCAACAGCACAACAGACCGACTATGGACCTCATACAACCACACTTCAAACATCCAAACCATCCCTTTAATGTTGCTGCTCTAAAGTCGGTCTGTGATTGCTTTAAATGTGAATCGGATCAATGAAAGAATGCATGAACAAACTCTTAATTGCTCCTGAGGAACAGGAGTCATCAGTGAGGATTGACTCAAACAGGGCTGGTGATTCATGTTAATATTTGATGCGTTCTCGACAACAGGATGTATAATTTAATATGGATCGCTGTGTCTTGCTCTGCTGGCGGTGCAGATAATACTTACCAATGAGCCATCCCTTCTGGTCTCAGCACCATCCCCATTACAATCTATTCATATCGCAGACTAATAATGAAATGTCATGTATGAACGCACAAGGAATTACTTTCCAAGGTAACAGTCTCTTGTCAGTTGGCCTTGGTTAAGTGTTTGCCTTTTCTCCCAGTGCTGCCGCAGAGTTTTCAGTACCTTGGGCTGATTCTTTTCTTTGTCAACTGAGCATGGGGGTCTTTTGAATTATAGTATTGGAATATTGGAAAACAAGCAGCACGCAATTGTTCCCACGTCTTCTGTGAGCAAATAAGAATCAAGAATCATATGAGATCATATTCATTTTTATAAAAAGAGATTCATGTAATAATCAGGGACTGCACACTGGACATTTCAAGTGTAAAGAGATGTGATCATGAAAAACAATAAACAGAAAACTGCAATTTCCCGTAAGAAAAGCTCACTTAATGTAAGATTTAGTGCAATGTATACGAGAAAAAATACACCCCACCTAATATTTACATTAGATGCAGATACATACTGAACATGTTTGTTTGTATAACAAATTCCATCTGGACATGTCTTTAAATATAAGCAGGCTCCGGTGGAAATAAAAGCTGTCACCCTGGTTTAAATGCACTCCAGAAACAAGGTTACTGGAAGAATCAGGTTAAGGCTGAAAATGTGAGAACATATTTATATGCACCGCAGTAACCTGGCAGATTTCTGCCCTAATTTCTCCCTACCTATTTTAAGAGCGGTATGTTTTCGATGTATTAGTGACAAATTAAAAAGGGAAAAAAGCGAGTGAGCCTCCAGAATACATATAATTTATTTTCTATTTTTATCTCATTTAGTTTTCTTTTCATTTAGTATTTTAGCCACTTAAAAAAAAAAGGAAGACATTTTTTCACATTGTCCATAAAGCCTTTCTGTGCAGCACTCTGCTTTAACTTAAGTGATGCATGAGTGATTACCTGTCACTGAAGACCGCAGAGTGTCCGAAGCGGTTGACGTCGTGGAAGAGGTCCGGTCGAGGCAGCACTGTCCACTCATCACATGCTGGAATGAAAAGATGACACAGAGCGGTCAAACTGTTGTTGACCTGCTCCCACATCATAAATCATACGTGTACTCAGCACTTGAAAATTCAGCTGACATGCCATGGGTGGTTAGTGGGACCTTTAACAGCTCATACCCCTCGTGTCAATCAAACCAAGTCATTCGTCAAAGTGTCCTTGACCGAGACACTGAGGGCGTGACGGCTACAGGAGCAAACAATCATGCTGAGAAAATGCAGCTGTATCTTTGCTTGTGTGTGTGTGTGTGTGTGTGTGTGTGTGTGTGTGTGTGTGTGTGTGTGTGTGTGTGTGTGTGTGTGTGTGTGTGTGTGTGTGTGTGTGTGTGTGTGTGTGTGTGCGTGTGTGTGTGATTAAATAAACACTCATAGCATATGGCATTTATGTGGTGGCAGAATCCAACAGTGGCTCAAGTGGTTATCACTGCTTCTTCACAACAATTTGCAGCCTTGGTGAATTCTATTTTTCTAATTTTAAGATTATTTTCTGGAGGCATTTTTGACTTTATTTGATATTTGATTTTGATAAATACACCCAGCCTGGATCAAACCTGAGAAAACTGCCCTCCTGTGCTTTGCAGCTAGAACAGAAGGACACATGGGCACAGCCATGTTTGTGTGCAGCATTATCTCCTGTGGGTCCTGGTTGGCATAATAACTAGATTCATTATAAATGCTGCAGCAAGTGTTAGCCAGGTCTCTCTTAAAATAGGAGATTCTTAATCTCACCGGGAAGCTTCTGGTTAAATAAAAAAATAAAAACCTGACACCAATTGCTCTGTTATAGCTCGACCTGATGTCTTTTGTTATTAGCAAAGTGGGAAGTTTATTTTGATGTTGGGCAAAAAAAAAATCCATATTAATCTTTCATCATGTTGTAATTCAAGAGAAAACTAGACTCCTGCACCTCCCGTCTGTGACAGGAGACTTTGTCCGATCACAGGTCATTAGCCCTTTAAGAGTGTACTTATTGGCTCAGGACAGATACAGGAAAAAGTCTCTACCTACTGCTGCTTTAATGTTAGTACTTAAAAAGCTAAAATGTTGTCACTCTACAAGCAGATTTGTGTTCTCATCAAAAGTCATGTCTTAGTTTGTTTTCAGTCAGCTGGAAAAATGGTTGCATTTCTGAGCAGAATCTCCCAGTTAAACTTGCATGCTTATCATATCAATATTTTAAGCTTATGAACGTAATAATTCTGCATTAGGATCTGCAGTATTTAGAGCAAGTAGCTTGTGAAAAATAAGGTTAATCTCCTCTGCTGTCTCGTTTTCAGTTTGGAGCTAATAGGTTCTGAACATTGATTAGACTGCCGTTAAATCTGCAGCCAATAAAACGTGACAACAGAGCAAAAACCTCTAGCCAGCTGTTATTTATAACTCACCTGCAAATGTTAAAAGCTAAATAAGAATTCGATAAGGGAATTGAGAAGGCTACAGATACGACAAGCAGATTTAAAATACTACTGAATGCCAATCTTGATGGGCCCAACAGGAATTAGACAACTCTGGATAAGTAGGTACTAGGGATCGTCCAATATGGGTTTTTTAGAGCCGATGCCAATACCAATTTTTTTTTCATCTGCCTTAGTGATGACCGATACGGACTGCCAATTTTCTTGGGCCGATATTTGGAGCTGATATAACTTTTGCTCCCTAAATTTATATCATAAAAATTACGCAATGATGATAAGAAATGTTACGAGTCTCAATTTTTTAAAAATAGGAACATTAACTGAACTTAAAAAAGGCGTCGCCAGTCACACGGAGCTGCCTGTGGACGCCTGTCTGAAAATAATGCTCGGAAAAAACTATCGGCGAATGCATCAGCCCTGATTGGCCGATATGATACACCTAAAAAACACACTGCCGATGTATCGATCGATCACTAGTAAGTGCACTGCATATTTGGTAATAGGTAAGAGGACTTCACACTCCAAGTCAGATTCATGCACAGATCCAAGGTGATACCTGCTCATCAGGAGATGATTCAATCATTCAGACACACAATCACACACTGATGACACAGCCTCCGGAAGCATCCGATTAGTGGACCACCCGCTCTACTTCCTCCCTTTATATTTCAACAGCTCCCCTCCATTATACCAGAATGTTAAATCGTGCAGCCAGAACATACTGCAGCGAGTATGATCTCGCAATGCAAGACTGCCAAGGGCCTGACTTGGGCGCTGTGAGAACAAAAATGCAGAGCCTCTTTCATCTTAGACACCTGAAGAAATTCAAGGTATCCCCTTAGATACTGAGGAGTTTCTTCTCCTGCATCACTGAGAGTATCCTCACAGGGAACATCCCTGCCTGGTACGGAGACAGCACTGACGAGACCGCAAGGCCCTGCATAGAGTGGTACGTTCAGCTAAACATACAGTACAATATGCCTAAAGGATCTTTAAACCAGGTGCTGTAATAATGAGGCTGGGGGAACCATTAAAAATCCCAACCACCTGGTGACAGCCTTTACTACCTGTTGAGGTCAGGAAGAAGGTACCGGATACACCGGGCCAACACTGAGAGGCTCAGGAGGAGCTTCTAGATTCAGGCCACTAGGATCCTAAATAAGGACGCTGTCTCACTTAAATTGGCCAAAAGTATCCAGTATTTCACAAGAAAAGGGGGGAGAAGGAAAGAAACGTCAAATATCGCATTAATTATCTTTTTAACCCTTCATATTTATCTTTGGACTTATTTGGGACCTGTAAACCACTTCTTTAGATGTGTAGGTGAGACATAAAAACTAATTTTAACACTATTTCAGTGACTATAATAAAGTACTGAAATGTAGTCCCTGAACTGATGTCAGGAAACTTCAATGTTAAGCCAGAGCTCAATATGTCTTGACCTCCAAAATGATAATGTCAATGCTTGCTTGGTAAAGAAACAAACAAAATGAGGTGATGGATTCCTTTGGGAGCCTTTTTTTAAATGAAGCAGCAGCAGTATGTGACAGTGAACACCTATCACGAACCTGAACAACAACAAAGACAAAAAGACCTGGCATGTGAGCCTGGAAGTCAAAGCTGCTGGAACACAGAACAGTGAGAGCAGTACATCACCTTCAGTCAGTACAATGCAGTGCAAGTCATCATGGTCTCCCAGGGTGAGAGAGAGCGTGTCATCTGTGAGAGCTCCACGTTCACAGGTAGACACTGACCTCTGGTGGCACATGCCGGCACTGCAGGTTGTGTCGTGCCATTGCCCTGTGTTGGGGATTCATTGTGACACCATCTAACAATGTCAGGACAGCGGACGGCCCTTAAAATCTACACTCTAATTGAGTTCAGCTTGTTAAGGAGGGGTGATTAGTCCTCGACGTGCAGCCCATCTCGACTGTAATTACCAGACAATTACAGAGCTGCTGTTGCTGACACCGACCCTGCAGCTGGCAGGTGGGGGGGGAGGAAAATAGTCGACTAGTCTTTTCTGTCCAATTATAAAATAATACAGAGAATTGGGAGTGGCGGGGGGAGCGAGAGGGAAAGGGGTATGAGCCGAGGGAGGGAAAACAATATATGAAGTTTTTAAATTTCGACTCAAATGTAAACTCTTCAGAGAAATCATGAAAACAGTTTGTTTCCCGCGGGGTGACCAGCGTGATATCTTTGCATTATGCCAATCAAGGGAGGACATGTGGTAAATATATAAATAAGACACTATGCTAAGAAATTAAATTAATGTGATGCCTCTACATGTGCTGCTGCAGCGTGCGCCGTCATTGGTTTTTCACGCCACTCCCAAATGTTTGTTGGGGATGTTTCAGTCCCCAACATGAAATTCTCATGAACAAAAGCTGGTCTCGCAGGAAGAGAGGGGGGTAAGAGGGGGTGCTGAGATAGTAATTTCACCACCTGTCAATCACCTTCGTAATGACACAGAAAAACAGAACGTCCTGGGGCCATTACGCAGCCTGCAGGGAAATCTCCCTCCCATCCAGACAGATTGAAGTCTCCCATTAATGAGCAGCTTATGACAGCACTGCGGAAGGAGACAGACTCAATTTACAACAATATTTGCAGGCAGCTTACAAAATAAGGCTGTCGTACGGTTTCTGACAAAGCTGCGCTAACTTCTATTAGGACATATCAGAGAACTTTAAATGGGATTATAATTAGAATGCAAAAAAGGATCCTGCAATCGACAACAATCAACTTTTGAGTGTCGTATTTAACCAACAAAGACAGAAACATCCCTGCGTTCTGCGTACAGATACACAGTCGCTCTGTACCACTCTCTCTCTGCTGTAGAGCAGCTGTTACACAAACTCAGGGTTAAGTACCTTGATTAAGAGCACCTTAGCTGTACAAAGAGGAGAGCAGAAAAATAAACATCAGAGATGTCCCCAAAGCAAGCAGTGTGATCCCAGACTGACTAGTTTAGTGCTTACTGAGCTTTTACCTCAAACAAGCAATCCTCATGGGCTCAAGCAAATCGAGGGGATGTTTTACAAAATCTGACCAATTTTACCCCTAAAGACCTGACTTCCCTTCATGGTACTAATGTTCAGAAAACATAGAAATCAGTCACACTATTAAAAGATTCTGGGATGTATTTGATGCCATAACTTTCTCACAGCAGCATTTGTTGTGAGCAGGATTATTAGAATATCCTTTTATGATGGTTTTCTGTTTGCTCCAGTTGGATGGACGGAGTAGAACTGCCTCTAGGGGGCAACTCAAAGGGCTTTTAAAGTTTGCTATGTCTGAAAATCAGACTGACAACTAAATATTCAGGCTACAGACATATCTGAGCAGAGTATATGGCAGCTGAACATCTCATTGTAAAACTGTGGGCATCCCCCCTGCTGTCCTCTGGCCTCAGGCTTTCCACCAGACGTTGGAACCTGGTTGCAGTGATTTGTTTGCATTCAGCCACAAGACCAGCAGTCTTGACGGCTATTGATGTTGGGCAATAAGGCGTGGCTCAGCAGCTCCGTTCATCCAAAGGTGTTGGATAGTGTTCGACAGATGTGGATATTGTAACGATCTACGCGGATATTCAGAGATCATGCTTCTTTCTTTTGTTTGTTGCATCTGATACAATACAAATTTTTTATAATAATAGCAAAAAAGAAACACAATTGTTGAATTTAAATGAACATATCTGCATCGTCTGTAAAGTCTTCTTTCAATTTAGTGGTTTTGAAAATGCAAAAGGAAAAACATTTTCAAAAAACATTCCCTTGCCATGTGGATGGCCCATAAAAGGCTCCATATTTGAAATTGCTTACCATAATCATCCCAAATGACTAACCTGATAAATGTTTTATTTGTCAGGAGTACACATGTTGAAACCAGAACACGGAGTGTTCTCTGTTTAAGTTGGTAACACATTATTGTCTAAAATAGCTTTGTATGCCGTAGCATTAAGGATTAGAATGGTTCCCCTAACTGGAACTAAGAGCACAAAAAGACCCAGAGAGTTTGAGAGAAAAGTACAAAGTATGTGAAAGGGGTTTTCCACTTCTTTTGACAATGTTGTGTGTCTCTCTACATTCCTGCTGTACCGTACACAAAAAGAATATCCCTTTAGGAAGTCAAAATGTCTTAATTGAAACCTCCAGTCCGGTGTTTTGGAGCCACTCCAGCACAGAACACATTAATATGCACATAAATAAGGCGTGAAAATAAAAACAAGTACCTTCCAACACTTTGCTTCCTCTACCGAGGAAAAACATGTCACATACCAGTGGAGATATTACAGATGTGTGAAACCCCTACACTGCCTGAAAACTTAAGACCACATTATTATGTATGAGTATTATGTATGAAAAGGGTGCGTGGTTTATCGCCTGTTTACATCGAGTGGTCACATTTGACCTTCTCTTGCTTCAGAAACACTGCGGTTCTACTGAGCAGCTCCCAGGTGTGAGTCTGTGCGACTGTATGAATGCAAAGCAGCCCAGTGCAGAGAAAAATAAAAAGACGGTGCACGCTCAGCAGAAAAAAAAAACCTGAGTGAGTCTGAGATCACAGACCACAGGAGCTGCTGCTGCTGTTGTGCGTTACTGACCCAGACTGTAGGACAGGAAGTCGGAGGAGAAGCACTTGGCACCGTGGCTCATGGATGTGTCGTTGTGTGTGTTCCCTCCAAACACCAGCATCGTCCCGCTCACTATCACTGCTGTGTGGAGGTAACGGAAGAAGCCACTGTCTCTGAGGATGGTCCTGCAAATGCACAGAGCTGCTTGTTAGTAACAGCTGAAAAACAACTGTCTGTCAGGCTACTTCAAAAATCACACAAAAACACAAAATTCTGTCCTTGCATAAAAAGTAACACGCTGACACCTAACATTTGCACAAGCTTCAATTACTTAACCACTACTGCCGTATAGTTTAAATGCATGGAAGTAGTGGAAATCATAAATAAGTCATAGAGTGTGGTCTATACCTAGTCTGTAAAGAGTCCTGAGATAACTTTTGTTATGATTTGGCACTTTAGATAAAATTGAATTGAATTAAATTGAATTGAAATAAAAAATGCCAAGATGTTGCACTATTTAGATTCTGTTACTGAAGTTGAACGTGTGGTTTAATGTCTTACACTTTAGAGCATTACCATAGTTTACTGTATTTCAGATTAACAAACTGAAATATCAAATGTGTGAAAATATAAACTTTGTGTTCGATACACAAGTCATTGACAGTCATCGTGTTACCTTGAATATCTAGTTTACTGCCATGTAAAGACTGTGGATTATTTATATTAACAGAAATACCTGTATATCCAATCAATACAATTCTGACTTCTTTCATACATTGCTTTTCCCCCTTGTTGCTATGTGTATAACCTTGAGGAAACTGCAACTGCAGACTATGTTTTGATTAGAGTTACTGTTATATACCATCATTTATTAAGCATGACTTGGAGTGAATTTCAGCGCACACTAAATAACTTTAATTTCTTGTGACCTCCTAACAATAAGTGCTGCACACTTTGTCGCAGGGTGCATGTCTATGGATTGTTCAGAGTGATTTTCAGTCTCAGATCTCAAATTCAGTTTTATTTGAATCAGTTTAGCGGCCTGGGGAGGAAAAAAAGAATACTGTATTCCACAAGAAAAAAGGCAAAGTCTGAAAAAAACAAACATAAACTATACTTTATCATACTAATTGAATAGCTGTACTTTAACAGCATAGTGCGCTATCAAATCACACTGTAAAACATTTCTGTGTGTCTATCTGAAATACGTCTTCTCACCATTTCCTCTTGTCCACGTCGAACTTGTACAGGTCTCCGGCCAGGCCGTACTTGTTGGCACTGAAGGCCTTGTAGCCTCCGTGGATATAGATGGCTCTGGTGCTGGGGTCGAAAACACTGCTGTGGCCGTAGCCGCCCTGGACCAGCGCACCGTCCGTGGAAACCATGCTCCATGTGTTCTTGACTGGAGGGTCACAAAAACTTTACTGAGCTGCAGAAAACTATCTTCAAGCTAAAACAAGACAACAAAATGTCACTAAGAATGTTAAGGGAAACTACAGTTAAGTTAAGGAGGGTCTTTTTGGAGAATTCAGTATTTGGTCTCAGCAGGAATGCAGTGGTAGGAATTACAATACAGCTTAAAACAGCGTTTTATTAGCAACAGAGAGTAAAGCCAATATAAACCTTGCATCATTGTTCCTAAAGTGCATTACAAGTACAGAAGTAGCATCCAACTGCCATTAGATTTTATCGGTGATCCTACAGGTAATAATAATAACCAAATCACTATCATTTGTGAGGACATGCATTCATGCCCATCGGCCACAGTGGCAGGTTCATTCATCCCATTTTCTCAGACAGATTGGCTTTTAGAAGACAATGAAAGCTCTTAATTAAGTTTGGTTATCTGCCAATGAGGTTGGTGGATTAGAATAACACACCAACCCGGGTGACGGTTGGTGTGACTGTTCATTCCTGTTGTTATAAACTGATATATTTAGGCACTTAATACTGATATATTTAGGGAACAGCTAAAGATTGCTGCAACGCTAAAAGACACATGGCATGGCAGGTGTGAAGCCTAACTCTCTACAACATTACATGGACCTGCAGCGTCACACTGATCCCGACAGCAGCTACAACTTACCGATGTTGTACTCCTGCACCAGGCTGATGTAGCCGTACAGAGGACAGTGTCCGAACATGACCAGCATGATGGGACTGTCCCCCTCCTGGACGGGAGGCACGATGTGGGCTGAGTGGCCCACCACGGCATACTGATCTTTGGCCCGGGGGTTCAGGAGGACCCAGGTCTGGTTCTGGATGTGGAAAACCCACAGCTGGCTGGACACGTTTCCTGTAGAGTCGATCTTTCCTCCGTACATGTAGATCTTTCCCTGGAAGAGACCAACAGTGCAGCAGAATTAGATCATATATATACAGAGGTGACTAAATACATGTGTTGAACTGTTAAAACATGTAGGTCCAAGCATCAGTACATGCTGTAGGAGGCTAGTCGAGTCACTTTGTACCTCATAATGATTGATACAAAGCCTGGCACAGTTGCTCTTTGGTGATCATGAACCATCATCTTAATGAAATCTAATAAAGTAACTTGACCACAAAAAAACTTTAGCACTAGTAACCTTCAAGCTGCCCTTGAGTTTTGAATAACACCAATTTATTATAATTCCCTGGACATTGTTTCCTACAGAAAAGGATTTCCCCACTGAAAGACTAGTAGATGAGTCTGGAGGTCAAACAGAACAAAGTCTCTTGATATTAAGAGCCTGACATTTTTAAATAAACCTTGGTAAATATACTCACACATTTAATACATGTGAGATAATATATGTGCATGGAATTGCAGATAATATTGGACAGAGAAACCCCTTGAGGTTGTTATTACAAGCAGTAGCCTTAGTTCAGTTTGTGACCTTCACAATCGATTTGTTTACTGTTCTTCAGGCGTTTTATTTCTTTTGTGTCTGTTTGTTTACTGTGGTCTCAACCAGTTGAAGAATTTGTTTGTGAGAACATTCACTCCATTTAATGGTCAGATGTTTCTGGGACTGGAACATGAAAGTCTAGTTCATATTCCTTTGAGAGTAACACAGTAATGCAACTCTCAGGCTAACTGCTGCTACTACAACACGAGCATAGACTGTATAAGACATGGACATAGCATACCCTCGGGGTCTGTTCTCTCAACTTGTTCCGATCCTACTCGCCTATGTAAGTCGCCTATGTAAGTCTCCATCTTGTCAGACCTTGACTCCGCCTCATTTCCTCTGACCAAAAAAGGGCATTGATGTGACGTTGGGGGGAGGGAGATACGTCCATCTGGCTGAAGTATACCTCCGAGGAGAAGTGAGGGCCAGCGGCTAGTTGTCACTCAAGAGGCCATGCCCCTAATTATTCATAAACTTTAACCTCCAATAAAATAAAAACTAGCCTGGTACAAAACAAATCACCCCCCTCAGTGTTGTCATGGAGATATGACCTAAACATACAGACTACAAAAACATTTTTTGTACCAGACCTTAAACAGGTTTAATGACGCTGTGAAAACGGCCTGTTTAACATGGGGGTCAATGAGAAACTGCTCGGAGAACTGCAGTTGTTGGCACTTCCGTATTGGATCAACCAGGAAGTTGCTGTGGCAAGGGCTTGGACACAGGCTGCTGCAGTACCCACCACTAATGAACCGCTCCAGAGTTCATTTGGGAGGAGACCACCTCCTCTGAAGGGTCTTGGTGCAGTTGTTTTGGTGCAATTAATTGTTCACACCTGCCAAAATGAATTGCACCAAGGGGGGTAAACAAAGGAGTTCAGGTGTGAGAACACCCTTAAAAAGACTGTAAACTCATTACACTAAATACTGTCTTTCTACTCAAAAATTCCACATATTATGTCAGCCAAAGAGAGTTTTCTGGGCTTCTAGAAGTCACCCAAAACAGCTTGATTTCACCCTAGTTTGGATAGTTTATTTCATTTCCAGGAGCAACAGTGTGTGTGTGTGTGTGTGTGTGTGTGTGCGCGCGCGCTTGAGAGCCTGAATCAGTGCGTTATCTGCAGTATGAGACTTACATCACTTCAATCTGCTATTTATTGAGACTGATTTGATTTGAGATTTTTGTCTTGAAAGCCCACATTGACTTACAAGACACATCCATACACTGTGATGCAATTTGTGTCTTACAGATACTCTGCAGCTCAAAAACTGGGTTCTCTTCTCTCAAATCACAGAGCAGACAGACTGCATCTTCCTCTGAATCCTCCTCGCTCTAATTTATTATTCCATCAGCGGCTCCTAACAGCCTTACTGGCTGAGGAGAAACTGCTTCACCACTCCACTGCAGCATATCAAAACCCAGAGATTTATATATTAGTTCCAGACAACAAACAGTCACTACTGAAAGCATAAATAAAAGGACGGGTAGTATATAATGTTTCTGCTGGTGCTTCCGTTTAATATAGTGGTCGTCTGTTCTTTT
Organism: Echiichthys vipera; assembly: GCF_963691815.1. NCBI lineage: Eukaryota > Metazoa > Chordata > Actinopteri > Perciformes > Trachinidae > Echiichthys > Echiichthys vipera. Next base: position 22,330,524 of record NC_139837.1, read on the forward strand.
CTCATTCTTTTTAAACCCTTTTAATATTACACTGAGACAAGCCATAGATGCATGTAAAGTGCACTTTAATAATGGTGCAATGTACAGTGTAGAGTCATATTGCCTTAATGTATACCTGGCTCAAACAGTAGATATAATTTCTCCCACCACATACCTCATGAAGAGCCAGTGAGTGGCCATATCGTGGCGTGACAGTGTGGACGGAGGGGTCAAGGGTCAGCCAGCTCATGCTGCTGAGGTTATACCTGTAGAAAGACAACACAGAGGTGAGAGGAACATAACAAAATGGCTTTAAGAATCTCCTCAAGGAGGTTTTTTTTCTCAACTCAAAATTTGTACGAGAACATCCTGATCTTTTTTGTGTTTAATCATTGGTTCATGCCTAATAAAATACATGTTCAGTGAAGATTCCTTTGATTATATGAATGCCAAGACCACGACAGAGCCTGTGGGGAACGCTGTTGGAAGTGGAAACTTTATGGACATAAATTATACTGGGTGCTCTTCAACGCTGTAGGTGACAGTTACATAATGTGGGGCAATTCCTTGCACCTTTCAACAGGTGGTGAGGCATTAAATATGTCTTGGGATATGGATTAGAGTGCTCAGAGAGTTTATACACGCCTACATAACAAAGATCAAAACACAGGTAGGAAAGTAAGAATCAAACTTCACAACAGAAAATCCAAATAGGCTCATAAACAGCAGCCCACTGGCTGAGCTACTGTAGTGATTTACTAATAGCTGGCTGTTGACTCCAGCTTCATGTTTAATATACAGACATTAGATAAGATACACCTTTACTCATCCACAGCGGGGACATGTGGTTGTTGCAGCAGTACAACAGAAGAAACAAAAATGAATACAAGCACAGAAAGTAACACGTAAATAAGAGGCAAAAAAATACATAAAATTAAATAAAAATGAAATTAGAAGGGTATTTTGAGATTAAAAAAAACTTCATGTTAAAGTGAGTTGTGCTGATAAAGAGACAGTGCTGTGTGTCTTTTTTTCTGGATGTTCGGGTCCCATAGTTTCTGTTATAATGGAATCAAGGATGGAAATGCAAAAGTGAGAATAAAAAAAAAACTATAGCACAAATTCCATAGGGCCCTACATTAAGTCAGTGCTAAAAGCTAATCTATGACTACATACGGTTTTTGCTTTTCTTCTTAAGCATCAAAATATCAAACGACTAAGAGTGCGTGTGGTAAATAAAACTACAATGGTGTCAGGATACAACATGTGCCTCAATCAAGGCTCCGAAGTCTAATGGCCTCCAACGTGTGTACCCAGATAAACCTCCCAACTAACCCAGAAATAAAAGGGCCTTGGCCTGCCTGCAAACCATAAATCCATGAGCCAGGGGGAACTACGTGATCTTCCTGGGTGGAGTTCATATTGAGAACAATCAGCCTATTGTGTAATTTACTGGTTTTAATTACATCCTTCACTTTGTGCCCAACACAGAGCTGTCTGCTGAGCTGTGTTCCATTTGATTTCTTATTTTCAACAGACAGAGCCATCAAGAAGAAGCCCCAGGACTTCCTGTAAACCACAGAAGTTAAAAATGTTTACATAATTGCAACACTGTGTTTAAAAAGCATATTCCCTGCAGTTGCATAGCAACAGCGGGACTCATGTTTCGCAGCTCTATTGGATGAGAGCAGCCTAAAACCGAGTGAAGATGCTCACAGGGGAGAGTACTTACGCTTTGACCATGTGATAGTCGGAGGCGTTGAAGACGTAGCCTCCAATGACCCACATGATGCCCTGGTCCACCACAGCTTTGTGGGAAGCCCTAGCCAGCCCAGCCTCGGTGTACTCCTCCCGGGTCCAGAAGGAGGAGTTGGCAGGCACTGAGATGAAGCAGTCTGGACCTGAGGAGGGAAGGAAACCACAGAGTCAGGGCTCCACGGGAGATTAAATGATGCAGGAAGTTCAGTTCATTTATTTGTTTGCGCTTAAAAAACAAGATAAACAAGCCGCAACCTTTTCAGGGAACATACAAAACAGTCTGCTTTAAGAGAGACTAAATATTTTAAAAGAAGAAGAAGAAGAATTACTTTATTTATCCCGCACGGGGAAGGAAAAAGGAATCAGCAAAAAAACAAGAACAGTTCCTGCATTAAAAAGGAGGATTAAACTTTAACGTTAGTACACTTTAAAGTCCTGCAGCAGGGCAGAGGGTACAAAAACGCAGGGCCATCATGAATTTAGAAAAAAATGATCCATTATTGATTTCTCTTGAATTATGAAAGTGAGAAGTGAAAGAAAAGGGCAGAAAGGTTAAACAGCATTTTTCTCAGACTGATTGTGCAGGTGATGAGTCATTTAGAAAGTGGATCAGAATCAGAAATACTTTATTAATCCCAGGGGGATATTATTTTTATTACAAACCTCCAGATATACAAACAACAAATATTATACAGACAACATATATTAGAAAAACAGAATATATATATATACATACATAAGATATATACAAGATCAAAAATACCAGACTAGTGTACAATAGAACAGATTGTCTGTGGTTGAGTCTGAATCACGGAGAGGGGATGACAGACTCTCCTAGGGATGTGTTGTATAGTTTAATGACCACAGGCAGGAAAGATTTCCTGTGGCGCTCTGTGGTGCATCTGGGTGCGAGGAGTTTTCTGCTGAAGGTGCTCCTCTGCTGGGCCAGTGTGTCGTAGAGAGGGTGGGAGACATTGTCAGACAAAGCATCCTCCTCACTGGCACGGTTGTCCGGGTGTCCAGCTCCTCCCCCACCACATCAGCGGCCCTCCTGATCAGTTTGTTCAGTCTGTTGGTGTCTGCAACCTTCAGCCCACTGCCCCAGTATGTGACAGAGAAGAAGATCGCACCGACCACAACAGACTCATAAAACATCCTCAGCATCGTCTGGCAGATGTTAAGGACCTCAGCCTCCTCAGGAAGAAGAGTTGACTTTGGCCCTTTTTGTAGACAGCTTCAGAGTTTCTAGTCCAGTTCAACTTATTATTGAAGTTCACCCCCAGGTACTTTTACTCCTCTACAGTGTCCACAGGGACCCCCTGGATGGAGACAGGGGTCACAGGTCTTTTCACCCTCCTCAGATCCACTACGAGCTCCTTTGTTTTAGTCACGTTGAGCTGCAGATGATTCAGCTCACTCCAAGTGACAAAGTTGCCCACAACTGTTTTCACTCTCATCCCCCTTTCTAATGCAGCCAACTATTGCTGAGTCATCAGAAAACTTCTGAAGGTGGCAGTGCAATACTTTAAGTCTGAAATGTGAGTTTATCTGCTGTGTAAAGACAAACAGATGCATTATGGAACCTTTATTTGATGTATGGAGAGAGATTTAACTTTTTAAACAATAAAGCAGGAATTCCCAAAGATTCACAGCTCAAGACCCAAAAGAGAAATGTTGACTCTTTTAAAGACCGACGGCCCCGGCCAGAACAAGAACAATAACAGCAGCATAAACCGGAATCATTTCTCAATGAAGGGAAGAGTCTGAGAAGCTTTTTGGCAAACAGCTGCCAAGTCAGAAATAGAAAGATTGGCCTCGTCCTGTCGATATTTTGTATCACATGTTTTGATAAAGTTTGGTGATAAGTTTGTTGGTCTACAGTTCGTCCATCGTTCTTGATGAAAGACTCTGATAAAAACCTTCCTGGAATAAAACATTTACTAAGCAATTACGGCTATCACTCCATGTTAAAGTAGAAACAGGATGTTAGCGGCTGAGGGAGTTCCTTATTGATTCATTATTCAAACAATGCAGAAGTAGCCACGTGACAGGAAAGGAAGTGTTGTGAATCACTGCAGCAATCAAGGTCACTTAACCTGTTCCCCTTTTTGTTTTGTTCAGTGACTGAAAAACAATCCCTGGTGGCTAATATTATTTCAGTAGCACTAAAGCAAACCAAATTGCCTTTGCACCTTGGTGGCATTTCCATAAATAAAACAAATACAGCCTCAAAGATGTGATTTGTTGAAGGCTACACATCTGTGAAAGAGAGATTAAATGCAAGGCTGGTTTGACTTAACAGGCATCTGTCTGCTTTTTTGCACTGGTTCGTGTAGAAAAAGACTTCATTTGGGAGCTGGCAGCACAGAGTACACTAAGTGTGCTATTGCTCGACTACCACACCATGACCGAGTAATAAAGGCTAAAGAAAACGCCAGTCTGTTTCTCAACTCCCTCAGCTTTGGTAATTAGCTTGTGAGCACACTGAGCTGCTGATATAACTGCAGTTAAATTAAGCCGTTGTCTCTGCTTGTGCAGAGCGGCGCAGTGGAGCTGTTTAAGAACTAATAGGGCTGTTAGAACGCCCATATGCTCCGATTCAACGAGGACTGTGTAGTGTCCGGTCATCACCAAATAGAGAAAAAGACTCAGTATTCATGACTACAAGGAAAAGATCGGTAAGCTGATCGTGCAAGTCCATCAGGGTGCAGCAGACGGATGTTGTGGGGGCAGCGTGAGCCTCAGTAAAAGTGGTGGAGGCTTAAAGCTGAAGAGGCACTGGGTTGAATCACCAGATAAACAAGCAAAACCTGGACAGATTGAGTCGGTAACGCTCGCTTTACTAAACCTCCAACTGCTTCATTGGAGCTACTAAGCACTCAGCTGCACTGGCTATTTACTTTTTTGTTTACTCCTGGGCATGTTAGCTCTGCTCCCCATTATAGTACTGTACAGCATATCTGGACAGTGATGCAAAACATAAGGTGAAATGGTTGGTCATTTAGGTTTTAGCCCATAAAAAACATCCACTACGGTCTTGGGTGGGGGTGGGGGGGGGGGGGGTGGGGTTGATTTTTTTTAACAGACATCTCCATAAAAAGGATTAGCCTGAACACCATCCCTCACTGCTGGATGCTGTGGTTGGGTCATTAGGCAGCAGGATCCCAAGTCAAACATTCCTAATTCCTCCATTAAATCCTCTTTCTTTCTCTTAATCATACGTTTTTAAAATAATTAAATGAGTTGAGTCCCAAACCTCTTTAGCCGTTCAAAGGGGGGGGCGGTACATTGGGCACTTAAGCAGATTAGTTAACTACCTCAGTTATACATTAGCCTGGTAACCAAATTGAATTTTGTTTCATTCATTCTATTTGAATCACTGAACAAGTGGAGGATGTTGGCAGCTGTGCAGAGGCCCGGAACCATGTGGCTTGTTATATGGTCTGTAGTCTTCCACTATTATCATATCGTATCACTTTGCACTCCAAATGTGATCCACAGCTCTGGATCATACAGACACAGTAGTCAGTTGATGCATTAAATCTTCATTTTTTTCTACTGCTAAAAGCACCGTACCATCTCTATAAAATAATATTAATACATTTGGCTGTTAAAAATTAATCTTGGCAGGAGAATGTATGATTCACCACCCCGGAGACCAGTGCCACTGTTCATTCTGCACAGAGTACATAGAGCCAGTAAGAAGTTAATTTAAGTCACTGAGGATGGTTTGGCAGCTCAGTGTACGAGACAATGATGTCACACCACTGGCAGCCGAAGGGATGCTGCTGCAGTGCCAGCCCACCTTGCCATCCGGGCTTGCAGACGCAGGTCTTGTCCTGGCAGCGACCTCTTTCAGGGTAGCCACAGTCAGCCAGGCAGTAGGGGACGTCACAGGCTGCACCCTTCCAGTTTTCTTCACACTCGCAGTACACCGAGCCAGTGGAGTTCTTCACACGACACTCACCACGGCCGGAGCAGTTGTTGGGACATGTGTTTACCCTGGGAGGGAGGAAAGAGGTAGAAACAGAGATGGTGAGAAACCACAGACACTGAATAAAACATCAGGAACGCCTTTCAATGATGACGTTACATCTGCTTTTGGGCGAGCAGCACCTCGGCTGTCTCCAGACTTAAAGCTGTAACATTTCCCTTCAGAGAGCAGAAGGGATCGCGATTGGTCAAGCGCCTGCCTCAACACTTGTCATTCATCTCAGAGGGCGGCCTGCAGCAAAGCAGCAATCGAGCTGGAGGCCGAGCTAACTGGCTGATATAAAGTCACTACAGGCACAGAAAAACAGATGGTAAACTCCCAGAGTCTGCAGTAAAACAGCACTGCAGACGCTCTCAACAGGCCATTTCTGCTGTAAATTGAGTTTTTTTTTCATTAGCACCCCATGGACACACTTTGTGCTCCCGAAATCTAACAAATCAGAACCTACGAGCATCACACACATGCTGCTGGAATCAGGGCAGCATGTTCTTTTTAGTGACTGTATATCTCATGTCTGTGCAGAATAAATCTGTTAAGAAATCATCTACAAAACAGGTGTCAGCACAAATGGGAACAGAGACTCTTTTCAAAGGGCAGAAGTGACAGATATACAACAAATGCATCCTGACAAAAAAAAAAATAAGGGGCGGCCAGTGGCACAGTGGTTAGAGCAGTCGCCCCATGTAAAGGGGCTGAAGGTCCTCGAGGCAGCAGCCTCGACTTCGACTTCGACCTGCGGCCCTTTCCTGCACATGTCCCCCCTCTCCCTCACCCCATTTCCTGCCTTATATAATAAAGGCTTGAAAAACTGCCAAAAAAAAAGAATAATTAAAAAAATACAGTTAACTATTATGTCCAAATCCCATACTACACATTTTAAATAGGTTTTGAGAACTTTTTTCAGTGGAGTAAAAAGTATTGATATTTCCCATTCACTCTCAGTAGAGCTGCACACTTTTAGAAAGTTACTGTTTTTCTGGCTGAGAAGGCTGACTGCAAAATGGAACGACCATTTTGACTACATGACCAGAATTAACACACACCCTTGTCACTCACTGTTGTCCAGCAAGAGAACGCACAAAGAATATTGGGTCACCTTAATATAGTTCACACACACACACACACACACACACACACACACAGTTATGGATGGGTAATTAGTTAGAGAGACCAAAATCGTTTTCGTACCAGGCTTAAACAAGTTGGCTGTTTTAACATGGGGATCTATGGGGATTAACTCACTTTTGGAGCCAGCCTCAAGTGGCCGTTCAAGGAACTGCAGGTCTTTTTGGGGGCACCTCTGCGTTGGCTTCTTTTTTTCAGCCCTTGAGGTCGCCGCTTAGCATTTAGAGAAGCAGCACAATGTAGGAATCAATGCATCGACTCAAAAGTGTCCATGTAACAAAGGAACAAGTCACCCAGTGTGGCTCACTGGGGTGAATTCAATCGTTTTTGGACAACAATGGAGCTCTACGGCACAGAGGAAAAAGATATATCAACAATACTTGTTAGTAGATCAAGTCATTGTTACTTTTGGTCTTTTTATTAAATCTGTTGGCTAAAGAAAAAATACAAAAATATAGCCAGACATACTAAGATAATGTTCCTATTGTTTTTAGTACCAGACTAAACAAGTCAATGTCCAAAGTTTTGTTGTAAACTCATCGCAAACATATCATTATCCATCAAAGAGAGAGAGACTAAAGTGAGACGCTTGGGAGTTTTCTTGCCCTGAAAACGGACGAACAGACGAACAGAGATGAACAGATGCCACAAAGGGCCCGAGTCATTTTTTCATGCTCTTTGGCAGCCTCATGGTTTGATGTTTCGGCTCCTCCACCTCTCCGAGACACCAAAGACCGGGGGCCCAGGGGGCACTTTGCTTTTATCCGATAATGTGTTTCTCTGCCCAACTTCAATACCATCGCTATGGCGACGGTACCAATAAGCGAGGGAAAAAACAACATGGAGGGGTCCATTGTGCCCTTTGCAGATGTTTGGAACAGACAAGCTTCACTTTAAATACTTTCATGTCAGTCGAAGCAGCCGGCTCAGAGAAATAGGATGACAGTTTTGGATCTTTCCCATTTGTGTGAATGTTGGTTTGTTATACTGTATGTGTGGCGTTGCTGTCGTACACAGATACATGGACATACATGTTTTTTTCATATGTGTATTTATACCGTTTTACTGTTCTTACTCACAGATCTATAAAAGTGTTTTTTTTTTGCCCTAAAGATGTCCCAACTGGTCTCTGGAAAACTGATGTCAGATACAGACTAATGGGAATTGACAGCGCAAAAGAGAAGTCATCATGCAGAAAAATGCATGACGCATGGGTGGAGTTTTGGTCATTAATCCTGGGTTCAAATACAAGAAATCAGAGGAAAAAGGAGACAGAAGTTCAATCTTGACCTCAAATGAACCCGAAGAACGTATAAATATGTATGTCTGTAAAGGCTACTGTAGAAAATAGGTCAAGAGAAAGCATTGATGTTATGATTAAACAAAGTGTGTTGTTGCTGATTTATATTGCATGTGTTTTAGGCTGATAGTACCAGAGTACCAAAGATTACCCTTTTATAAATCCTACACGTGCAGTGTTGCATTAGTACTGAAATACAGTATATCCACAACTGGACCCACAAATGACAGGACAGAGTATCACTGCCATATTAAAACAGGCGACTGAATGCGTGGCACATGGACAACCGGAATAAATTGCTTGCTTATAGCATTAGCCGTCTTTCTACAGAGTGTTCTGCTGAGGCTACAGAATCTCCCCCACTGACAGGAGGAGACTAAACAGGCTGGTTAGGAAGGCCGGCTCTGTCTGTCAAAACAACACCAAACCTCTGCAGTAGCATGAGAAGAATTCCTACACATCAAACGAAGCGCCAAAAACGTAATTAGTGAATCCAAAGTTTATTATAAGAGAGTTTTAAAGACTTACCTACTGGCCCCTGTACTAGCACCTCTCATAGTAAAGTCCATTCAAGTGGATTACCAAAGTCAATCCAAGAGGTCAAAATGCTTTGTTTTCTGTTAAGGGACTCTAATCATGCTACTGCATGGTTTGGTGTTATTTTGAGCAGTATTAGTGTTTAAAAAAAAAATGATTTAATGCCTTCACCATACTGCCCCGAGCTAATCAGTGTTGGCTACGTCCGGCTGTTAGCAACTCTCCCGGATTTCTCAGTTAATAGTTTAAAAAGTTTTTTAAAAAAGCTGTCACGACGGCTTATTTGATGTAAGTAAGTGCTGAAAAAGACCATGGGATGAACACTTTACACTCCACAAAGAGGAAGTACATTTTAATTAAAATTTAAGTCAAAGAATGCGGACATTCATAGTGGGCTGAAATCACGTGAACATTCACGTAAAAGACCAAAACCATTTCAGATTGCATCTTTTCCCCCCTCATAAAAACCATCCTAGAACATTTATACGACCATGCAGACACTTCCTTCTTGCTGCTGTCACACCAAATCTGACAACTCACTCAAAATTTCCACTGTGTGACTCCTGTGCATTCAATCTTCCAGTCTGTTTGCTTACTAGATTTTGCTTTTTACTTGCTGTTTACATATGGATTATATCTTGCATTTCTACTGATGCCTCTTGTTATTTCACTCTCCTCTTTGCTGCCGTAACACTGCAAACATCCCTGCTGTAGGACTAATAGCCTATTAGATTTCTCTCTCTCTCTTAACTTTCTTTCCAGTGCAATAATTACATCCAAAACAGGAATAAGTTTACAGTTAGTTATACTTCAGTATATATTCTTATACATGTATACCAGTAAAATAAAGACTCTGTGGTGGACCATCATCACCTCTGTGCTCTGTTATACTAACACTAAATCTCTGAACCTATCGGGTATCTGTCTAACGACAATTTAGCATCTGGGGGGCGTCGGCATATGGTTCGGGCTTTCCGGTGTAGCTAGTTATTCAAATTATTGTTAGACTGCTCATATCTGCTCTGTTTTAAAAAAAAAAACCTGCAGCAAATGGAGGACAGCAGCCTGACATGATCCACTCACTGTCAAGCAGTCGTGCCAGCGCACAGGCTGAGTCATGCAGAAAGTGATAGCTTTGTATGTGTCATGGTGTCCCAAAGAAGAATGTGAAGAGGGTCCTTCACCTGAATAAATACAACCAGCCAGTAAAACATAAGTTATTTGTACAGAGGTTCTCAGATCAGGGATCAGTATCAAAGTCCTTGTCATTGAGCAGATACTGTATTTTTACCCAGTGACTGACACAATCATGAGTGGACCCTGAAAGATGTTAGCCCTGTGGCCTGGCGGCACCGCACACTCAGCTGCAGAGGATAATGGAGGCTGCCATTACAGCTTCAAAACCAATGGGAAGCAATGGAAGCAAGACAAATGACAACATTTCATTTTGTTTTTAACATTTAATTTAAGCCTTTTAGGAAGAAGATTTGATTATATTCTAGAAATGTGATTGCATGTTTCTTCAAAATGAAATCAAAACGGAAAGTGGTAGAATTAATGATTTGTATCCCCAAAGCTGTTTCAGTCAATAGCAACTGGACTTAGTTATTTGTCTAGGAATATGTTTCACCTCTCATCCAAGGGGCTTCATCAGGTCATGTACGCATCTGACCAGGCTGAGACTGGTCCAGCTAACTGGTGTGAGATCCAGGTATTTAACCTCGCACAAGGCCGATGATGTCACTGAAACCCTTTGTGCTCCAAGTGCCAACGGCCGTCGTTAGAGTGACATTGGTGGGAATTTGGTTTGGACTTTGTTAGTGCTCTTTTGTGTCTTAATGACAGTCGTTGGAGTCACAGGAGGCCATTTGTGAACAGTTGTTCTCAAACGACTGTGGACTGGATCTCCACACCAGTTAGTTGGACCAGTCCCAGCCTGGTCAGATGCGTACATGATCTGATGAAGCCTCTTGGATGAGAGGTGAAACGTCTTCCTAGACAAATAACCAAGTCCTGTTGCTTTTGACTGAAATTGCTTTGGGGATAACGATGACCTGGACAAATGAGAATATTCACAGGCTTAATGATTTGTATGTTGTGTTCTTCTCACCTGTAGGAAATGTTGAAGCCAGTCAGGTTGTAGGCAGCATCACTGAAGAAGTGCAGCAGGGCGAAGCCGGACTGAGAAACCACCTCTGGAACTGTCTCGTTCCCATAACGCTCAGGAACAATCAGACCACTGCAACAATAACCCACAATTTATGACACACAGAGATTTTATTCCTAAACTGACATGAATATGAAGGTCAGGCTGTTACTAAACATCCGCCATAAAACAGAGGCGTTTCTGCTCTGACACGAATATTCTGAGGAAAAGTAAAGAAGACACAGCAGACATACCTGAAGGCAGCAAGAAGGGGGGCGTAAATGGAGTCTCCGTCGTACACGTAAAGGTGGTCCCAGCTGCATTCAGTGGCAAAGTGGTTGAACCGTAAACGGAGTATAGTGTTGGGCCTGGAAAACACACAATCACACACACACACACTATGAGAACATGTGTCTGGGTTGGCCAATGCTGTAATACTAACCAAACCAAACAGCATCATTAGAAGTCAAACCTATGTTTTCAGAATCAAGGGTGCAGATTTCTTTTCAACACATATGAAGCTGGGGGTGTGGGGGTCCTTCCGACTGAAAATTTTGAGCGTTGAACACTTAATTTGAGTGCGTACAAAGACAGCTGACTAGCTGATAAGTTGGTGCCACAAAGACACTTTTGTAGCTTTTACAGTAAAGCTGCAAATATTTACCGACTATTACCGGTACATTAAACACCAACTATTTTGATAATCGGCTTGAGTTCTTGTTTAAGAAAAATAAAGTAAATTTTCTGATTCACTTCTTGGCTTCTACTGGCTGCCACAACAACCTCCAGTCTGGATTTCAACCTTTTCATAGCAAGGCCCTTATTAAACTTAGAAATGACATCCGTCTTAACACAGATTCTGGCAAAACTTCAGTATTGATGCTATTGGACCTCAGTGCTGCATTTGACACTGTCGACCACTCAATACTTTTGGACAGGTTGGAAAACTGGGTGGGTTTTAAACTGGTTCAAGTCATATCTACAAGATAGGAACTATTTTGTTTCCATTGTCGACTTTGTATCAGAATAAACCAACGTAACGTGTGGAGTCCCCCAATTTCAATCTTGGGGCCAACTTTATTTAACATCTATATGCTCCCACTAGGACAAATCATGCAAAATAATAACATTGACCACCATTGATATGCCGATGACACCCAAATCTATGTAGCGCTATTACCAAATGACTATCGCCCCATAGATCATCTGTGCCAGTGCATTGAGCAAATCAAACACTGAATGTGCCAAAATTTCCTTCAACTAAATGAGGATAAAACTGAGATAATTGTTTTTGGTGCTAAGAAAGAAAGGTTTAAAGTCATCCAACACCTTCAATCACTGTCCCTGAAAACCTCGAATAAAGCCAGAAATCTTGGGGTTATTATGGATTCTGATTTACATTTCGACAGTCACATCAAATCAGTAACAAAATCGGCCTACTATCACCTTAAAAATGGAACAAGACTTAGAGGGCTCATGTCAGCTCAAGACTTAGAAAAACTTGTCCATGCCTTTATTAACAGTAGACTAGACTACTGTAATGGTCTCCTTGCAGGTCTTCCCAAAAAAACTGTCAGGCAGCTACAGCCTGTTCAGAACGCTGCTGCTAGAGTTCTAACAAAGACCAGAAAATGTGAGCACATTACACCAATTCTTAAATCATTACACTGGCTTCCTGTACGTCAGAGAATTGATTGATTTCAAAATCCTCCTGCTCACATATAGATCACTACATGGTCTAGGGCCGAGGTATATCACTGATATGCTCCCACTACATAAGCCTTCTAGATCACTAAGATCCTCCAATCTGTTAGTGGTTCGCAGAGTAAACTCAAATCAAGGGAAAGCGTCTTTCAGTCATTATGCAACAAACAGCTGGAATAAACTTCCTGAAGATTTGAGACTTTCACCCACTCTGACCACTTTTAAAACTAGACTGAAAACTTTCATGTTCACCTTAGCTTTCTGCTAAACCTTTGCACTTTTAACGTCCGCACTGTTTTTATTATTGTCTCTCTTTGTCTTTCTGTAATGCATTTTAATTAATGACATGTTGTGCTGTGAAGCACTTTGAGTCTGCCTTGTGTATGAAAAGTGCTATACAAATAAAGTTGCCATGCCTTGATTCCGGGGAGGCGGGTGGAACAGCGGCTGGAGCAGTCTCCCCATATAAAAAGGCTGAAGGTCCTTGAGGCCGCGGGTTCAACTCCGACCTGCGGCCTTTTGCTGCTTGTCTCCCCCCCTCTCTCTCTCTCTCTCACCCCATTTTCTGCCTGTCCTATATAATAAAGGCTTGAAAACATGCCCAAAATCTAATTCTCGGATTCCAGCTCTTTAATTGTTGTTGAACTTTTGCAGACAAAATTCCAACTGCTCCAACTCTAAGAAAAACGGGATCAGAGAGCCCAGGGCACACAAACCGTTTCTATGCTCAACTCAAAACGCTGCTCCCCATGCAACAGCTAATTCTGTGTGAATAATTGGCAGCCTGTGCCACCTCCGGACTTCCAGTTTTCCAGTGTGTTGAATCCACTATTTTGAAGATTATGCTCATTGTGTATCGTCACAATGCTGATAACTGTGTCGGGAAACTTGGGAAATAAGGTTTATCAATTCCCTGCTCAAAATCCCAAAATAAAGATCACTTTACAACTTATTAATGTCACTGAAATAAGAAGTATTGATATTTCTAACAATACCCTGTCACCCATCCGCGTTCACTCACACTAGCACTGCAAACAGTTTTTGAAAGTTACTGTTTCACTAGCTGAAGGCTACATGAGCAGAGTTAATGGGATTTTAAGAATAGGTGGATGATTAACAGAAATATACCACCTACAACAAAACTCTTCAGGTATTTGTCTGTTGGAGATTTCCTCCTAGCCTGGATCCATGTTTGCATGAAATATAGTGGGTTATGGATATTGCACATTTACACAGCAAATTAAATGCATAAACTAGCCATCCATATTTTTTATCATTTATTTTTTCTCTACTTTCTATATCTCTCCTTCTCTTCTTTCTATCGGACTTTTTCTTTGTGTGTGTGTATGAACGTGCATGATTTGTCCCAGTCTGGTTCTGACCGGATGTGGTTGAGTGTGGGGCTGGGACAGAGTTTAAGGGATTTGCTGACATAGTGTTGTAAATGTCCTTTTATGTTTCTCCACACTTTATGTCAGTGTGTTGGAAAATCTCAATTAAAAGACTTTGTAAAAAAACAACAACTAACCATCCGTAAACTCACCTGTTCTCCATTGTAAAGGAAAGCAAAATGTGAAAAAACAAGTTGTTTAATCAGTCTTTGATGGAAGACATTCATCAGATTCTTCCCCTGCTCTAAATTTGGTTAAAATGGCAAAATTAAATCGTTCAAAAGGAGGAGGGAAGAGTACAAAGGCCCATTTACCGTATCTATGATGGAGGCCACAAGACGCACAGGAAATGTTATTAATAGTCACATTTTTCTCTTGACAAATTTTATTTATGAGAGTGAAACTGGGGCTCTTCCTCCCTCTCCTCCCCCTTGCAGGCAAACAAATGGACAAATGGCAACAGCCCCGAGGTTCGATTAAAGAAGAAGGCTTGTGACTGGTAAACAATGAATCAAAAGTAAGGAGTGACTGGAAAGATGCGACAAAGAAACTCTTATTCTAAATCAGGAATTACCACTGAGGTCTGTGTGAGCAGCATGGCAGAAAAGCACAGAGCACAGCCTTATTTCGGTCATCATTTCACTGCCTTTGGGTGAAGTCACTTCAGGCCACTGCAGACACACTGAACTGCAGCTCAGGGTGAATGTATGTCCTAAGCTTCAAAATATCCTTGTCATTCTGATGCATACCACGCACATGTCCCTGTTTTAACCTCTTGTTAAGTACGGGCTGAGGTCTCAAGACAGCATATTAAAGCGCCATTAGTACGTAATGAAAACACCGAACGACAGGCAGGCATGGAGATTAGAGAAGCTATACAGGAACAGGAAGGTCAGCAGTTCAAACCCCTGTAACATCTACATGTCCTGTCGAAGGAAACATAAGTGTGAGATCCCCCCCCCATGACAATGTTGGATAAATGCCTAAAATGCAAATGTAATCAAAGACTTTTATGGTTCGGATGAGCCGGCGGCCAAGAAAAATTAAGAACCAGCGCTCTGAATCAATACAGTGTGGTTATGCTGACTGAAACAATAGAGAAGCAGGATTGAATTTCTGACAGTTACTTTGCCATTTATTTCCATCCATCACCTTCTGGATACTGTAAATCCTCTAATGCTGGAGCGTTTGTCAGTGAAGGAGAGCAGTGACTGTGTATACAACAGTCATTATGAGCACCCTTGAAATATTGACCTGCAGCCGCGGTTTTCACAGTCCTTCTTTCAGCTGTCTCAACAGTTTAGGTGTCAGTCTTCAGCCTTTTCTTCTTAATGCCAGAAACTGATTTAATGGATGAAGACAATAACGGTAACATGTAGTGTGTCTTAGAGCTCAATAACGATGTTTTCTGGTAATTCAATAAATAATATAAATGAAATAACCACATGGTAAAGCCTATTTTTGTATACTCCTGTGTGAATTAACTAATTGACAAATGAGAAGTACTGAGTATTTTATAGTTTTATTAAGATTAATTAGTCCAAAATGAACACAACATGCAAGGATCAGAATGTAAAGTGTCGTCCAAATGGCATTAATATCGGCATAGCGCATTTCGGGCCCTGGTTGTTTGACATTGTTCAATTATACTTTATTGTCAACTTGGGGAAACGTTTCTTGGACTATGGCGCTGACAAATTTCTCTGCACTTAATATAGAGAGCTACAAATAAAAAAAAAACTTGTGAAAGCAACTGTACAGAGATTTCTTATATCGTTTTGATAATATATTGTCATCATGTCGCCCAACCCTAGTGAGTCTACGGTCTTCAGGGCTCAAAATACCACATAATACATTACAGTAATGCATGTAATTCTCAGCTCCACGGGCACCAACGCACTCAACTTGGTACTACCTTGGAGAATATGTTGGGCAGGGCTTCCAGCTCTCACTCACTGATCGTGAGACTCATGCATTTAATACTTTTCATACGCTCTCACGCCACACGACCATTTTCAACCTGATGATATAAAATATGAAGTTGTGACTGTACAAGGACAGTCACCTCAAATGATATTGTAAGACAGTGAATAAACTCTGATCATTTAAAAAGGAATAATGACTTTCCTTTGCAGAACTCCTGTCCAGGATGAGACCCTGACTATGACCATGTAAAATCTGAAGTTATTTTGTTGTACAGTTTTTGAGAAAACTAAAAGGGAAAGTCAGCTCTAAAGAAATGATGACACATGACATTTGAAATGTCATCAAAAAAAAAAGAAAAGAAAATGCTGCAGCAGTTGATGGAGGAGAACAAATACTCCAGATGGTGCAGTAAAACATTTTTTGGTGCGTGTAATTTTAAAAAATGACATGCACTAGCGCGTGCTAATTTACTCAACCTTTAGTTAATCTCCAAGAATCACTGTGGTCGTGCCCTCATTTTCATCATGTTCACAGAAATAAGTATTTTGAGCTCTGGTCTTTGTCCTGGCTGCAGAGAGACCAGCTGTCACGTTATAAGCAGCACAGATGTTTGACCACCTCCAAAAATCATCTGAAACATTATTACTTTATTATTAAAAATGTTGTTCAACATATTTACACAGTCTGGACAAAATCATCAGTCGTTCCAAGTAGTCTATTATAAACCCCTTATGAGAGAATACTGACTTTGTTATAACATTCCTAGAGCTGTTTTTAGCTGAATTGAGAAATTCAGTTGACATAATTGTTGCAAAGTCCTGATCTGTTATTTCTCCCGAGGGGTTGGATGTGCTTTCTACTTACTGTCCCTCGATCAGCCAAGTGCACTTGGTCTTGTACTTATAGTTTCCTGGACCGTCAGTCAGCTGACCAGAGGGCCCCGTCAACCTGAGAGAAAAGGAGAGAAAAGAGATTCAAGGTTACACATGAAGATGGAACATTTTGTGAAATTGGACTTGGGGTCTTCTGCTCCAAGGTGGACTGAGAACGGCTTGCATGTGTCACATTAAAAAGCAGAGCGTCAAATTGCTCCACATGGAATTCATCACCAGAACAGGAAAAAAAAATGTTTCCTACCAGTCAAACTGTTGACTGTTTAACTGAAAATCAATGTCATCTCCTTTGCATATCATGCAAAGTAACATGCCTCTGAAATCAATGTAACCAACAGTATAAAAAACAAAACAAAGGTATTCAATTAGCAATCTGGATGTCAGGCCCTGATGTAACGCCCTTTCACAATATGATTTCCGGGTCTAAGCCGGTCAGAGTCTCGTATGCTTACAACTCGGCAGTGCTATGTTCCCCGTTGTTAGAACAGATCTGAGTTTTTTAAAAAACAATGCAATTGCCATTTTACCTCTTTCTTTCTAACTAGAAAGAGGTGATCGTAATTGTTCACATGTTCAGCCGTTGTCGTCTGTTTTTTGACCTGGAAATCGTATTTTGAAAGGGTGTGACCTCAGATTATACAGCTGGATACTGACAACACAGGTGGAGAGGTAGGTATTTCACTTAAATATTTAACTAGTAGATGGATTGCCATGAAATTTGGTTCAAATTCATGAATCAATTTTGTGCTTAAATAAAAAGTGGGTGGACAAAGACAAGGAGTCACTCGTTTATCAAGCAAACCCTTTTCCTTTCATTACAGCTTCTCAAATATGAGGATCCCTGTTTAATATACTTATAACCTCAGTATATATGGGTTGTGATCAGACAAAGCTCAACAGTTTGCTTTTATTCTGATATGTTAAAGGCTTAACGTTTATTTTTATTTTCCCGTCAGTTAACTCAATAATAAAACAATCATCAGTAACCCTTCATGTCATTTTTGTATTTTGCAGGGTTCATTTTCATGGGCAAGATTTTTCAGTGACCTATAATAACATTTCTATGACCACTGACAACGTGTAGCACAAACAGAACCGTACAGAATACTTCAAAATGTTGATTATTATGTTGTTAATTAGTACGATTAAACGGCAACCTTTTCCAAGCCAGTCAATACATTATCCTTTATTTGAAAAAACAAGCAATATTACCAGCAGTGTATTCTAAATGTATCCGATTATAAACTCATGTCTAAAAACAACAATGCAGCAACATAAGTGTGGTGACTACATATTACTGTACATATATATCCAGCATTATTCAAAGAAATCAAATGAAAACTTTTTGAACATCATTTTAGCTAGCTGGCATGTAAGGAGAGATAGAACGTCTGAATAAAATAATACCGTTGCAGTTTTAATTTTCTAAGAATGTCCCGCAGTGACGACAATAGAAACGATTACACGCAACGTTGTTACACAAGAGCCAGTCAGCGGAGCATAGAGGGCGCAGGTAAACACTGACTTCTGCCATGTCATTTTTTAGTCCATGCAGCACAGTGGTTAAGAAAGCAAGCAAAAATGACAGCTCCGGTGGAGGAGAATGATTAAACTCACGGCAAATTATTACCTGCGGCCGACACTATGCGGGCAACCGCAAACAGTCTAGTAGTACAGCACCGCGCCCTCTCTGTTATTGCCTAATCAATTCCAGCTTGATGATGCAGTAGCACATAGGGAGCTGAATTACACAGGGGACACTTGGATGAGATTGTATCATTACTAATGTAGGTCTCACAGTGCGATGACTCTGCTAACACACCCAATCACAGTCTTGTTCCAAAGCAAGTCTCCCAGCACGGCTTTGGAGTAAAGTCTGCAGAGATCACACCCCTCCCCTGTCCAGCTACAGTAAAGATCTCTGCATTAAAATAACAACCTAAACCCATCGATCAATAAAAGCTCAAGTGCTCGACTTAATGTGTTTGAATTTCAAATCTGTTCAAAAACAAGATGTTGTTCCTTCATAACTTCAGCACAAAATTGATAACTTAATCATACTCAGAACTTCTGGGGAGATCCCCGGTGTGTATTCCACAACAAAGTTACTTGCATCCAGGCAACAAGTGTGCCGCAACTCCTTGTTATTGCAAACTTAAGCTTGCAACCATAGCTGCAGAGGTTCAGGCCAATAGCCCCAGCTGTATTGGGATCGGTGGCTCAAAGTCCAAGGCCAAGGGTGTTTTGAAGTTAACTTTACAGGAAACACATACTACAGTATACCGTGTATTGCACCACTGCTCTGCTGATATTTCTGCAATGGCTGGACTCAGAGTGCATCAGCAAATGTAAAGTTCAACCATTAAATAGATGGAAATGTTTGACCACCCCACACGAGGCTTTGCTGAATATTGCTGGCTCACAATTGTGTTTTAGGAGAGTCATTTGAGCCAGCTCTTTTCTTGCAGCACGTCTCAGCGGTCAGCGAACAAGCACACCAACGCTGTAATTACAGATGTCTCAGTGCTAATACAGCCAGGGCCCCGCAGGGACGCTCATCTCTCCCAGCTCACACACAAACAGGGCTCCCTCAGAGGGCCACAGGCTCCCGATGATCCTGAACCCAACACACTACCAAGCTCAAGCCTAGAACTCAAACTGCTGCACATTTAAAGGCCGGGCTACTACTATTACCACTACTGCTATAGATAATCCCCGAGGAGAGGGATTGATTAGATTTGCTCTGACGTTTTCTGTTTTTAAATATATTCGAAATGTATGGAGGTGTATAATGTATACTATTTGTGTTCTTTTGCTCTTATTATGTTATTGCTCTTTTTTTCATATTGTTTTTAGTATCTTGTAAGCTCATGTGGGCGGGGCAACTTTTTTGGTGCTTTGAAAAATACACACTTGAATCTAGAATTCAAGTTTTTTTCAGTTCACCTAAATTGCACATTGTGGACCCCAGGAATGGTACTCACTTCTAAAGCGGCAAAAACGTGGATGCAAATAGACAAAAAATGACCTGACCAGGCATATAAATCCCCACCTGAAAGGTTTACTGCCATCCCAATGCAATGGAGGTAAAGGAAATATCCAGTGTGGCTCTAAAAGCCTTGAAAAATGACATTTGAATGAAGACTCAGCAATGTCACTGACTTGAAGCATTGTCTGTTACTCAGGATAATCTGCAGAGGGAACTGTGTTCATAGGGACTATTTCCTCCGAGGAAAGTAGTTTCACTGAAACTGTTGACAGTGAGGTCTGTGAATCATCCAGAGTAGTGTCGATGTATTTTCATGAAAGACAAATTGCTGCTGAGTGTTAAAATAAAATATAAGACATATAAGAAACGCAGAAGTCCCAGCACCTGTTGACGTGTTGTCACTGGCAGATATTGTTGATGTTTATGCCGATGCACTTTACGGACAGCAGTCTGTACCTGCAACATATCTACGACCAAATGGGAACTGAACCGAATCAAAGCCAAACCATAAGGTTAAGTGAAATCCAGAAACCATTTCTAAAGCCTACTATGCACTTCTGATGGATTTCTTTTTTGATGCAAATTTAAAGCTGCTAACTTACTCGATCATCTATTGCTAATTAAAAGCTTAGAAAATATGTATTCCTGCAATATAGCTTAAGTTTTTAGTGGTATATTTAATGTGGCGACGGTTTATTGCATAACCTGACCCTCAGTTGCCTATTTCATTGTCAAATTGCCGTTGTAAAGCAACTTACTTGGGGACTATAAAAAAAACCCTCTTGTTAAAGATTCGCCAAACATTCGAGAGAGGTCATACCATAGTAAACTAGAGGAATAAGGCAAAACATTATATTTAATCTTATGTCCTACTATACATTTATTTCTAACTGTCATGTTGAACTGATAAAAGTTTCAAAAGTGACCTGAGATAAAGAGTGGGCCAACATTGATACCAGCAGATCCTTGCATTATCAGGACATATCAGATCATGCAAACAGTAGCCCTGCAGCCAAGCCAAGCGCTCTGCAAATGGCAAAGTGGCGCAGCATGAGAGCAAAGCAAACACAGTTTCTCATTCAAAGGCGACAAAAGTTCTGTTGAGGGGCACCGACTGGAGGAAGGGGGATTGGGGGGCAGTAAATGCTGCAGAGGCAAAAGACTTTTCCCCCTCAAGAAACAAAAGCTTCTGATATGAGACTAATTAATTAGGGAATATTTTGTGGGAAAATTACACTTTCATTGTCGTTTTATATCCCAATAGAGTGGTGGATAAAATTTGATCATTTTGCATGATTGTGTGCATGTTAGCAGAAAGGAACTTACCTTCATATCAAAAACAAAACAGATTTTTTAATTAGTTGATGGTCCAGTGTGGTACACAATATATGCATGCATGCAAAAAGCCCACCAGATAATGAAATCAAAAATAAATACGCTCTCCTCCTCATTTAATGTTGCCATGCCAGAACATTTAAAAGGTCCCATATCATGCTTATTTTCAGGTTCATTTGCATTTTGGGTTTCTACGGAAACATATTTACATGCTTCAAAAACACATTCTTTTTCTCATGTTGTCTGTCTGAATATAACTGTATTCACCCTCTGTCTGAAACGCCCCGTTTTAGCGTCTGTCTCTTTAATACCCCCTCCTGAAAAAGTCCAGTCTGCTCTGATTGGTCAGAGTCCGGGTCTTCAGCATCTGTGCTCTCAGCCTCTCTGTACCATCATTGTAGCCAGGGAATGACTGTAAGATCTTTGTAGCAGCACATATGCCCTGTACAGAAGTCCTGACGGCTCATTTAAAGACACAGTTTCTGAATACGGCTGTGATCATTTCACAGCCTTACACAGTATTTATACAGCACCTCAACCTGCTTAATAATCCAAAAAGACATGGATATATACTGTATATGCAGGTGTATATATGTGTGATAGACCAATACATCGGCCTATATTTGCATTTTTTAGGTGTATCAGTATCGGCCGATGCGGGCTGCTGCGTTCGCCAATATTTTTTCCCCTGCATCATTTACAGACGGGCGTCCACAGGCAGCTCTATGTTGATGGAGACGCCTTTTCAAGTTCAAGAAATGTTCCTTTTCTTAAAATTAAGACTCGTAAAATATATATATATATATATATATATATATATATATATATATATAAAAATACAGGGCCGTTAAGAAAAGATACACGAGATGACACAAGATGATATAAAGTTAATCAGCAGCAGACACGGAGGAGAGCTGTGAACATGGCTGGCAACAAATCTTCCAAAGGCTGTGTGCCCAAAACAGGCTCATAGAGCGATAAGTCAGGTATACTGTGTAATAAATATTTTATAAAATATAAGCAGGTGGCTTTTTTCCAAGTTACTGTGCTTTCACACCTCAGCATTTTGCTTGAGTTACAGTTGCACTTTGAGGAGAACTTATTTTAATGTATCCTTTATCAGCCTCTAAATGCATCCCATCTCCAGATTCAACTTCTCTGCACAAACTGAATTCTGTCCTTTATCAGCATCGCAGACATACTGAGTGCAGTGTACTGATGGCGTCTTGACTTCAGTAATAGTTCTTTCACTTCCATCTCAGTCACTACAGCCGTTTATGTACAGCTGTTAGCAAATCAATCCAGCACCTGGCTGTGAAACTTCCTAAACTTCATCTATGACTCTGGTTAGCACTGGGAACGGATGGATCAAATGTCTGTGCCTCTGCATCAGTAAGCGGAAAACAGAATAAATCAGTAGTAGGGACCATTAGTCTCTGAACAGAGGACAGGCAGACTGGACACTCAGCAGGGCCTCTAGTAAAGCGAGGTCAGCCTTCAAAATAGGTTCCACACAGCGCCTGAGGATGGATGTGGACAACAGAAGGCACAACAAAGAGAGATGTGAAACTGAAAATATCAAAACCAAAGTAACCCACAGGCCTGGACGAAAGGAACTGCAGTGCAACATTGTTTAAATGTGAATTCTGTAATTTCCACAGATAGATTCTACAACATGGTCATTGGTCAGGATCCTGAATGATTCAAACTATTTTAAACAATTAGTCGACTTTTGCAAAAGTTCGCTGGTGAGTTTTAGACCACTGTGGAGTACGTCCTCGAAAAAGACTGGAGCTCCAAACGATGACACAGCTGATGGCATTATGAGAGCTGTTTACACTGGTGCGTGGATGATGGTGTTTATTTTACAGCCTCACCCAGACACTTCAAAAAAGACAAACTCATGCAACATCTACAGTATATGCAATCAAAGATGAGCCGGAAATGTGGGTCAAAGTTGGTGCCAGGACATGATGACCATGAGTTGGAAGCTTCCACTGGCTCTAAGGCGCTAGGACAAGGAATTCATTCACCCTCCCGTCCCACTGCAAAAAAAGATAAAAAATAACTGGCTCATAACTGCGATTCTACCAAAAAACAAATTGATCTCGGCACAAACTCCATGTCATACTAATAAAAAAAAAGTACAGCCAAGTGTCTGTGGAACTGTGTAAAGAAGCATAAAGCCGGCCTTTGTAGCCATAATCTGATCAGAGCATGAATATCCCTCACAGTTCAGCCTTAAGGGCAACATTCATAAACTTTACGAGAAATGAAGGGCTAAGTGATAGTAAACCAGATAAAAGTGGCTTTTCAGAATCCCATTTTACGGCTTTTGACTTTCTGTAAACGAACAATAGTGCACTTCAACTCTCCTCCTACCACAGGGATGATTTCCCCAGACAGGCTTAACATTAGCCGTAAACATGGGCATATTAGACTGACCTCCGGGGCTTATACACATTGGGGTGTGACTTCCCTACACATGCAGTCGATTGTTATGCGTCCCTCCAATTTTTTTTGTGAGCGTGAAGAGTTCACATACGTATGTCCACGCCGTCACAAAAAATTGCCGCTATGTACATGGACGTCTGTACTTAGACCAAGACCCTCTGATGACGACTTTTATGTAAGTCAGACCCATTGCGTACTCTTGGACAGCATAATATCGGTTTTAAGGCGCTGGCCATAAACTGCAACGTGCCCTGTTCAAATCCATCGTTCCCCATCTCTGCCTTCCCTGTTTCCTGTCATCTCTCTAATAAAGGCATATAAACACATTCAAAAATTAGCAGCAACATCTCTTTCCAAAAGCAGTGTCCCTTTGTAACTACTTTCTACCAAAGAAATAGCCTCTGTAAAAACTGTTCACAATGCCTGTAATCTGGACAATCTACACATACTCTAGAGAGGGATCTTGATGTCACATTTTTAATGTCCTTTCTAAATGCTGTGAGCACCTCTGAAGTAATCTCAGAGATGGGCAGATCTCAAACATGGACAAACAGAATAGAAAGCCTTTATTGTCATCGCACAAATACAATGACATTTTGAGTGCTGCTCTGTATGATTGCCTTTATAAAAACCAAATCAATCTGCTGGCTGGACATCCTTGCATCCGGGTAAGCCAGCCATTAAAAAAAGAAGACATTAAGGTTTGGTTTAGCAGAATACAACTTGATTGTTTTACTTATGATTTTGCATCCATGTGTCATAATGAGATATACATGTATCTGGAAAATATTTTATTGTATTCATTTCAAAGATACTGAAAAATTCCTGAGTCCCGTGGGGAAGAGTTTGCTACACAGATCCACAAGTTCAAAATATACTCAGATGGAAAAAAAAAAAACATTTTCTTTATGCCATAAAACAACAAAACACAACTCAACACCTCCCCTTCTTCATGTTGATTTTGGCCCTTATGGCTGACAGGGATTCCATCTTGGCAGGTCCCTGCCACAGAAGGCTGCTTTTACCAGCATTCAGCCAGCCTTGTATGGTAGCATTGTCTGTATGCTAAACACGGCCTCAGACCACAGGCTCTCCCCGAAAAACTGTCGTCCCTTTGACCACGTTAGCAAAACAACAGGGCCCTGATTCCAGCCAAATGTGCCATCACAGAGCAGAGAGTTTACCATCCCATTTAGTGATAATCAGCCAGACGGGCTGACGAGGCTACAACATCACTGATGAAACTGTACACTTGAGCCGCTAAACATTATACTGTAACTGTAATGTCAGCGCTCTGCTGTGTTATTAGTCAAGTTCAGGGTCAGACTATCACTGCTCCAGCAGACAAGCAGCACCACAACTACTCTGAAAGCACTGACAGAGGAGCACTTTTATTCACACAAGAGTTTTAGAACAGAAACGGAGAATGAAATGCTGCTCAGTTGCTCATAAAAGTAGTCGGAAAAGAAGACAAACTTAATGTTGACTGACCAAAGTTCAACTTTTATAATCCCCATAGAGACTTTCATCCTTGTTTAACTAACTGGAGATTTAAGGGCCAGTGTCTTGGCCCCTAATACTTCTATATCTATACACAGCCATGCAAACTGGGTTTTCACTATCGTCTAATTGGTCCTTTTAGAAAGAAAGAAAGCAAGCAATTAATGTTTGCAAAATGTCAAAAAAATAATGACTCTCCCGCAGCCCAAGGTAATACAAAATAGCTTTTTTTGTTGTCTGTTGTCTGGCCAACCGTTCATACAAATTGACTACAGGGTTATAAAACAGACAGAAGCTGAAGAAGAGAATGTCTGCTTGACAGATTAATCCATCATCAAAATGGTTGTAGAATGTTTCATTATCAATCAACTAAAGAATTAACTCACTACTATATTCTAGTTCCAGGGATATTTATGTTTTCTGTCTGTTCAGCCCACAATCCTTCCATCGAGGGCTGGGTATTGCCACTGATAACCACATTTGATTTTGATTTTATGTGCCATATTTCAGTTACAAACCCACTATTCCTTGGTTATGAAAGAGATTATCAGAGAACTTACGCTGTAAATTGTACAAGGAACCTTCTAACCTGATGCATTATTAAAATATTAAGAACTGACCCTGAAGCAGTTGCATTAATGTACCTTTTCCTTAACATGAAAACACTACAGCAGTTAAAAGTGGGAATTCTACCGACTCTACGGTCAGTGAGTAGGGAGCGACATTTTCATTCAGATATCTTGTGGTCAGAGGTCAATGGACCCTTTTAAAAATGGCCATGACAGTTTTTTCCTCGTCAACATGTAGCCCAACTTTGAAGCGTCATTTCTATATTTTCCCAACAAGCTAGCATAATATGACTGGTGCCAATGGATTCCTAAGGACTTGTTTCATATTACACCAAGAAATGAAAGAAAAGATCGATTTTAATCTGGACATCTCTTAAAACCCAGCCCTGATCTTTACATTACATTAACCAGACAGGCAGAATTATTTACATTTTCCTCTACACACACACTGAGGAAAATAATGAAAGGGGTTCAGCTTCTTTCTCTACTTAAGACATGTAGAGAAGGAGAAGACCACCTGAGCTACCGTGAGCAACAATTTAAACAATCAAATCAATAAAAAATGTCAAATAGGAAGATTTGCAGTTTCTCTGTCCCGTGTTGTTATAAACCAAATTACAGTAGGACATTACTGTAGTTAAATAGGGCAAATCGTTTGTTATACGGTCTGGAAATGCGCTAATTGAATCCATTTTCAATGTGGTCACAGGAGAGACAGAAGCCTTCGCTCTCTGCTGCAGAAAGAATGAATGTTCTAGTTATTTTTATTAAGATCTCCTGTGGCTGTTAATGGGTTAATACTCTGGCACCGGCAGAGTTGTCAGTCTGTTTTCCGGTGCCACATAACGTGATGACAGTGTTCAATCCAACATGATCATCAGAAAGATCTACACCTTGGCTTTCTGCTGCAGAAAGAGTGAATGCTCACGCTATAATAGTTTTTATTTAAGATGGTTTTAAACATCATCATCTAAACAGGAACCAATGGCGGCCGCTCTGTTTTCAAAGCGTTAACTACTTTTTTTTGCATTTTCATGATAAATCTATAAAAATCTACAAGAAAATAGTATATTAAAAAACTTCTTACATTTGAAAGTGTATTGTTTCCCTTCCACTATTTTTAAAAACCCTGCACAGTGTGTGAACGCAGAGGATTGTGGGTATTTTATCTCAATGAGGATCCATCGTGCATCCTTGAAAATTCTCAGAATTCTCAAAAACAAAGGGCGTGAAAAAAAGGCGTGAATTTCGGAGTATTCTCAATATTGGCTACTTCTATGAAGTGGCAATCTTAAAAAGACGGCCGTTGAGAATTCTTCCTTCACACTGGAAAACAGACAGCAGCCCTTAAACTCAACTTGAACCCAGGACTTCCATGCTAACAACTGAGCCACCATGTTACCCAGGATGCAGCTGGTGCTTGTACCCACAGTGATAGACTTTTTCACCCAATACTTGAGTGCAACAGGCTCACAGTTTTTAAACCACAACCAAGACAAGCCATTTCATCCAGAGAGCTCTCAGCGCTGCCTTTGTGAAACATTAAAAGCTCAGCAGCCTTTCAGACTCCATTTTACCTGTTCACATATGCTCAGCAATCAACCGCGCTAATGTGCAAATAGTTCCAGCTTCCCTTTTCCCTGATCATGACCAGTTTCGGCGGCAGTAGCTCAGTCCATAGGTGACTTGGCTGGGAACTGGAAGGTCACTAGTTCGAGTCCCTGTATGGACCATGAATGGAGCGTGGACTGGCACCGAACCCCCAACTGCTCGGGGCGCCGGCCACTGGTCCTCAATAGTTGCATTGTATTTCGGGCCTGTGTGTGTGTTAAATGAAAATATAGAGTGAAAACTGAATTTCCCCATTGCGGGACAAATACAGGTATTTTTCTTCTTCTTCTTCAGAGGATGCATAACACCGCAGGCCCACCTACCAGCTCTGCTTTACCTGGCAAGCTGGCAATAAGCTGAGACAGCATGACAGAATATCACATAAAATAAAAAGGGGAGAAAAACGCCCCGGATCTCCTAAAAAAACATTTAACCGAGCACCGGCAATAGGGCACACCCTTGGACACATTTTAGCTGCAGACATGCTAACTCATCACAATGTTGGAACATGATCAGCCTGCTAACAAACAACAAAGACAGAAAGCAGAAGTATAACATTTCAGTTTGAGCTCAAATTAGACTCAGCCAACACAATTCATTTGGTTGTTTTTTCTAATGAAATGCTTTGTTTATTTTATCTTGGCAGGATGTGCAGAAGGGTAGACTCCTATATCAACTGGCTGATCGTGCAGTCATCACCGATATTGTCTAAAATGAAGTGGTCATCAAGTGCTGCCGACAATTCTCCTCACTGGAGCATCACCAATACAAACTCCAGTAATGTGAAGTGACACTTAAATGGGCACAGAGAATGTGATGTGCAGCCCCGATGGTCTGAACAGTCTTATCAAATTGATGTTTGACACCTTTCAATTTGCAATTAATCAGCACAGTGTCACTGCCCTTTGTCCAAATTGGGCTAAGGGGAAAGCTAACACAGAAAGTTAACGCAGACGTGTGCAGAAAGAGAGAGCAGATTTCTCAATGGTTTTATCACTCTCCTCACACCCCTTAGACGTCTGACCTACAGCACTAACATAAAACGGATCATCAATGCATGCATAGCCTATCTGCAGGCTCTCACCCTGAGCTGCTCCTTTTAATTGATAACAGTTATCTGAACCTGTATGTGGGTCAAACACCATCCAGTCACCTGTTGTATTGTAAAACAGTACTGTAAAACTAAAGTCTTACCAGGCCGGGTATCAACCCTGATCTCTCTCTCCCGACACAACCACAGGGATCACCATGTGTTCTCTCATAACCAGATAATAAATAAACACATGACTTCTTTTTGAGTGTTGATTTGCCTTAATTGATTTGGTTTGTATCTCTGTGAGTCTGTGTCATATGTATAACGGTTAAAGCCACTGATGTCTTTGCATGTTAAGTGAAAACATGTTTCTGGTGTTTACGTGTATATATATATGGATGAATCTCAGTGTACCATTTACCTGAGCTATGAAAATACGTTCTGTTTCTATTGGGGATTATCTTTTCTGCGTGATTGTGAACACATCTCCAACACTGCTGTGAAGCATTATGCAATTATGACCTGTATTTAGGCCCTATGTTACTTAACTATTTACGTCTTGAGAAAGGTTCTTGTGACCATAAGAGGTGATAAGTGCGTGTGGGAATCTACTTTGTCCTTTGTGTTGTAAAAGCATACAAAGAAAAACAAACGAGTGCATGAATGCAGATTAATGTCCACATTATGAGGTGATTAATCAACTAAAGTTTTGGGTTTAAGGTTGTCGGTTGAACAAGCTTATTTGCTTCTGGTAAAGACTTCAAATGTATAAAACATGTCATGAGTACGGATAAAGAAAGAAAAGACTTATCTCCAGCTCTTGCATGGTTCATGTAGTTGCATGTCCAACCCCCCCACCGCCAGCAGCACCTTCAGGTACAGTGATGTGATGTTTACAATAACGGGGTGATGTCACTTGGTTTGGTCTTGATGCAACACATTTGGGAAACATGAAGATTCAAAAGCATTGGTGCTCAATTTATCTTAGAAAACATGTGAACCATGAGAAGAGTAACGTTAGTAGTAGTAGTAGTAGTAGTAGACCGGTCTTTGAATGCCTCCTCAGGTGTGCACTGCTCGGCATCTCTTGACTAGCAACCTGGGCTGTGTACTTGCAAACATATGGCGCAAAGCAGACACAGGCTTCACACACACACACACACAAATACAAACAAACACACACAACATATCTCAGTGATAGAAGCAGCTTTATTCTGCCCGTATGTGTGTGTGTGTGTGTTCACTGTACCTGAATCGCCCTCCGCAGTGCTGGCATTGGTCCCCGACCCAGCCGGGGAAGCACACACAGTTGCCGGTGGCGGTGTTGCACTGCCCGTTCATACACGGTTTGTCGCACTCCTTCGCCTCGGTGAAGCCAGGCAGCCCGGAGAGCAGCCCGATGAGCGAGAGCAGCAGCGCGGTTGTCATCACCATCAGCAGGCTCCGGCCCCGGCCAGAGCCCGAGCAGGCCCGCCGCGTCGCCCCGTACATTCTCTCACAAAAGATGGCTGCTTTAGGGGCAAAGCGCTCCGCTGCTTCTGGGGACAGCGACTGAACGAGCTGCCGGTGAGTGTGGTTCCGTTTATCGGGCCCGAGGTACTGTTTCCTCCCGTGGTATCGTTTAGTGTCTTCGCTGAGGCTGGTCTTCGCTGGTTACTTGGTTTACATCTTTCCAGTGGTTCCGTTTCCCAGCGCCGCACCAAAGCCGCATATTGACATCCAGAAGTGACGTTATGGCACCGGAAATGCGCAACCTATGGGAAAAGCGAAGCGCGCAGGACTTTAAACTTTTATTTTGAAAACAGAAGCGCAGAAGTCCCGCCCCTTTTCCATAATATTTTCTCCTAAATGGTTTCTTCCATCGCTTATTCTGTACAAATTAAACATTATACTGGAAGACTGTGTATTCTAACATAAGATAACTGACTAATAGCACATTTTACATTAAAAATTTAAAAAATGATATGCATTAATTACTATGATGCTTTGACAATGCACATTTGTGTAACAGTATTTGTGTGTGTATAACAATTTAAAATAGAATTTGGACCTTATTTCCAAACAGTATTTGAAAACAGAAACAAAAACATTTATTTTTCTGTAATGTTTTTATTTTTTGTTGTGGTATGTATATTTATATATGTATATAAATATGTCTTGATCTGTTCTTGTCTTTTTCTATACTTGTATTGTTGTGTGAAAATAATTGTATGGTTAAAACATAGTGTGTAAAGTTAATAGAAAAACAGCTCAAGGTAGCAGTATACTTAGTTGTTGAATTCTAACAAATAGTGACTTAACAATGAGTAGTCATATAACCATATATTATTATTAATAATGATAATAATAAAAATAATTCCATTTATATGGTCAGAACTCAAGGTCTCTTTTTCTTCTTTCTTTTTTTAGCTTATTTTTTCAGGGACTGTGCATAATACTAAACATTTCTGTAAATATGCTAGAATTAGCCAGGATGCTAGTTTTCACCTGTTGTCCCTGGCCCGCCCTGGATTAAGGTGGTCAGCTACTGTTTGTTTGGGCCCCCCACATTATTAGTCATGCTTTATCAGAAAGAAAAAACCCCGCTAGAACTGAAGAGTCCGCAACTTTGAAAAATCCTGTCAATTTAAGAATTTTCTTTAGTAGATCTGGGTCCTGCTGTTCTTTCAGTCTTTGTGCTTCTCTTTTTTGTGCTCCAATATCACATTTCCTTTCTGACATTTTGCGGCTGGACTGTGTATTAACAATGAGTGACGTATCATTTGGCAACAAAACTGACCGTATGAACCCGGCCACATGATGGCAGCTGATTGGGGAAATGGGTCCCATATCGATCCAATCAGTGACTTAATTTTTTTTAAATGTTTCTAAGGGCCCCAATAAGAGGCATGTTTTTTTTCCCAGTGAGGTAAATTTAAAACAATTAAAAATAGTCTGGCCAATCCCGGGCCCCTACAAACCTGGGGGCCCAAGGCTGCAGCCTAGGCCAGCCTGTGCATTTATCCACCTCTGCTGGCCAGATGTGGAGTTGGCAGCCTTAAATCAAGCAACTGTTTAAAAATAATAGTCATGATGTAAAACGACAAGTGAACAACAGTTAACAACGTAATGGATAAGCAGACTGAAGACCGTGAGATATGCTTGAAAGTCTAAAAAACTAGTAAGCGTTCCTTGTGTAAAGGTTAGTTTGTTTATTCGTCAGCCAGAGTAACTTAAAACACCTGTGTGAGTGTGCAGGGCCTTTAAATAATGTAAAGTAGGCTGTTACAGGTGCAAACTATGGGCTACATGGTTCTCGTGTTTTTTTTATAGGGTCTTTATAGTAATATTAGAATTGAATCCTTCTCAGGTTTATTACCGTAGTTAATTTCCAGCTGTAACAGCGACCCTGGGGTCCGCCAAAGTGTCACAACCGTGCAGGATACAGTCACAAAATGTTACAGATGTGGAGTTGAGATCAAAATGAAGGAGTTCAAAAATAGGTGTGATCCAAGCAAATGGCACCGATCTGACTTCACGGTTGGTGTGATGCCATCACAAGATGGACTCTAGTTTTCATTAGGTCATCACTGCAAATGTGTTGTTTATTTTTTGATTCAGTGTCAGCATTTGTAAAATTGACAAACTGACTAAGTGGGTTATGTAATTGTGTATTAAAGTACGGTGTTTCTGTGAGCTGGATAGACAGCTTGACATAAATATAGAACGGGTGTTTGTATTTTTATGGAAGTCTGAACTTTGGTGGTTGTTTGCCTGATAATGGTCATGTGATGAATGTAAAAATGATCCAACTGCCCAACACCAACCCACAGACTGCACACCAAGGACACAAAACTGTACAAACGGTATAGAACGGTTTATTAAATTTAGACTCGTAAGAAGTCATCATATTCCAACGCGCTCCATCGCCTGAAGCGCATTCATAGTAACACCAACCCAAAAAGGATTGATCACGGCATCAAAACATAAATAAAGCAAATGAACATATTTACAATTCAACATGGACAGAGAATGGAGTTTTTGTGCACAAAAACAGGCAATTACATATCCAGAAAGAGGCATCAGAGACGGGTGCATG
The DNA here is from genome assembly GCF_963691815.1 of Echiichthys vipera. NCBI lineage: Eukaryota > Metazoa > Chordata > Actinopteri > Perciformes > Trachinidae > Echiichthys > Echiichthys vipera. Next base: position 22,362,846 of record NC_139837.1, read on the forward strand.
GGGGCAGGTCTGATTATTCAACTGAGCTGTCCTCAGGAAAAACTACCTGGACGACAGGAGTGGAAGGGGCATACAGTAAACACAACGCAACAAAGCATGAAAAACCTACAGTGTAATCCGGTTTTCTTGGTTTGAGTGAAAAGAAAACCTCAGCTAATACACTATCTTCAATAACGCTGTGTTGAGCTATTCACTGCAGGTTATTTCTGTTGTGAAAGTTTCCTTTTTTCCTGTTGTAAATCCTCCACAAAAGGAATGGACTTCTATAAGATGGATGGGGAAAAAAATCATTCATCTGATTTTGTTGGAGAGAAGGATTTATCCTGGTTCCATTATTTCATTCTTTTGAAATATCAAACAATAATTCTACAAAGGGTGTTACATTGTCAACACTTAAGTAACAGTACCCACATACCATCATTCGCAAAGCAACTTTTGTCTGAACCAGTTCCCACCCTTATCATGGTGGGAGTACAGTCTGTTTTAAACTCTGAAGAGAGAACTGATGATTTTACAACAAGAATGACTCATCTCCAGTGGGCTGAGTGGATGGATGAAAGGAACATCAGTTAAACTTCCTGTATGGGACACAGTCAAGACTTTACAGTAATCAAAAAACCCTGCAGAATAATCAAAAGACTGCGCTTATTTAAAAGAAAAAGAAAAGAGAAGATCTTTAGAAAAGTACAATCATTGAAAGCACATTACAATTAGCAGTTTGTGTATGTGAAGTTACAGACGGGTCATGTGACCAGCACTTCTTATGTACATAAAACAATGCTCATGTGGATCACATGACCAACATCAGGTCCAGGTTCCCCAGTAGACAATGCAGAGGGGATAAAACGGAATAATCTTCCCGACTAAATGCTATCTTTTCTTCATCATGGGAGGGCTGCAGACCTCAGTATTTGTCGTGCTTCGACGGGAACACCAGCTGGATGGGGTTGGAGCACGGTATCACAGTTCCAAAAAAGTGTGAGGTTAGTTATCAGTTACAGAAAAGTACACTCAACTGACTTTCAAATGGCACTCTGGTCCGACATGTTCTGCTCTGGTGCTTAAAGCGGGGCAGACCCCTTCCACTTGGTACCCCGCACATGTGAAAACAAACACTGAGAATAATTTCAAACAGCTAGACGAGGTGACCACCATCATCTGTCTATGGAGGTCACACTGTAACATTCAGCTATCCATTAATGGCAGAGATCATCTCCTCTTTGTTCTCCTTCAAACAGTATATCACACTATCTTACAGTTGCCTCATCAAAAAGCCATTTACAAGCAATGGCGCCTTACAGTATGTACAGGATCTGAATTAACAAACAAAAAGATATAAACAGATTTTCCCTTTGTTTATGTACAAAGAGCAAAGAGGAGGTGTTGGAAAAATGATTGAGCACCTCAGAGTCATTGTGTAAATTTACACACAGAAAAACTGCTTCCAAGTATTGGCTTTAAGATAACAGACTTACACTCACCCCTTCACTTTCCTATCAAGAACATGCAAAAAAGACAGGCGCCAGAGACTCAGCATTCATTCAGCGGAGGCCGTAGGCCCCTTTCTAAAGGCAAAACATATCTGGATCCATAAACTCTTCTTTACGCAATACATCACCTTCTCTTATTAAAAAAACACATAGGAAAAAAGATGGTCTTTTTTGGTCTCCCAAATCAGGCATATTGGGTGTCAGAACACCAGTTGGTGCTCGTACCAGTGATCAGTACTGGTCACTAGGAGATAGGATGATCAAGCATCAAAGGCCCCTTTGGAGTGTCCTCTTGGTTTTGATACCTGAGGTGTAGTATGGGTGCGTGAACACTGGCTGAATGTTGGGAGCAAGCAGCGTGTTGTGACCAGACCGGGATTACATCATATGTAAAATAGCTCTTAGCATGTCTGTCAATTATCTCAAGAGTAACAGATGATTGAGTTTGCCATGTCCGAGTTGTGGAGAATGCCACTTGTTTTTTACAGGTAAACAATATAAGATCAATTAGTCATAATGTTCTGTAGATTATAGCTTACACGCCACTGAGCAGACTGGCTGCAGAACAAACTGCCCATCTGGTACTTAGAGCTATTTAAAATAACCACTAAGAAATATTTGCTTGTACCACTTGAGCCAAGTCTGGCCATGAACATTACAGAAGGGCTGTTGCTTTTAAAATATTCTTTCACTTGGAAGTGCAATTAAAATTGGGAAAATGGGCAGCATAATGGTGTGTGAATATGTAACGGCGTGTGTATTTGCCAAGCAGAATAACTGTTCAGGACTCTGTCTCTCTGCTCAAGATAAATTCTTGCACATTTGTGGCATTTAAAGTCTGAGGCAGTTTATGATGGCAGGGGGCTGAGGTGTTTCTCTCGGGCTGCAGACCAGCAGGGGGATGAAAGGGAAAGGGGGTATCGTGGGACGGGGATTATTTGTTATATTGCGTCGTGGGACTTTCAGGTAGTTGATGTCTGGCGTGAGGGGCGGCCCATGGACGAGGCGCTGTAGGTGCGGGAGCGCTGCCTCATGGCCAGTCGGCATGGCAGCTCCAGCTCCTGGAAGAGGGGAGTCCCTGTGATCTCAGCCGCCTCAGGACGTTCGCTGGGGCTCCACGACAGCATGCTGCGCACCATACTCAGCTACACACACACAGAGAAAACACAGTACAGTGATGTCTTTCAGAACTGTGTCATGCTACAGTAATGCTAAACACATAATCCATTAGTGCAAGTGATTTGCTTTATTTAAAGTTTGTATAACACAGCAGAACCTGTAGAAATTGTAATTTACATACACAACTCATAATGAAATAGTACACACACACACACACACACACACACACACACACACACACACACACACACACACACACACACACACACACACACACACACACACACACACACACACACACACACACACACACACACACACACACACACACACACACACACACACACACACACACACACACACACACACACACACACACACACACACACACACACACACACACACACACACACACACACACACACACACACACACACACACACACACACACACACACACACACACACACACACACACCTCTTAGAATAGAAAAGTACAATACTAGTAAAGTGGGGTAGCAGGGTGAGGGGATTTGCCGTGTTGGAGAACCACAGATTATGCTATGGGATTATGTTAATCTCATTACAGAGTAAACAACAGGTAAACAAGGTGATGCGACCGACCCCACTACACTAACAGTAGGCCAGTATTGGGTCCTGGTGTGGTAGTACAGAACATATTTAATGGATTATTTGGACATAATGGATCATTTGATTTAATGGTATTATGGATCCAGATTAGATTTACAAAACATACAGAAACAACTATCTCAGATAATAATAATAATCATTACATTTTAGTGTATAATATGAAAATGTGTGCATATTTAACTTTATATCCTGTCGAACTGAGAGCACAATAATCCAACTACACCCCCTAATTGGATCAAATGAGCAAATCTGACTCACCAAGGGGATAATGTTGGTGCGGACAGCTCGTTTAATCCTGTGACAGACTACACAATGAGAATGAACTCTCACAGCTCTGACATGTCCCACTTTGTTCATTAACTATCCCTTGTTCTCAGGATAAACAAAGCCAGTTTTTCTTGGTTCAGATGTAGTTAGTGTTTACAGCCACTAGGTAGCAGCAGACGGCCACTCACCTCCTGAACGTTGTTTTTGGAGAAAACCTCTGGGAAGCGCAGTGCTCTCACCTCTGTCAGTGTCTGGAAGAAAGGATGTAAACACCTGTGAGTGGAGCTGCGCTAGTGGCTAATCAAGCCCTTTGTTACTGAGACAAAGAAGCCCCGGTTGATCGCACACCAGGGCAAAGATGATCTAACATTTACATCGACAACAGTGATCATTCAGATGATTATGTGTTTCCCCCAACAGAGATTCATGCAAAAAAAGAATAATTAACTGGATAAAAAGAGCAGGCAGAGAGATACATTGCCTCATTAGGAAATCTCTCTCTCCTTTAGCTTAAACAAATAGCAGCAGTGGGGATTCTTACTGAAGCCAGAAATCATTTTAATTGTCTCTACGTTGCCGGTGACCTGTCGGTTTTGGAAGTGATCTGAACATTTTAATTGCTTCTCAATTTTAAATGGTTCAGTTTGGGCAAACATTGCTTACAACAGGGATGTATTCTAAAAACACACTTGTATATTCTTGCCTTTGTTTAATGAATTTATAGTCACTCCAAACCTCCCTTTGATGTGTTTTGCTTCACTTGCATAGCCTTTTGTCTTAACTGATGTTTTCTTTTTACATATTTAATGCTTCACAAACCAATTTGTAGATGTGTATTATACAGGGAAGTGTAAATATAGAAAAATATGTCTAAATTGAGTATAATGAGCATGTGCTTGGCAGTTCTAAAAGCAGAGTTAAAGGGTAATGTATTGCTGTAATACAACCCTTTGGGGAATTGAATAAAATGAGAGAAAATGAAGTCAAATGAAGACGATTTTTGTGCCCATGTGTTTGCTGACTCACCCTCACTCTCTCCATCTGGGTCCTGAAAGGATACAGCAGCTCAAAAAGGATCAGACCCAGTGAGTAGATGTCCACTTTGTGAGAGTACGAGTTCCCAGAGAGCTGCCAGGACAAAAAGGAAAGGATGGAGATATAAAGACCAACCTTACATACTTACCAAAAGAAATGAAAAAACATTTCTGCAATGTATCATATCTTCAACTATGACTGCTCCATGCATCTGCTCACCTGCTCTGGGCTCATGTAGAGCTTGGTGCCGACCTGGCCTGTGTGTCGGGTCAGGAGCGGGGCGGGCGTTAGGGCGCTCGGCTCGTCCTCATCCTCCTCCTGGTCCATAGCCGTCACCAGGCCAAAGTCTCCCACCTTCACCACGTCATCCATAGTGAAAAAGATATTGGAAGGCTGGAGGACAGATGGTGACAGGTTAACACATGAAGCCAGAGAGCGTTAATAATGCATGAACCAGTTGACACCATCAGCTAATATTCAACTTCATTTACATAATGATCATTTCTTTTACATTCACATAAAATGGAGGGATGACTTTGTCTTACTGCTTTAATACATACACTTTTGCCTGTTTAGTGGAGAGTGTGTAGTGTGTGAGTTCACCTTCAGGTCCCTGTGCATGAGCCCCTTGCTGTGCAGGAAGTCAACGGCCTCTGCAATCTGGACGAAGATATCTAGACACTGGTTGTGCTCCCTCTGCTCCGGGAGGCAGCGCTGAGCCATCCAGTCCTTCAGGTTCTCCTTCCGACAGAGCTGCATCTGGATGTACAGGTACACCTGGAGACGGGAGAAGAAGGTTTCAGTGCATCAATATTTCATTTAAGAGAAACGATAATAAAGGGGGAGTGTGGGTTGTCAGTCAATCAGAACTTACACAACAAATGTCTATACCAGCCGGTATCCAAAAGTATCTTTAAAACTCGAAAAAAACTGACCTTGGGAGAAGGCTGGACACGCTGGGTTGGAGGAGTTGTGGGGAGAGCCAGGGTAAGTGAGGTTGGCCGCGGGGGAGAGGAAGAGGAGGGCGGGACGGATTCCTGTTGTCTTGTGTGCAAGGAAGACGAGCTGTTCTTCTCTGTCAGTGTGCTTGGACTGGCTGCACTAGAAGTTGAGTCCGTGTCTGCGTCTGCATCCCGGTCGCAGCCCGAATCCTCGAACACGATGTCAAAGGAAGAAGAGGTGCAGTCACTGGGGCCGCGTGGAGGACAGAGCTCGAAGGAGTGGGGGGTGTCTGAAGCGTCGTGGTCGGCCTGACTGTCCCTCTCAGACATCAGGCTGTCGTGGCCCAGCAGCGGGTGGAAGGACAGGTCTCCGTCGTCAACACCAAAAGCCACAGCACTGCCGGCACTGCTCGAGAGCAGAGCCTGTGCATCGACAGAGGACTCCATGACGTCTCCTCCAGGCCCAGAGACAGGAGACACTGAGCTGGACACTGGAACTTTGACTGACAGCGCCTCCATGTGGTCGAGGAAGCTCATTGGCCAGTCTGTGGTACTGAAAGAGAGAAAGGAGGGTTGTTGCTGCCAGGCTTACTGTAATCAAATAACTACTATATCAATATTACAAGTAACCAAACAAAATAACTGTGCAAATTTACAATAAATTAGTTATGACAAAAGAGTTAACAAAATAGTTTCTTTTCTTTAGTGCAGCATTTACTGTGCACCAACTTACTAGATGGTGCCTCAGAGGAAGAGGATGAGAATTTTTAAGTCCCTGCTTGGTTATCTGTAAATTACAGTAAACTAAATGGATAAAGGGTTAAATAAATCAGACTTTAAGTAATTGCTGCAAACGTGTTTGTGGGAAGATGCTGTTTCCATCCACTGGCATTTAAAAATCTGTCTTAATCAGCCAGTGAAGTGAGCCAAGTGATGTAAAGTCTGTGAAGTAATAAGTGTCAGAAATGCCACAATTCCCTCCTCCTGAGCGGAGGATTACATCTTTCTTTGCATGGGTGCCATCCCCGGAACACAGATCACCGGCAGTGTTCCTGGACACGCTCGACCTGCAAAGCTGTAAAGGATAACAGGTTTAAAAAACACTGACTCACCTGGCGTCTTTCAGCCACCTCTGGTCCATCTCCTCTTGCCAGCCCTCAGGGGGGCTCTCCTGCCAGGCGTTGAAGTAGCGGATAATCCCCGGATGCTCAAGCTTGGCCAGGGCCTTCACCTCACGCATCACCTTCTCACGGGCCAGCTCTCTGTGTGACGTAAAAGCAAGCCTCAGGATTCAGTTCAAATTCAGGAAAAGCCACTTCCACTTTTTTCAGAAGTTAGGTCAGGATCTCATGTCACAAATTATTTCAATTCCTAATAAGACGACTGTTATTGATACTGATTTTCTGTTTTGTGTTCTTGGTCACACATTTAATACACTATTGACATAAAGCAGTAATAACAAAAATATTGGGAAGTTCCATTACATGGACTGACTGTAATTACATTCACGTAAGCCAAATCTTGATACAGCAAAGGCTCAATAAGAGTTAAAAAAACAACAACACTGGGCATAAAAATAATGCTTGTCAGTATAAATAAATAAATAAATATACTTTCTGTGTTTAGACAAGTAGATTACATAACTCCATCTAACAGCTTTAAAGAAAACAGAGATAAAGGAAGAACTAATAGCCTCCAGCAAAGGAAGTCTGTTGTTTGTCCAGTGAGAGGTGCCAGTACCTGTTGGGCAGACGGATTCTTTTGATGGCATAGTTGCAGTCATCCACTTTGTTTCTGGCTTCAAAGACAACCCCAAAACCCCCGCGGCCAAGGCACTGCACCGGTTCAAAGTCAGTCAGGTACCTGGGGGAGAAGACACTTTGGTTGTCATTTTGCAAAGAAGCCTTATTCTTTTCTCAGTGGTAGAAATGAGCTGTGTGTGACTACATCCCTGACAATTTCAAAGACCTGGAATCAGCATTTCACTGTGGTCAAGGAGGCTGATTGAGGTGTAAAAGGTGATTACCAGGGAAGGAATTAGTACCAGGCAAATCCCTGTCAAGGCTGGCTGTGGCTACTGTGCTGACAGGTCAACTTACAGCTAAACAGTCTCATGATTTCAAACTAATGTTGTGCTGACAGAAAAACACTAGAGGTCCGTATGATGAATAACAGCAAATACACATTTTTTAATCATTCACAAATTATAATTTTTAAGTTTATTGTTAATCTACATAGACTTAATTAAAATAATTTAGTTTCCTTCATAGTTAGAGACCACCAAACTCTGCATCTATTAACTATCGTCTACATCAATGGTTCTACACCACTAGGGTGCCCGGAGGACGGCTCAGATCATTGTTAATTTATTGTGCTTTCTTTTTTCAAACAAATCACATTCACAATTTTTGCTAAATGTTTCTTATTCTATTTTTTTTCAGTTGTATATCTATGGTTAATAGATAATTAATAGATAAAAAACAAAATCATCATTAAAAAAAAAAAAAAAAAGTTAAAAACAATGAAAAATCTTACTTCAGCTTCAATCATTTTTGTGCGTTTACAAAATGTTTCACCACATAAAAAAACATGAAAAATAAAATAAAATCTGCAAAATTTATTTGGTTAAATTTCAAAACAAACACAGACCTATATTATATATCTAAATATCTATTATGTATATGTATAAAAAATATATATACGGTATCTATCTAATATATCTCTGTTAAAAAAGTGCATATACAGTATGCATGTTATGTTAGGGGTCTAAAAAGGCTTGGGAACCACTGCTCTACACCCCCTTAAAGCATCCCTTCTCATGCTCCTCTGGGGATTGAAGGCTGTCTTATTAGGGAATGTGATTCAGGCCTTGATTCCTGATCTCTATCTTCCTGCTAATGATCCTGACTCATGCCGGCCTCAGCTGCTGCAACAGCCACCACCAGTGTTATTTAGGGAAACTTCTTTGGCAAAAGCAATTTGCATGGATTGCAGCAGCAGCTTTAAAGGAAAGGGGAGGGTGGGTATTTGTCATTTTGAGGTGGATCAAAAGAAGGGAATGTGCAAGTGATGACAACAGGAGAAAAAAAACTGTTTAATCAGATACTTGCTTGCCTTTTTTTGGGGGGGGGGGTGTAAAGTCACATTATTCAGCTAAAGAATGTAAACATGCAAACTCCATCGATCACAGCACAGGGGGTCAGTGACAGCCTATAAATTATGGCTACTGATCATATCTGGGGTGTCCAAAATAACAAAAAAAACTTCTGGCAATGTGCTGACAGTGATGTAAAGTGACACTCTGATCCTGTGGCAGATGCTGTTGGGTAGGGTGGGGTCCGCGGGGGCCAAGGTCATTTTCATTTGATGGCAAACAGCTGAGTTATCCAATCATGCACTACTACGACTCGTATCTCCCATCTCAGCCTTGTCCTATCAAAGCAGGCAGGCTGGAAGACCAGTGGTCACCATGGTAACAGTGCCGAATCTGTAGTTACACCTTGAAAGAGTGAGACTAGCAGTGTAACTTTCAAGTGTGGTAGAAACAGATCTGGGCACAGGAGTAGTGTTTTTGTCAAGTTCTCCTGAGTCATGACAAAAATGATTTCTTTCTACATCACACAGGGTTATGATGTACCTGGACACATATTCGCTGGAACGGGTCTCCATAGCAACGGGCTCTTTGGATTCCACAATCTCAAGGTCAAACTTGCAGTCTGTCTGGCACTGTGTCTCCGACTCTTTCCGTTGCTTTGAGGGACAGAAGGAGGACAGCAAAGACACATTGAGTTAATTAGAATTGTTATATAATTATGGATGTAAAAAAGTTAATTTTAGAGATGTACTGAAACGGATACCAGTATTGAAAATGCCTCCAACACTGCCTAAAATGCTGGTATCCTTAACGGAGAGTCCAAAACCACATAATTTAGCATACAACTAGTTTAAAGCAGTTTATTTATGTTCTTTTTCCGTTATGACTGACTGTCAAACTTTATAATAAAATAAAGTTTTATGGTATTCATTCTCTATATGCATTTGTTGTATGTGATGTATGTACATGAGCCAGGCTATATAGCAGCCATATCACATCCATACATGTTAGCAGTATACAGCGGTTAGAAAATAAATAAATAAATATAGATATATATATTATTTTTTAAATTTTATTTATTTTTTTTTTTAAATCAGTGGTATTTGATCAGTACATTATATTGGAATCAGTAAAAAATGGCATCGGGACATGTCTAGTTCATTCCTGTGGCATGCTCTGTATTTTTTCTAAAAAAAAAAAAGCAGATCACTCTTATGTGACAGCACTGGAGTCAAAGACAAATTTCCCTCCAAGGGTAATAACGCATATCTTATCTTACCAAGAAAATGTATAAAAACCTCTTCTTTGACATTCCTATAAAAAGCAATTATGTTAAAGGAAGTGTTCACATCCACGAACATGGATGTGACAATAAAGCTTGTCAGGGACATTTTTCGGGAAGTATTTCCTGATGGGGCCAATTTTGACAAACTGAAATGAAGCCTCCAGCCATACTGAATCAAAGTCACAATCAAGATGACTCGTCTCATATGTGAATTCTGTTTTTTAATCCTGTGTACTGGTTCCAGAAGTGGCATATAGTGTCAAACATTAACATGTGACAAGACTAAGCACCAGCAGTCACTGTCAGTGTGGTATTCTTGCTACAGGCGGTCTGTGGTCTTACCCTCACATATGCCACCGGGGCGGGAGGGTGGAAGAATTTGCGGACTATGTAGGTGGTGGCGACGATGCAGAAGACGATGGTGCCGAGGATCTCTTTCCACCATGGCAGCAACAGGATGGGGTCCTTTCTCCTGCGACTCTCAGCTCCTACCCCGTTTCCTTTTATCAGGCTTACAGCACTGTTACGTTTCTCCCGGTAACGCTTGCTGTAGGGGAAGTAGTAGCCGTTGTCTACGGAGAGGAAAAGCAGGACTCAGTGTGGTTTTGTTTGTTTTTTTCTCAGCTAATTCATTTTCTCTGCTGTACACTCTGTATGTGAGATTTAACTGTGGTCTTTTACAGTCCTCTGTCTAGTAACAGGTTCTTACCATATGGATATTGAAGGATGGATAGAGCTCCGTTGCTGTACTCATCATGGGAGAATTTGTCATTATTCAGACACTTATCAAATTCATCAGATCCGACCAGGGCTGGTGTCCGAGATGGGGAATCTGTGTCAAGGACAAGATGAAGAAGTTCTATGATCTCCGTAGAAAGAGGGATCAAAAGAGTCGGAACAGCAATCACAAGATAATCATACATTAAGGGGGGTGAAAAAAAAACAGGGAGCAGATAATTGATTCAAATATTTCTTGAAAATAGGATTACACTCTGCGTTTAAAGCAATAATAATAATAAAACCTGGTCACTGCTCACCCAAAGGTTTCCCTATCAAGCTAAAGTTACATCCACACTAGTACCTTTCTGTTTAAAAACGTTCACGCACCGTGTCCATACTACTCCGGCGTTTCCAAGCCCCTAAAACAGACATTTGGAAACACTGCTGAGCTTGTTTAATTTTCAGAGATTCCCCACGCTTGTGTGGACTGAGGTTGTTTTTATTTTAAAAACCTGTTTTAGAATAAAAACGTAGTAATGTGGAAGCAGCCTATGTTGCCTTGGTGATTAGACACAGTACCTATTGACTAAGGAGATGTGGACTTACGGACTAGAGGCTTCCACTTGACTGTGGGGAGTGGAATAATGTTCTTTTCTGATCCGATGGCTTTGGAAGGGAACTTTTCACTGATCCTCACTGAGGACTGCAGGTAGAGCTGTCCCTGGAACATCCCTGATAAACCAAGGGCGAAGGAGTTATACATGTACTACATTCACTGGTGACTCATATACTGTAGAGGGTCTGGGCTGAAAAACAGTCACATAAATGGCAATGAATTTACCCAGGTAAACACTGGAGTCTTCATCTCCACTGGCCTTCTTCGAATCATCGTCGTTCTCCTCTTCATCAGTTTCCGACTGGTTGCTGTAGGCGTTGTCGTCAAACAGGGCGATTGGTGTGACTTTTCCCCCGCCTACCAGCCAGGCTGAAGCAATGGGTGTGCAGAACTACACAACACAGGTGATACAGAATGAGTTGACAGGCCCACGAAGCAAATAAACCACTGCAAACATGCTCAGTGTAAACACCACTACACTACCGTAACATGGTGCTTTTAGCAGTTTATAACATCTCACCTGACGTTCCCAGACTAGCTGCCCATCAGGCTCGGTACTGAAGGCCATGATTTTCCAATCAGGGACAGAGACTTTGATGACGAGGTCCAGATTCTGGTTCTGCTGGTTCTCCGTATGCCCTCTGTCTTTTGGTTCATCACTAATGACACGCTGGCTCTCCCTCCAGGGGTCACCATTCGTAACTTCTGCTTCCAGGAAGTTCATTCCAGGTTGCAGCTCAGGAAGAAGCTTCAGCTCAAAGTTTCCAACACTGAAGTTCCACCTAGCATAAAGAATGATAATACACACATGAAAATACTACTTCAGTTGTAATTTTCTAACCGATTATCGTTATTAGCAACATTAATTTACCATGGGCCTTATGAGAGGCAGATGGTAGGACGCTGACATAAAGAACAGATAGATTATGATACTTTTTTCAGAGAGCAAATCAGTGTGAAACATATAAGAAAGTAGATCAAATATAGTTAAAATGATTTGGACAGTGTGGTAAAGCCAGATGTTCTAATGTTAACAATGTTGACAGAAAGTCAATGGAGTGCCTGTGACCCTTTCTGAAATACCACACAAGATACAGTATCTGCTGCATGACTCAGATTGGCTGACTGGCTGACTGACGATGACAGGTTGATTGACTGATTAAATAAAACTCACTTCTCCATCCCTGATCGGGGCCTGATGGCTCGCACAGTCTTCTGAGTCCTCTGCAGCAGGAGCACATCTTCTGCCTCCATCTCCTCATCTCCCCAGCGACGGCAGCCCACCGCGGAGCATATGTACCGAAGCTGAGGCAGACGACATGAGGAGAAATGACAAAGGGGGTTATTATACTGTGTTAATGTGGTGAGAACAAGTTGGTGTTGACCTCTTTGACTTACTCTCATGGTAAAAGAGAGGAAAAATAGAACTTGTTTCTTTAAAAAACTGTATTAGAGTACTACAAGCTTGAACCGAAGTGATGTCACTGACCTTGCCACTGTAGGCCCCCAGACCATAGGTAGTAAGAGATTTGCCCCCAACCAGGACAGTGTCCTCCCCGATTCGGTAAGACGAATCCAGTAGGGACTCCACACTGAAAGGCACTGCCTCCATACTCTCCCTGTCCCGGTTCCACTGGAACAAGGCACCGTCCAGTGAAGGGATGACCATCTTACTGCCGAACATCTGGTGGAACAAAAAGGTTTTTTTGTTTTTTTTAAAGTGTTGGTGTGGACTACTAAAATGTCACAAAACAACACAAATGTCTTGTCCAGTATTCTTCAAGATTTTTCATCTTGGTTATTCTATAACATAGGTGTGTACAGTATTTATAGCTTTTGTGGCACTTGAAGTTGGAACTTTATTAATTCCAAGAGACAAAGTTTTTGCTTTAAAATAAGTACAAGATACTGATATGAAGTCTTCACCATAAACAGTTATCAAACTGCAGAGACGTCTCATGATAGTTCATTTGAAAGGGAGCTTATCGACATTCCCAGGGCCAATGTTGAAATCCCCCACAGTTTATAGTCTACTGATGTTATATTCCGCAGTATGCCCTAAATTTGTTGCAGAGACAGTTATCTTCTGACATTGATGTGTCACAATTCAAACTGCATTTCGCCACACTGTTTAAATAATCATCTAAGTCATTTCTTGTCAAAATTGGGGTATTTTTGGCCTAAAATCATCTCCTCGTGATGCCGGCCACCTATGGTAAAATCACCTACCCCTATTGATCAGATCATGTGATTCAACCCCTTTAAGATGATGGCCTATGTCAAGTGTGCTTCCCTTTTGGAGAAGTTTTTGGTTTTTCCTGAAAAACTTGAAAAAATTAGTTATTCTTTTAACAGGGTGACAATTTGAAACATCATTCTCGCTTTGTTCTTTTGCGGTCTGAACAGCACTTAAAGCCTTTACCAATGACTTAAAAGGTTTATATCAAGAGGCACACATGCCCTAGGAACATAGGGATGATCCCATCATCATCATCCCATTGGAAAGCTGAAGTGCCACGCCAACTCCTTTCCTGTAAGTTGTTGTTATATTGCTGGGAGCTAATCATTGCTAATGCTTTGTGTCCCATTTGTTGATGATGGGTAGCCAATGTTGTGTCCCCTTTGATTTGTTTTATGTTGAATTGCCAGTGGTTTTAGGGATGGCCACTTTGAAAATAAGTGTTTTTTTATTATTGCTTTAAGTGCTAATGCCAATTTAAGTGCTCATAATATTAATTTGACTTATTGTTCCTTTAAATTCCTAATAAAATTCAAATTAAATATTCACTTTGTGCTGTGACACTTTACCTTGATTTGACTTAGCCCTTAATATTATGTTTCCTTTCTGCTCTGCTTGTTTATCTCGATGGGCCTGTAGTCCATTAATGTTAGCCGACGTTTGCTAACTAACAGGCCCAGAATTACAATATAAACATTGCTGTGCCACATTTCTACACCCCTTACTAAGGTTTTCTGAACAAAACCCCAATACCCAGAACAGTATGTGAGGTATTGTTGCCATTACCGCAGAAACTACATCATTTCATTATAACACTCTGCTCCAGCATCACTAAAACAACAGCTGAACAACACTGTCCTTGGCAAAACAAACCTCCTAGAATATCTTTTACAGTTTGAAAAATCTTTTTCAGCTCAGACAATCAATCGCTCACACACAAAAACACTGACCGACACACATCCGCCCACACAGCAGCAGCTTCAGCCCCCGCACACTTGGACTCAATCCACAGGCTTGGGACCATTACACAACTAAGAGCCTAAGTAATTAACCTGGATCTTTGTAAAAGTGTGCAACCGTGGATAACGTCAGTGTGTTCCTGTGTGTGCGCGTTATCAGGTGCTCACTGTAGGGGGGCAGCAAAGGATGACATCATTGCAAAAACCTGAGCCTAATCCTGATTTAACCTCCACAGCTTTAGCTCGTCAGGGGGTGTAAGGACAATTGCTTTCTTCAGTCATTGTTATACAAAGACTATCATTAATGAGTTTATTTGAAGTCCAAGTTGTGACTCACTCTTTTCAACTAACTGTTCGATGACATAACACTCATATTTGGACCAGTTAGGGATTTCATGTCTTGTTGACGGGTGTCGAACCTGTGATCTTGGTTGCTGCTGGTGTCGAACCTGTGATCTTGGTTGCTGCTGGTGTCGAACCTGTGATCTGTCAATCACCTTATTATCAGACTCAATGTCAATGTAGTCACTTTGTGGTGGATTAAAAAAATGCCAGGAGGGATAAATGCGTGGCAGGATGATTTACTAGAGAGCAGTGCCAATAGCAGAGGTGATGTCATCTTTTTTAGAGGGGGTGGGGGGCGGGGGAGACAAGATGAGGATAAATTTAGCAAGTGAAAGGAGGAGGGGTTAACAATCTGACCATCACATCACACCGTGCTGGTATGACTGAGGGGGGTGTAAAGAGGTTTACAGCAGAGGGGAGCTTCTCAGAGCTGTGGATGAGTCATCCTGCTCCTGATGCCTTAATCCATTTCTGATCCAGCAAAAGTGTCCTAACTACCCTGGGCCGCTTCCCTCAGCTGCTCGTTTGACCATCTTCTCCATGTCCACAGACGTACATACACCCATGGTTCCATCCCGCTGATCTCGCTCTGACTGCTCTTCCACAATGCCCTACAAAACGCTACATTAGCAAATCCGGAGTCAAATTCCTTCCTGTATGTTTGCACATACATGGCGAATAAAAATGATTCTTAAATAGTGAAACTTGGCAAAAACTAATTGGATGACTTGGATAATCTAGGGAGCATCATTAAGAGCCACCAGTGCCAAGCATAGTGTATTTCTATCTGTTGCAGTAAATGTTTAATCCAAGTCTTCTGTAAGATTATTCGACATGGAGAAATGTTACTTCTACACTCGACTAAAAACACACAATTCATTTTTTATGCATCTATTTTATGTTGCCCATCCGCACCGCGTGAATGCAGATTTAATGCTGAACTTCTTGTTGAACATGTGGTTAAGATGAGGGAATATTTCTACAATCCAAATCCAAGTGCTGCAAATTCTTCGGCACCAGACTTGCAGAATATTATCTTTCCCACTAAACCGTGATGTCTGTTGGGTAAATTTACTAATTTTAATCTTACTGTACTCGTGCCATGAAGCTTACAGAAAGCCTGCTAGTTATTGCTAAAAAAATGTATTTCACTGAAATTGAAATCAATCAAATTTGTAGCTGCATAAGATTCCAGAAAAAAAAAAAAAGTTAGAGGAAAAGGATGCTTATATCTTTCTTGATTATACAAAGGAAAAAAAAACATCAAAGCAAATTAAAGGTATCCTTTGATGAGCTGTGTATGGATTACAATCAACTGTTATTTATGTCTTTGTCCTTTCTGTTTCTATACGGTCTTTGTTCCCCTGGTCTTTTGTTTTTTTATTTTGGAGGGTCTTGTGTTAGGTTGTAGATTTTTCTTGAAAAACAAAAAGAAACAGAAAAACGCTTTTGGAGAATCATAAACTAAATGATTCAATAGAGCCTATCATTAAAAAAAATATTTAAATGAATAAAATACTGGCTGCTCAGCACAAATGTTTTTCCTCCTCGTGTCTCTTTTGCAATGAATTTCCGATGCCTATTATTTTTTTATGACTCACTCATTCAAGTCTTCAAGCCCTCTTTTCTTTTTGAATGTGTGGATGTACCTTTTTCTGACAATTACCACTACAGGAGACCAGAGCCATTCAGTTTTCTGTTGGCTGCTGGAGCATTCTAGTTAATCATTTTTACACATTTGTGCACTACACAACAATCATTATTAGTTCATCCCATTAGTAGTGTATTAAATACATTTATATAGACCTTTTTTTCACTAATCGTGTCAAAATGTTGGGGTGTAGGATCCGAGGGAGTGGGGTGTGTGTGTGTGTGTGTGTGTGTGTGTGTATGTGTGTGTGTGTGGGGGGGGGGGGGGGGGGGTTCGGAAGACAGTGTCCTTTTCTGTGTTGCTGCCGACGCTCCAGCGATCATGTCAAACAGCGTCAGCTTTCATCCGCCGCTTTAGTGCCACAGTTGGCCCACAAGGCTACTGCTCTACTTAAAGGCAACAGAGGGGTGAGAGAGAGTGAGAGAGTGAGAGAGAGAGAGAGAGAGAGAGAGAGAGAGAGGGAGAGAGGGAGAGAGGAGAGAGGGAGAGAGGGAGAGAGAGGGAGAGAGGGAGAGAGGGAGAGAGAGGAAGAGAGAGAGAGAGAGAGAGAGAGAGAGAGAGAGATAATGCAGGACAGAACAAAACACACAAAAAACACTTCCAAACTAAAATCCGAGTGGCCGAACAATGATCGACTTTACTGCCAGAAAATATCGCCCGCCTGGCCTTTTTTCATTTCCTCTGCCACGCTGGAAGAATTATTTCTTGTCACATTAGTCAGAGCATGGCGATCAATCGTTTAGTCATTGTGTAGTGATCAATCAAGTTCTCTCCTCATTCATTCATTCACGCTGTGTGCTGTGTGTGTGTGTCTGTGTGTGTACGTCGAGAGTGCGCATGCCTGTATTGTCTGTTATGTTATGACATCATCTCTGGTCTGAGGCATTACCTCACCTTCCCTAATCACCCCACCCCCTTCATCCCTTTAACCCCCCCAACCCCCCTCCCCTCACCCGGCATGACTCACTCACTGTTGGCACAGAGTCCATGTACCCCCCCCCCCCCCCCCCCCCCCACACACACACACACACCCTTCACTGAGACCCTGGAGCGACTCCTTGGTTTCTGAAGTGATGGCTTCTTTTTCTGCAGACAATGCTGTTTGTGGCTCTGTTGTCCCTCATTTCACTACAAAAACCCCAGCAAAAAAGCACACACAAATACACACTCGCAGGATGCAGCAGGTGACTGGCTGTTTCCTCCCCGGCGTGTCGAGGCCAGCCAATGGCACAGCAGCAGACCCCCCCTAGCCTCTAATCACCGAGCAGACTGGTGTCTCAGGGACCCGGGATGCACCAATGAAACGTTGCTAAGTGCTGAGGAGGCGCGCATGCGGGGGTGGGGGGGGTGGCGTTTAGGAGCTAGAGCTAGAGCCCCCCCCCACCCCCCCTTACCTCCAGCAACATACAAAACACAGCAGACAGGCATCCCAGGTTAAGGAGGGCAAGTCTAGATTTAAAGTTACATAAAGTGCAAGAGCATAAACAAAACACACACAAGACACACACACAAGCGAACACTTTGAGGACCATAACAAATGACGTCACAGCGAGTCACCGGGTTCAGAGCTGATAGACATCTCTCCTCGTTCCGCTCCGTCAGCCAAATGAAAGCCAACAGGTGAAAACACAGACAGAGGGAGTCCAACACACACAGTCACCATCCTCTGTCACAACATGATGACAGGAGGATGTTACATGTGTCCGTCTTTGAATTTCTTGACACTCTTGAAGTATCATACACTCAACACAGATGTAAAAGGCAAGGGAAACAATGTAGTGTCCTCAGAAACACTATTAAACAGCTGTGAAGAGCAGCAACACAGAAATACTTTCTATTGCATTTCAATGGTGTTTCATGATTTAGGAAATGCAAATATGCAAACTCATTTCCCGGTTTTAGGAGTAATTCCTGCAGTACTCTATTTGTTATTAACACATTAAGGCCTTACTAAATGGGTCACTTCTGTCACTTACTTACAATGAAATGTAATTTTGTTTTTACTGTGTCCATATAAGCAACCTCTGTATCACAATCACATTTCAGTAAAGTTTTTTCTTTTTTTTTTTGGGAGGGGGGGGGGGGGGGTCAAATTAGCAGATTAGGAAAAAAAAAAACCTCTCTGAGAAGTCCATTTTCTGTGAACTAAGAAAAACCTTGCTTTTGGGCTCGACAATAATTGTGTTTTTGAGTTTTTAAAGAGATTCATAAGTTAGTTGAAGACTTTCATCAGACCATAGAGAATCCTGTTATCCTTCCACTGCAACATGCAAATGTGCAGTTCCCACATAGCAAGTGTGATATCTTGTAATTCAGTATAGCCGGGTGCAACTTTATTATTCAAGGTCAAATTTACTTTCTGATACATCCAGTGGAAAAGCTATACGAAGCACTCAGTCTCTGCTCTATGAACTTTCAGTGCTTCGAGGAACCTTTAGGGGTTCTCCACAGCATAACCTCTGAGGACCGGAGGGAAAAAAGCTTCACAAATTCTTGTTCTCTAAATTTAAAACACAACACTTCTCAACACCGTGCCATCATGAAGCAAGTGTGACAGTTTTTTTTTTTTTTTTAATTCCAACCTACACTACAGCTTCTGATTAGAGTGATTAGTCTCCTCCTGCTAATTGTAGGTTTGCTAATTAGATAGATGCTGTAGTGTTTAGCTGCAATGAAAACATGCAGACTTTAAAGACTGAATGGCACATACTTGAGAACTAATTCATCCACTAATATGGGAGGCTCAAACACTTGAATGAGATTCTTCTATAGTGAGAAAACCTGAAGTTGCTATATTTGGATCGTTGTACATCAGCTAAAACAGCTTGTTTTGTTCTGTCATATACACATTTTTAATAATATTAATCTTCCCAGAGGTGATCTGTGTTACCTACCACCAATTGATTCCAAACAATCAGTCTATAAAATATATTGAAGCCATTGGGCCAGACTTTTTATCTGAAAAAAGTCCATCTGTCAAAATGTGTTTAACTACATGAACTGGTTCTAGATTTTTTGCCGCAGAGTTCATTAGACTCAAACCCGCCTCCCCAGCACCAGCAGACCAACATTAAACTGATTTTAGCAGCCACCCAGATCCTTGTTAGCATCACAGCCTTTTTCCCTGAGGCAAAACTCTCACACAGAGCGAGTCCACATCAAAGTGAACCACGAGCACGTCTCCAGTATGTATGTCGGAGAGCAGCACTCTGGGCTACACTTCACGTTCAGCATGTCGGTGTGGGCGGTTTAAGCTTTTGTATACATGTACAGACGGGGGTCTTGCTGTGATCGTATGGGTAAACCACCACAGTCAACAAAGAGGCTTATCCTCCAGGCAAAAACAACTACTCTCAGATTTATGTGGGGGTGTACAGTATGTCTGGTGTGCATTGTGTGTGTGTGTACATGAAATGAATGTAAGCAACAGCAACCCTTGGTTGACTGTTCAAAGTGCCCAGAGTTCAATTACTGGTCTTACTGTCTACAGAAAGACAGCCAGGAGGGACAGCCAGGAGGGACAGTGTTTGTTTTGAGGCAAAGACTCCGATGGGACCAGATTCTTAATCTCACACTGACATGTCAAGACTGTGGAAATTGACTTCATCATCTATTGGAAGATCTTAATCAGCTGAAAAGTGTCTGTTTAACCAGTTTAAGGGGCTGTGGTTTAGTCCAGGATCCAGTTAAACTGAAAGGGATTCTTTATAGTGCTAGTCCACCAATCTCTGGATCTTTAAATGATAATACATGGACTATCATCTTTATTTGTTATGATGGACAAAAAAGGACAATACATCTGGATTTCTATTCCGTTAACATTCATTAACATATCGCAAAGGCTGGTCTACCTCAGGTTTGCTGAGGCTGGATGACACCAGGCACCCTGAGCCGACATCTAGGTCCCACTGCTTCCTGCCCTGGTTGTGAGGATCCAGAGCAGATATCCGCCCATCCAGGGTGCTGATGATCACAAGAGACCTGTACACAGAACACAAAGACTTCAGCACACTTTCCAGATAAAGTTTTGTAGACACTCATTGCAGCATGACATATTGGCATGGTTAAACAGTTTCTGTTTCAGTGTTCTGCCCTGGGCACCAATAAGACTACCTTGCACCTGACAAGATGTTTTTTACATTTTAAAAATATACACCAGTATATTCTTTTCTTCCCAGTGGGGGTTTACGTTTAATAAAATCAAAGACAAGACACTAAATGACGCAGAACTGATAAGCCTGGTGCAGATGTTGTCTTTCCCTCTCTAGTCCTCAACCTTATATAGCAATCAGGGTGACCTTCAACTGCAGCCAACAGCACACCTGTGCCATGACAAACCCCTCCTGTCAGCTAGTACGGGTGGCATATTGATTAAACATGAGGCCAGACACTGCGTCAGAAAATAAGGTGAAAGTTATCCCAGAAGGCCCCTAATAAACTCATGAAGGGGCGACACATGCCCCCAAATTTTGGGAAAAATAAATCAATAAAAAATCCACTTCCATCTCGCAAGTACACTCGCACAAACAGAACTGTTACACGTTAATGCACTGATAATAGCAACAGCATGCTTTTTATTTGCTTGCCACACGGTGGAGTTTACTGTATGCATTTGAATCTGGGCCATTAAAGACAGCAACTTTGAAAAAAAATAAGATAAAAGCCCCCCAAAAAAAGTAGGATTATCAAACCTGAACACACATAGCAACAAGTTTCTATAAAACATATAGTTGTGTGTGATTCTTTGCTGAATATGTCGGAAATGCTTACAAGGACTGTGATGAAAGAGCTGAAGATCAGTTAACTTTGTTGTTAAACTAGATTGATAAGCTTTACTCAATCACTCAGCATTTTATACAATTTTTCTTTTGCTCACAATTTTAAACAATTCTGAAGTCTAAAACTGATTCCCGCAGAGAAAGCACACTTAAACACCGGGGGACTGAATTTAGGATCTGTCTCAAAATCACAATAAAGCAAGAAAAAGTTGTCAGACAGTGGTCAATTAAAATTATTTATTTTTTATTATTATTTATGTCGTCATTTTTATAACAGTGGACAGGAAATATGTTAGTCTGTTGCACCTCATGTTTGGGAAGAACACTCTGATGATGCTCTGAAACAGATGGTAACAGCGACTGTTAAAAGTACACTGGGGGATTGGACATGGATGCTTTTCTCGGGCTTAAAACTGCTATTACTGCCATAAAATTAAGCTCATTTACATGTAAAACCTCAAAGAAATGTTTCATGTGCCCATAAAGACCGTCTTTTAGTCAGTGTGCATGGATTCGTTCAGTGACATTGCTGATTAGTCTTGGCTTTCTTCTGGGCTCTCTGATATTGGCAGACAATTTGTGTTCACAAATATTGGCTTGACTGCTCACGATGACAGCTCAGACTCAGAGAAAATACCATATTGTTGTCTTAAGAATACAACCAAACCTTGTATAATTTCACTTTCACAGACCTCACAACACAAACAAAACCGTGGTCGATAAATGCAAAATATTTACCCATCAATGGCAAAAATTACACCAATTGCTCCAAACTGATTTCATTATTTCAAAATATAGTAAACATATTTTCCACATATTTCATCAAGAGAAATTGTTGGCAGAGACACAGTGAGAAGCTAAAAATAATATGCAACGGGGGAGGGGGGGTTGTTTCCTTAGATGATGAATGGGCAAGGGATTTCTCATAGCACCAGTGCACTTTATCTCTGATTAATGATTTTTTTAAATTATTGTGGTGATGGATTTTTACATTTTAGTTAGCAATTCACTCTGCAGCTCTACTATTTACTTGGTGAAGGGTTTTTCTCCCCGTAAAGCACAAATTCTCCAAATGAGTTTTATTCCTCTTTATGTGCCCACACAGAAAGATTAGTTAACAGTTCTTCTGTCTTCCGTCTAGTAACTCCAGGCTAAAAACAAGTGAGCTGAATGAATGTTGATCATCCAGCCCCACCCTTTTGCCTAACTCTTCAAGGTTCTGCCGCATTGCCTGTCACTCATGTCCTGAGCTCTAGCAGGGGCCACCTCCTAACTATTGATTTGTATCTGTATAGGAGAGATGCTGTCAACAGGGCTTTTAGCTTTATTTAACACACGCCGTCTCTGAGCACCCACTGCTTTACATCCACACAGCTGGGACCCAACAAGTTTCCCTCTGTTGGCCACTGGGGCAATGGGGTTTTAACTGCATCCCTCGAGGGCAACTAGACAGCAGTTGCTGAGGGAAGAAACAGTGTTACACTTTTACAGCTCAGACTGAAAAAATAGTAACAAAAACATGGCCATCATCCATCATCTTTATTCACGTGCACTGTGAAAGTTGTCAACTAAACTGAGTATTATCCATCATTTAGACTGAGCAGGTGAATTGCTACTGAGTAGCTATAATCCCTTATTGATCTCACCTATCGAACACTTGTCAGTCATGAAGGGGAAAGAGCATGTTCGAGGATGTTGGAGCCTTAGGACCACTAAAACATTGATTGTTTCAGGGGGGTGCAAATCAATTTTAGGAAGGTTCTTCTTGTGTTTCACTGTAGTTACTGACACATTCACAGGGAGTTACACTTCCTGCACTTGACCAGCTAGTTGTTTCAGTTCAACTGGATCTGGAAGTTTGCCTTAAAATGCAAATAGGATCACTAAACAGTAATGAGCCATGTGTCTTTCAGCCCCATCAAAGCCAAGATGATCTCCCCAAATCTGCTCTCAGCATTATCAGCTCTCGCCACTAGCACTGAAGTGTAGAGTACTAAGAAAAACATTGTTTTTCCTCTCAGCCACCAATAAAAACAGAGCGCTAAAGCCAGCTCTAACCCACTCGATTGGCTGCGAGACCCTGCCAAAAATATTAGGCTGATTGGTTGTTGCTAAGCAGTCTGCTCTCTGAGAGGGTGGAAGCTTTAGGGGCCTTTGCTCGGCAGGCCCCGCCCCCTCCAAGTCATGCTGTGAATGTGGAAGTGAGGAAGAAGTCACTGAGCTGAGAGCAGCGAGTTCAACTTGAAAGATGGAAAAAGGGTGAGCGAGAGATAGAGGAATTTCATTCTGAGGGGGAGATCAAAGGCTTTTGTGGACTCTTTGTACTCCAGATAAAGGATAAGATGGAGTAGAAAAGGGGGTTGGGGGGTGGGGGGCATTTAACTCTACAACTTAGATATCTTGATGGTAATGGAGAAAATGAGCGGTGGAGGAGGGGAAGGGGGAGTAGCTATAAAAATAGTACTAAACCGAACAATAAAAACAACTCAAACAAAACAAACAGCCCAACTGTATCATTTAGAACTTGAGGCAATTTATTTTCCACGTCTGAGCCCCGAGACACCGCTGCTCTGCTCATCACCAAAGGGATAACATGTAGCCTGTGGGGCTGCTGCTGCCGTCTGTGACAGATGCAGGCGGCTGAGACACTGAAGAAGACGTTGGGATGGAGAGTGAAGACGAAGAAAGAGGGAAAGTAGTGAGGCTGCCAACAGACTGAGGGTTGTTAGTGTCCTTGCCTGTAATACTGTCAAAGTGTCATAATAGTGCAGAGAGCTTCTTCAATCATAAAGTGTATGGCGGAGCAGGGAGCCAATTAGCCTCGCTCTCACCAGACTCTCTGCTCCTCAGAGACACTCAGCCTCGGTCTGCACACACACCGGCAAAACCGAGCTGCTGGTAAACACACTCCATTGAAAGAAGCTACCAGGATGTTTACATAGGCCGAGTCTCCCAGGAGCGGGAGCCGTCGAGCCGGACCAATCGCAACAACCTTCCAGTTCCCAGCAGCTAATGAAAGCACAGTTTTTCTCCTCGCTTAGCCAATGGGTGGGCAGCTCTAAAGTCTCTGAGCCAATGGCAGGGCACAGCTGCCTGTAACCATGCAACAGCGAGCAGCCCGGATGCACACTGGCGTGTGGAGTTCTGCTGCCGCGCAGCTGCCACTCTGCCTGCCGCGCAGCCACCGAGCGGCAGAACAAAAATACGAGAGCATGGGGAGCACGTGGGGAGAAAGTTATGGATGCAGCTTTGAACCGGCCGCACCCAGCCAGCACCACCAGCTGCATCAGCAGGAGGGGAAAAAAAGGGTCAAGTGCATTCCTTTAAACTGCGCACATTCTTACAGATCAGACTTTTAAAATGCCTTTTTTTCAGATATAGAATGAGTGCAGTTTTATTACAAATATGTATAAAGACAACGGGTTACATTGAAAACAAATGAAGCCCACTACCAGATACATTTTACATTTTTTTCAATCGTGGTAATCCCATAATTGATTCAGGATATTTAAAGCCTTAGGACCTGCAGGCAGTTAGCACAACACAGCATGAAACCAGAACCATGTCTTTTTCTTAGCAAACATGAATTTTCTCCCATGTGTGCACAAAGCCTCATATAAATGAACACTTACAATAAGACTAGATCAAAGTTAAAAAGAAAACAAACTGCATCAAATAATCACACATGACAAAACACCTGCACTTAAACAGAGCTTAACGTGACTTGAAGGTTTATACAAGTGTCCTCTAAACCTGTGAAATAAACATGATCACTAAGTTTTTGTCCCTGCAACTGAAGCCTGACTAATGAGGACTTGAGTGACAGTCCTGTGATATGCAGTCTGAAATAAATCGACCTCACATCCATCAGGGTCACTGCAGCAGCCCACCGCAGCAGAAAGCAAAGGGTGTGGTTTTTAAAAAAACTTCTAGTACTAGCATAAAAAAGCACATACACCATTAAGGAGCATCACCTTCACCCTCTCTCTCTCTCCTCCTGCATAAGTCTGCTCCCCTCACTAAACCGTATCGTCTCACACGTGGTAAAATCCAAACTCTATGGCGCCACACTCCTGTCGTCTGATTGGCCGAGCTGCAGCTCGGATCTGAGGATCTGATTCGTTGTTGCTAAGCAGTGAGGAGACATCGAGAGTGAAAACAAGGCAGCATGGTCCTACTAGCTACAGTACCAACTAAGTCCTTGTTTTCATCCTCCCCTCCCTCCGTCTCTCTCTCACCTTTCTGCTTCTGCCCCACCCATACTGCAGTGCTGCAGGATGGGTCCTGCCGACTTACCAAAATAGCCACTGACCTAAAAAAACTCATTCCTCTAGATGAAATAACATAATATTGTTAAGCAATCACATTTATGAAGATTTGGTTACTATTTCTGTCACAACACATGGTTATGATTATGAAACAATCCACAAACATAGAGTCAAATGAGCCACAGATCATCTATAACCCAGACGGTGTTCATCAGGTGCAGAGAAAGTCAGTGACAAGGACGCAGGTCATCACATCCCAACATCTGCACACTATAATAATAACTTCAACATTATTACACAGAGAAAAAAATATAAAGTAATTGCCAAAAAAGTAGCACCGGACATGAAAAAAAGCAAACATGGTTTCGTAAGGAAAAGACAATGAGGATAAAATAGGTTAAAAGAGATTATGTAAGCTTGTTTGAAATGACAGAGAGTTTAGCAGCCGGAGTTAAACATTCAGACCTCTCTGATGTAAAAAAAGTGCTGCACACGAATGGAGTTTCAAGAACCGAGCTAAAAGTGCTCAATTAAAACTTCCGAGAGGGAGTTCAATCATCCCCATCTTGACCTGTTATTCTGGGGACAGATTCTATTTATAAAACCCACAACATCTCCCTGGTTACAGAAAGTGGACTACTGAAACAAAGTAAGAGACAAAAAAACAACGAGAAAATGAACTCTCCCCTCCCCAAAAAAACATTTCCCTACTCCTCCTTTACCCAACTATAGCCAGAACCATGTGGCCAGCTCAAATCCTGAGCACTAGCCGTCTCTCTGACGCAATTGGCCGACAAGTCACCCTGCTTGGCGGATTGGCTGTTGCTAAGCAGTAGGCTGGTGGGAGCCAGCCGGCAAGCAAGCAAGGCGGCCCAGAAGAGTTGTTGCCACTACAGGGCCCTGAGGGGGGTGTGGGGGGTGGTGGGGGACAGAGGGCGGGGGCGGTTGGCGGTGGGGGTAGCAAGTTCAAACAAAGCCGCTGTCCTCTCTCACCTCCAAGTGCTCCCTAAGGTTCTGGAGGCTCCCGATGGGGCACTCGTTGAAGAAGGCATCAAACCTGGCAGCGCCATCACATACATGATTCACACGTGCACACAAAAGCCTTCAAACATGTATGCACACACACTGAGACAGATGTAAACACCAAGTCTCCAGAGCAGAGTTTGTAACGTATAGATGGCAGCGGTAAAAGTGAGGTGACAGCCGTCAGCTGAGGCGACAGCAGCTTTCGTAACAAACTGAAGGCCGGATCAAAGCGAACATCTAGAATATTTATAGATTACAGGATACAGGGGTGGAGGAGGGAACGGGGATTTAAAAAGAAAAACAAGTGACAGAAACTTTAAAAATGTTGACATCTGAGCATAGACTGGTTTTCAAGCTCTCCGTATGAAATGTTTTCAAGAGTCTGTGTATGAAGTGCTCCACGCAAAAATATATTTTAGAAGAAAACAAAAGGGCTTTACCGGAGGTCCGTTCTCTTTAAAACACAAAGAGATCCAGCCTGTGAGAGCTATAATATTGTCATAGAATATTGTCAACAAAGTAATACAGTGATCATTCCCAGGTGGAGTACGTTCATAGGTTTGGACTTTGTTTCATATACAAGGTCAGGGTTGATTTTTTTTTTAATAGTGACTCTGTAAAGTTGATCAAGGGTGTGTTAACATTAGTATTATCACCACAGGACCTTGTATGTTTGACTTGGAAACCAGCAGCAGCCGCAGGTAAAGCCTTGAAAGGTCACAAAAGCAAGTGGCGATATGTTTTCAAAAGACTGACCCAATTAAAGCTGGAAACAAGGAGGTGATTACTTCTCAAAAACTGGTTCACACTTAGTCATAGCTGGGTTTCTGCTCTATGTTTAAGTCCAATTTCACTGTCATCCCTTTACATGTTTAAACGCTCTGTTATCAAGAACTATCTTATGTGGTACATATTCCTGGGGTGACACTGAAGAACAACAACTTTCTCAAAATGAATTGATGACATGTTTTTCCTTCTGTTGTAAATGTGTTTGATATTGAGGAAGTGGTTTTTGTTTAAATTGGCCCATTTGAAGGTAAACACCTAAATCATGTTTCTTCACTTGTGACATTTCTAAAGTTCAACGACAATTCTCTTGACAGATGGATGGAAACAGAGCATGGAGTAGAGTATATACTCAAGGGGTGACATTAAAAAGCAATGTGCATGTGTGAAGGTAAGGGAGCGCGTTGGGGAAGGAGCAAGTGTAGGATGAGAGAGAGTTAATATGAGAGAAAAGACAAAGGATGAAAGTAAGGGACAGACGGACTGACATACAGGTAGACAGACAGGATGTGATCATAGGTATTATTGTTTTGACACTAAAAAAACAGAAAAACGTCCACAAGTTCATTATTTTCTTTTCTCAGAAAAGTCTGTCAGCTTTAATATATTTGTTGTTGTTTTATAGACATGCTGTTTAATGAATAATTCACCCGTTCAGTCTAGCTGTCTCTGCCTCACATGCTACTTTGTTAATTCTTTATCTTATTGACTTCTACATAATATCAGTGTTTGTTATTGTCATGTGTACATCCATACCCTTTGTGGCAGCATTTTGAAAACTAGCAGACATCAAACTCAATGCTATTAGCACAATAAGCTCAACATTTAAAGAGTATTTCTAGAATATTTCAATGTCATAAACCAAAACAAAAGAGAGAAAGGCAAACTTGAATGCTATAGGCAATGTATTCTAAACATTTTACCCCAAAAAGTGATCAATATAACGTGACTCAAAGGTGATAAGAGCTGGCAGACAAACTGTGAACACCAGAGGGAGAAAGTGAAAGATTCAGACGATGACCAAGGGAGAAAAAGAAGGGAAAACCCAGCAGAATCCAGCAGAAAGTGACAGGTAGGTATACTGTATGGGAATAGATGCAGGCAGAGAGCGAGCGGTGGCAGGGTGTGACCAGCAGCAGGATGAACGCTCAAGAGTTCTCCTGCAGCAGCTGAGGTGCCTGGCAGGGGAATAAGCCGGCTTCTATCAGAGTAAACTGCTCTGCTAATGACTTTCGATTTCCTCCTGACACTGTACCGCAGATGACAGGCAGGAGTCTTCTCCTCCTTGAAGACCTTCACCATGCATTACCCTCACAACAGAGTTATTTTGCCATCACTTATATATCCTGATATGCCCGTGTCCTTGGTTGTGCGCTGGATGTAAACAGCAAGCCACTTCTTGTCTGTCTGCAGTGGTGTACACTAATATTGTAACCTTGTAAGCACCATGTGTCTTACAACATAACATATACGCGACTAATCACACCTACTCCTCTTGACTTGAGCTTCATGGAGCTGACTGCACATTGTGCTCAGGAGCTCCCTGTTGTGACAAAGCTGGGTTTGTATGGCATCCCAAATAACGAGAACCAATATCTGATGCTTTGGGGGGTTGTCAGAGAGCTTTTCAATGAGCTTCAAGATTAAACTGAGCGACAGAAAATGGGAAACATGCTGCAGTTCTGTTTTTTTCCCCACCAAGTAGATACAGCAGCAGCAGGTTTTAGCATTAAGGTAAGAAACAGCAACAAAAAACTTCAAAAAGGTTGACAGTTTTTTTACTTTCATGACTGACTTGGATTCAGCTCTCTCTTGAAAAGCAGACAGCACATGTATAATAATACACAGAGAATAATTTAGTGAATGCCCTGATGTGCTTCAATGAAAAAAGGGCACTGGAATAAGTAAGAGTCTAGAAGCTGTATCAGACCAACATGTCTGTAATGCTCTTGGTAATAACAGAATAACATTGCAGGGAGAAGGAACATCGCGGAGAACACACTGCGCCTGACATCTAAGGTGGGCGTCAAACCTACTGTTTACCAAGGAAGACCAAATCAATGCCCTACCCACTGCGCCAAGAACTGCATCTCACTTTGGCCAGCAGCTGCAGGTCTAACAGGGTTCGGTAAACCTGTGGTTCGTGCGAAGCCTAAACTTTTGACTGACAGGATCCTGGGGATTTTCTGGGCTGAGCGACATGCCTTTAATCACATGACAACAGCATGCACTTGTCATGTTTGACTTGTGTTCTTCGTACCGGAGTAGAGCACCCATCAAATGTTTGCTTTTCAATCAGAACAACTGCTTTCACTTTATGTCCAAGGCAAATTCCCCGACCAGGACAATTATATCTTTACACAACTACTCCACTAAGCAATTTCTACTTTGCTTAATAACAGAAGGCAGCACTCAGGAAGCATCTCAACATGTAAAGTCAAACACGTATAACTTGTATGAAATCTTTATCCCGCAGAGCCACTTTTTGTCACAGCTTTAAATCACCACCTCACTTGCTTGCTGTGCTAAATTCCCAATCAGCTCTGGTTAATTAAATAGACAAACTCCTTCTTTACTTTCCAAGCTGTGCTTAACAGCAGGAGATAAGGCGCGTATGGAGACGATGGTATCTCTGTCAAGTGATTAGGAGTGTCCCCCTTTGTGAAATGTGATTTCTGTATGATAATGAATGGGAAAGCAGATTAACTCAACATTGCAAATTGACGAGGAATTGTGGAGGGAAAATCTGACAAGCAGCAGCAAAGCACGTCCCACTTCAGAAAAACAACTGAACTTCTTACTTCAGGCAAGTGCACGAGTGGCAGAGAAAGATAATGTTACCTGTATTTCAAGTGTAGACAGATAATGCACACAAGGCATCATAACAAAACTGCAAACAAACCCAAATAACAACAATTACATGTTGTTGTTGTTTTAAACAATTGTACTATATGAAGCACAACGTGACTGTCTGTAAAAAATGTTCAATATCCAATAAACCTATTGTTGTTGTTATTAATATTATTAGAGCCTCGGTGTGCAGGGGACCTCACAAACTTTCTGGTCGGTCAACTGCAGCGTGTTTAGTCTGGACATGTCTACTTCCTGAAAACTTTGAATTGTATGCAAAATAAGCACACATAATTACAAAACTTGTCCTAGTCGACCCCATGCCTAATTGCCTAGCAGTGGGTTTCAGGTCTACTTTTCACGCGGTTTCCATCCAAACTTTCTCTGTGCCCATTATCCGCCACGAAGTCAAGCTGCCTCGAGTCATTTTTCATGTTTTCTGCTCTGACAGCTCGCTGGCACTGCTCAACATGTCCTCCACGATAAGGTATCAACAATATGGAGGGCTTATCTGGGATAATGTACATGTTTAACGAGGTTTATGGGTCTGGGAACGCAACCGCATCCACAACAAGTTTTGAGTGGCGCGGTACTTAGGCGTGCGCCCACAGCACGAGACGGCGCGTGAGCTGGACCAACAGCCGGTGAAAGCGACGTTTAAGCTTTTTAAATGAACTTTTTCATGCTTTAATTCACTTTATTTGTCATTTTTAGTGTTGGTTCGCATTTTGCACGTGTTAAACTGCAACTGTCTGATAATAGGTGTCGAGTCGCTGGCTGTCCGTTAACGTTTTGTTGTTTAAATTACCTCGTCGGTTGGACGTTTCCGTTACTCTCATCGTATGATTCGTCGTCCTCCCCCGTCGACCCGTTGTCGTCATCCTCCACGGTAACGTCTGCTACAATGACCGGGGAGCCAACGTTCTCCAAGCCCCGCTCCATGACTCTCGCACCATGTCCCTCCGAGGTCGAACCCGAGCCCCGGGTGAGGGACCGCGGCTCCCCCCCGACGGCGGAGCCCTGAGCTTGCGAGGTCCCGAACCCGATGAGCGCTTTCAGCAACAGCAGGAGCACCACCAGGGAAATGCTCACGTTTCCAAAGTGAAGCCCCCTTTCCATTTGTAAGACTGGCACATTAGTGAAGTATGAGATTTACATGCCACTGGCCTTGTAAATCTGAACATAAAAAAAGTTCAAGTACAAAAAAGAAACGGTGTAACTACAAAGAAAACTCCGTTGTGTCTAGCAAAACGCCCTTCCAAATCTGTTCTTTAAGTAAACATAAACAGCCACTGGGACACCATGTTATTCCCTTTATACTTCACTCAAGACTTGCCTTGGTAACGCTAAGTCCCGCCTTGTTTCTACACTAGGATTGGACGGTAAAATCGCCACTTTTATTAAAAATGCTTTTAACCGTTTCTCACTGGGCCCTTTGCTGTCAATCACGCATACTCGCACACTAAGCAGAACACGATTGCATCAGAGACCTGTCACTCAAAGAGGCGGGCTCAGAATGCTCCAGCCCCCCAAACAGTGCATTTCATTGGCTAATCCTATGTTCGTCAAAACGACGCAGGCGCACTGGCGTCTGAAAGAAAAAACAGGACCATAAGGTGACGCAAAAAAGTCCCCGATGGCGAATCCTGTGGAAGGTCTGTGATTGGTGGGATGTGTCGTCGTCCGTCCAATAGGAGAGGCAATGCCGACGAGCAACAACGCGATTGGTCGATTTATGCCCTCGTTGACTAAACTTCCGCACAACATTCGATATTTCAGCTGCCATTCACAAGGAGTTGTCAAGAAAGCGAAATGAGAAAACATCAACGTGGCTCCACTGGAGATGATAGGTACATTTCCTGTTCCTGTTCCTCATCGCGAGTCTTGTTGTGGGATAAACAAACAAGGATGACAGAATATCTTTGATTGACTTTATGAATTACATTTTTTTAAATGGTAATTTATATTAAAAAATGCAAGCGAGCCGCGACGCTTTCGAACTCCTTAGTTATGTTCCCATAAATATACATGACAGCTTCTTTAAACCTGTCACATACCGCGTTGGTAGCTATACAGATATTTGATTAATACGTATGGACCTTTTCAGCGGAATTCCATTGCTAAGCAACAGCCTTGGTCCTTGTTAACTTCCTGTCAAATTATATCATTCACATGAACTGCAACAGGAAAGAAAATAGGCCACATTTAAAGTGTTTATGTTTACAACTTTGAAAAGGCCTATGGGATATATTTAATACATTATTTTAGGTGGTATATAAGGTGAGAGTGTGAACCCATTGCCCTTGCAGCGGAATCAAGCTGTTTTTTTTGCATTTCTAGCGCCCCCAAGTGACAAGAGAGGAAAACTGCACCATCAGGGTTTTCTGTCACCTGTCATCTTTGGTTGCAAAGTTCTCTTCCATTCATTTAACATGGTAACATTAATGAAATCTCTAGTGTGCAAATCAATACAGGCTTGATCATCCAAATTATATATATATATATATATATATATATATATATATATATATATATATATATATATATATATACATATATATATATATATATATATATACATATATAATTTAAGAGGACTGCTTCGATTTGAAACAAGAAAAGCAAGAACTAACATTAGACAAAGATGCATGTCCGTTATCGAAATAATTAATGCATTTGTATAAATGTTATCATTGGAAAAGAGATAAATATGAAAAATAAATAAAAAAGGGAAATGTTATTCATTTTGATTATTGAATACATGGAAATGAGAAAAAAGTTAACCTTATTAAGCAAATATGTATTTTGATTTAGCTTTTTGCTTTGTGAGTATGTGTATATATGTTTATATGTATAATGTGTTTAAATGTATATAAAGTAAGTAAATGATTTCATTTATTTAAGTAATCAAATATATGTTAAATCATAAGTAAATATGTTGTGTTTAAACAGTCACAACTGTGATGTTAGGGTGGGCTAATAAAAGCAAGTAGCTTCAGCCCAATCCTTTTTTTGGTTGAAATTGTCAAAATATTATGTCATTTTATTTAACATCTGATGTATAACCAAAAATAAAATTAATTCATTCATGCATTCAAATTACAAAAAAAAAAATCTAACTTAGTAACAGTAACAGTTTTCACTGTCAATCTAGTGATCATTTTGTATGTTAACGGATTGTACTATAAATTAGGAACGGTCCAAAACTCAACGATATTTAGATAATCATAGCGAACTAAGCAAACCAGCTTCACATGCCTAAAAAAGAAAAAAGACTAAATTATCAAAATTCTTGCCAATTTACTTTCTGACAGTCGACTTATTGTTTCTGTTCTAAAAACTAGTTTTGGAACAAAGTCTGCACTCCACCACATCCAGTTAACTGACAAAATGACAATAATGAACTGGATCATCAGAAATAAGTCAAGCAGGCATACTGTTATCATGGTTCTGTATTGGTGGAGAAAGAACGGTACCTTCACAGCAAAATCAGAATCACAGTCACTTGGTAAAGAAAGGAATGAGGGAAACGCTGGTTCAAGAATATCCGACATGGTGTTGAAACATGTGTTGGACCCAAACTGGGCCACATATTCACAGTTAACTTTTATTTTGTCCACACACTACTGAGGCTAGATGGAGTTGGATGTCCCGCACCAGTGGCTTGTAGAGAAATTTGCTTTTGCACGATTGTTTTACATTTTCCAGATGTTCTGAGTCTCAAAGCTGTGCATACAAAAATAACACCAGCGTAAGGCATTGTGAGCCAAAAGCAGAGTAAATAGCTGCATTACACAATGAAACATCATTCAAAAATTCAAACAAATGTTGGTCTGACACTAAAGTAACTTGTACATGGTGAAGACAACTTGACTTATTGAATGAGAGAAAGAACGGCGAGCCTCTGATTTCTTGCAGGGAGTTGGGTCTGGGGTGTAGTTGTGTTTTTTAGATCATTCAATAAGAGTTAATCATCTCTCTGAACATTGCTGCACACTGACCATAAGATCTTATAAAACACATTCAAATTTGCTCTTTAATGTTTTAAGACTTCAAAATCAAATATCTTGGATGTTTCTTTTTTGGGATCTGCACACAAAATAAACCATCGTTTGTCTTCAACTCTTGAATTTTTTTGATATTTATATATACACTCAAATGTATTTCCCAATGATAGTTTTGAACCAAACGTAGCAGAGGTCCTCTGTGGCAGTGTTCCAACAATATCAATGAATTTTGCTGCGTCTGAATTAAACAGGCTGCTCTATTGCTTTGGCGCGCCAAGGCACATAAAAATGCACTTGCATTGCTGCTGGTTCAGATTTGAGCTACATGAGTGCACCATTAACTGTGACCGTTTTATAGCCCAACAGCCCATCACCATTACCTCCAAATGTTCTTACACGTCTCTCTATAGCTATATTTTAAATGACGCTGATGGCACAAGACCTCCTGTGAGCAGATGGCCGCGTAAGGAAGAAGAAACTGTAATGTAAGTAACTCATAGGCACAGGAAAAGGCCAACACAGTGAGGGAGGTACATGCATCAAAGTACACACATTTCTTCCTTTTTTTAACAGCGAGGCTGTGAACTTTACCTCAGCTGATTGACTAGTGTCACCACAGGAACATCTGTTGAAACCTAAACTGCAGAGATTTCCCAAACTCTGTCTTCACTCAGGAAATCAGATCATTGGTCCAACAGTGGCTATCAAATGCTAGAGGAGAAGAACTCCAATATCATGTCCAAGTAGCCCACTGGCATGTGAAATAAACACATTTAAACCTGAAGTCAGACATGTAAAGCCCGCTCAGTGAACCGGGCCTTTAAGGAATCTCATGCAACAGAACAGAGTCGTTTCCAGGTAAAAACTATGATACGCAGACATATTTACACCTGTCCATCTGCAGCTGTCCAGTATTTCACAAGAGTAATTCAGAGTAAAGAGGATGTAAATCTGTTGGTGGCTGAAGGGTTGAGATGATGACAAATGCATCATTATGTTGTCACAGAATAACACAAAATGAACCAAATGCTGCTGAAGGACGCGAGAAGAGAGAAGACACCACAAACACCTGGAGACACAGAAGCTGAGGAACCATGTTCCAGAGGTCTTTCGATGTTGGTTTGGTGGTCCTAACCTTTTTGGTGCAGAGGTCTCCTGCACATTGCTACCTTTTACAGTCATTTTTTACTGTTGGGATGAGTTCTTGTTCTTTGTGGTATTTTGCAAACTATGCGGTAAAATGCCTGTTTAAAAGCTTCATACCTGCACCAGGGGGTTTCCCTAAACTGTTAAAAATCTCATTAATTTTTTCAGTTTAAATTAGCATATTAATTAGACGTCGTACTTGTTGTTGATGTTGTAGCAGAGTTCACATTACTCCTCTTTCTGTAATCTAATTAAATAAAAGCACTTGAAGGCATATCAGCTTCCAGACTCTTAGTGTCGTGAGTCTTCACCTGACGAGTGGACTTTTTATTTGCAGCTGCCTAGCAATAGTAATAAGAGTTTGACGTATCATTATGAGCTTTTTAATGTAACTTTAAGAGCATCATTTATTTTTATAGGGCTGAAAGTATAATTCAAGGCACACCGTAGTTTCATTCTGCAGCACTGCAGTGATTCACAGCACTCTGCAGACCATCAGTCAAACCTGCTAATTACAGAAGAGCCAACATTCCCAGTGAGACCAGGCAGCCAAACTGAGCAATACAGACTACAAAAAAACAAACTTAGCATATTAGATGCTCTTCATTTTACTCATCAGGCACTTTAAAACTCACAGTGTCAGAAGCACCAGCTGCAGGATGAGAAAAACAAAGTGATCCTTTGAATGTAACTGGTTTTGGGATGTGTGAAAACGGTTTAGTCCAGTTCTGCAGGAGGTCTGAGACCGGGTGTAAATCATAAACACGGCACTTGTGGGTAAAGTGAGGTCATTTGAGAGGCGGGGCGACAGCGAACGTGACGGACTCCTCAGTTGACCGGAGGATCTCGAACCTGCACGCTGCCGTCCTCCATTCCGAAGTAGGCCCGTTCAGCCATGCCGACGAAGAGCCCGGTCTCCACCACACCTGAGGAGGGCGCAAAGGTCAAGATGAGGATCTAAATGCATAACTAAGCATCAACTTGACTTTAGAGCAAAAACAACATTTCTCCATATCTTCCTCAGGGTTGCTGGTTTTCTTACACTACAGTTTGTTTCCCATCTCTGGGAGGTTGTATGTGACGAGTGTGTTGGCAGCAGGACTACCGTGAAGGGACTGTTGTTGTCTTAATAAACCCAGAGATGGCCCCTCACCTGGAATCATCTTGATTGCGGTGTTGACCTCCTTCCAGTTCTCAGCGTGCGCAAACTTCCAGTCCAGGATGAAGTTGCTGTTGTCAGTGACCACCGGACCCTGAGAGCCAGAAGAACACAACTCACACCTCAGTCACAACCTTTAAAAAAAAAAGAAAAGTGTAATCTAACCTGTCATCTAACACCCAGAGGGCTGCGAGCAAAGTCCACAGCTCAGAAATGTGTTTCTAACAAGAAGAGTCAAACAGACAGACGTCTCCAATGTTGTGATAAGGGACTTCAGTATGAGCATGACTCAGTTAAACAGAAGGGTATGACTTGTCTGAAGGGTTAAATAATTAGATGATTACGTTCATAAATATCCTAAAATTTATTAGAGTTGACGTAATTTCAATTATTTCAACTACATAAGTTATTTGTTTGTCCAATCGAGTCCGAAACATCTGAAAAGACTCAAAATGTGACAGAATTGTCCCACAGGAGATCAAATATGGCCACTGATGGTTGAACGGCCATTTTGAAAATGTCAGAAATGGAAAATCAGAAATTCAGTATCAGCATCAATAATCCCCAAAACCACTGCTCTTTGTCCAAATCAGCCAAGAAGTTGCTGAGATATTGTCTGAACAGGTGATAATGCTAATTATGCAAAAAGCCCAAATTGGCAAGTTAGCATTCAGCAATTTCTAAACACTGGAGATTTATACTGTACATTCCTATAGGCTGGCAAACAGACCAATAGTTTTATTGAAAACTTAAATCTTTCAAAGTGTAGATCCTTCTGAAGCAGAACGTACACGTTCCTTTACCTGGACCTGGTGATGAGGAGAGCTTTTTTAAGGGTTTCCTGTTAAAAAAATAAACGTCTACATGGCCTGACCTTTGTAACCGTGGAGCGATCATGTGTAACTTTAAAATAAACAACGCGTGTGTGCTCATCGAGGCTTCCTGAGACTTCCAACTGGGACTTGTCCAATCATTAATACACAAACTGCTTCCAGGCTCAACTGCCAAAAAAGAGCAACACAAACATGAGGAGGCAGAATAACAGACAGACTCTCCTTTCTCTAGCTGGATGCTGTCTATTTCAAAAGAACCGATAAGAATTAAATCGTTACTTCTACAGACTGTCCAGACTTCGCTCTGTGTCACTGTTGTCACACACACACACACATTTCTTTAAACTTCCCCTGGAGAGTTTTCATGTGACATGTGAAACAAGTTCCACTCACATTCAGCGGTTTGCACCAAAACGCATTGCGCGACAAACATGTTAAACGCCTTGTCTTCCGCGTGAGATATTTGCAACGCTGATTCTTTCATGCATTTTAAAATCCTACATTGTCTACGTCCATATGTACTAGCCTGCAGTCTTCCTCACGACCTTTGTTTGCACTCTGCAGCATATGTTGGCTCTTTACCACAACTTGAATAGTGCGTGAACCACTGGTAGAAATGGGAGTAACGTCACGGAAGCTCAACGAGCGTGAGAGAGAGAAGGAAAAAAGGGTGGAGCGAGCTTTACAATGAATAATGAGAGGGAGCGTTGCAATCAAGAACAAAGCAGTAATCAGGGAAATAAAACGCTATTTTCACTGTTTCAACACTGCTAGAAATGCAGCCACAGCAAGTCTACCACCATCACTGTCCTCATTTAGAGTTTTTTTAAAAAAAGCCTGAAAAGTCAAAAGTTAGAACGGAAGAACAGAGAGTCGTTGCTATGGAGATGCAGACCTGCACATGGCAAATAGTTGCAAAGCATTAACTCGTCTTTGGGCTGAACAGGACAGTAAGAAAACACAGACTGAGAAATAAAGCCAGGAGCAACAAAACAAACAAAGGTGA
The DNA here is from genome assembly GCF_963691815.1 of Echiichthys vipera. Classification (NCBI taxonomy): domain Eukaryota; kingdom Metazoa; phylum Chordata; class Actinopteri; order Perciformes; family Trachinidae; genus Echiichthys; species Echiichthys vipera. The sequence continues at coordinate 22,401,116 of NC_139837.1, forward strand.
GTGAAAAGGAACAAATGTGAAGAAACCGAGCAGTGAAATGAGAAGTGTTGGATGCAGAAGCCAGACAGACAGCCAAGCCAATCCTCAACTCACCGCTTTACTGACAGCCATCCTTAAATTGGCCTCCCCTCCGAAACGCTTGGCTATCATCCTGGAGACGGGGACGTACGCCATGGGGATCACCTCGATGGGAACTCCCTTCTTCCACTGCTGGCCCAGAGCCTTGGAGTCCTTCCTGGGAGAGAAACGGGAAGATAAGAACCAAAGCTGGACACACGGGACTCTGTCCAGACATCTCACATGGATGCAGAGTCAACTACAGAACCTTTCCATTTTAAAGAGTGAATCCTTCAAGATCCTCAGTGGAAAAAAGCAAAAAATAAATCTTTTTTTCCTTTGACGGGCTGGCAAAAGAACCCTCTTAAGTAATTATTCTCATCTTCTCAAGTTAAACTAGCAATTACAAACCTGTAGTCCGCAATGACAACGAAATGTTTCGCACAGCCGGCCACGATCTTCTCCTGAGTCAGGCAGCCGCTGCGAGACAAAGAGAGGACGAGTGTGAGACGGAAATCAGGAGAAGACGCTGGTTCAGCTTCTGCTGCCTGCGTTGTACCCACCCTCCTCCTTTAATCAGAGTGAGATCTGCGTCCACTTCGTCTGCTCCGTCAATCGCCACATCCAGCTGTGTGGGAGGGATGTAAACTCATCACAGTGGACAACAACGCAAAGGAATCCTTTTTCTACATTAAGACAACATCCACCATTCAAGGTTATTTTTTGCAGCTGCACAAGCAGGATTTTCCCAGAGCTGACAGGGTTTGAGCCCCATAATACTGTAGCCCTTCCTCACCTCTGGGTGCCTGTCAAGATCCGACAGTGGGAGTCCGTGCTGCAGGATCAGCTGACGAGCCTGCGGGAGGACAAGTCGAGAGACAAAAATGTGACAAGACGCAGAGGGGAATCTGCAATGCTCTCAATGTATTTTTGTAGAAACGCTCCAAATGCATGAACACAGTTAATGTTAAAGTTGTACTCCCTAAGATTTGAGACACCTTGTTTCTAGCGGCCTCTGTGGCGTTAAGATGTAACTGCAGGCGACCCTGTTTTTTTCTGAGCCTCCATCTCTTTTGTAAACTTTATTGAAACACATCCACCTCTCTACTTCCAGTCCGTCCCCTATATGTTTCCGTCTTAGATCCACACACACACTTTTCTGTTATACTTCTGCCCTTACTACACGCCTGACTCAGAAGTTGGAATTTCCATTTCCGAGTGAACGCAGCATAACCGTTGGTGAGGATCTGGGCCGACAGACCAACAGCTGTCAGCAGCGTCACTAACATGGTGGATTATTTACATCTAGCCCAGGAATGTCACCACAGACACAGATATTGGAATACTCAGCAAAAAAGACAAGTGCTTTCATTAGTGGGTCATATGATCAGTAACTGTGCTTTTAACTCACTCTTTGGTAAATATTAACTTAAAAGACAACTAAATAGATGGAAATCTTACCGAGTTTAACTTTAATATTGGAAATTTAGGAAACAATGCATCTTTTCTTGCAAGTCACTCTGAATAAATGTGTCATTTAGACAAAAGAAAAAGAGAAGGTTGTGTGTGCTAATGAACTGCAGCCAAAGCCACAATGTTGCAGCGCATGCTGTCGCCACTGCGTATAGGTCATTACGCCACCAGGATGAAGATAATTACAAGTCATGTTGGCCTATAAATAAGGCTGCGTTCACATAGCTTCAGGCAGATCCGGCAAACTGCCGAAGAGATGTCTGTCGGTGGGAGTGTCACTTTAACCCCACATGTAGATAATTCAGGCTACCGTTTTCTGTCAAATCCCTGTTGTGATCTCGACATTTCCAACCGCACCTAAAGGCAGCTTCACGTCATGGTGAGAGAGAGTGAGATAGAAAAGAGACGGAGGAACTGAGCGACTGAGCTGGAGCCTGTTGCAGGAAACAATCAGCTGTTACACAAACTCCCCATCAGTGAAGTGCTTGCGGTTGTTTCTGGGTTGCGCTTCTCCAAAAGTTGAGTCTGTCTCAACTTTTCACCGCAGCCACTATTTTTTCGGCACCCCCCACTAATGCAGCCCTAACACACCACCTCCATTAACTGCTGCTGCAGCGCCTGATCGAGTGTGAATGCCTGTTACAACAAATGTCTCAAACCGACCTGGAAGGAAGTGGGCACACACACGATGTTGAGTTTCTCCTGACGCACTCTCTCAGCTGGAAAAAACAACATATTAACCTTTAGCACTTTAGCAAGTGTTGGTTTACACGTTTTGACATTAATATTTCAAATACATACACAGTGAAGCAGCAGGCTAAAGTTCAACACTTTAACCTTACTGTGGCCAAGTTAAAAAGACAAAAGTCGGTTGTTTAGGGGTCATTCGGCCGCCTCATGGATTACAACTCAAATCTGAATTATAAGGGTTTCACTCACCTAATCTGTCCACAGCATAGACGATGGTCGATCCACTGCCCACTCCGACCACCTGGTTGTTCTAGAGACAGAGAAAAACCTGCCTTAACTTGACTGGAGGTGTGTAGAAATGAACGAATGGATTAGAAGAACAGTGGAGATGTTACATTTGAGTGTATGTATAGGATCGAAATACTGGGAACACTGTAAACACCTTTAAAGTTTAGGATTGTTGCTTTTTTATGTGGTTCATGACCCAAACTGTCCATATGTCACATCCTGCTCTATCACAGCTGCATCATATCATCTGTAAAGTCCATTGCAAACTTTATCATGTATAATGCATACTGTATACATGAATAACACAGCCTCGCGTCCCGCTATTGTTTCTCATGTCAGGCTGCCAGTCTCAAAGATGCTGTTTGTGCTTCAGTGAAAACCACACTGAGCTCTTGTTAGCAGCTGACACACACGGTCCGTATATTTAGTCCTTAAAGCCCGACACATTTAGCACACTGTCCCGGGACAAGCATGCATAACACTAAGCGTATTCCGTGCCAAAACCGTTTCAGTTAGATAACGGTAAAGAGTTAGCACGCTAGGCTACATGCCCTCCTACCCGTGTGTGTTAGCTCACTTTGCTAACACGCAGACTGTGAGGATGTAGCTTCAGGTGAGTGAAGTGTAAGCAGCCGGCTGAGGACGCGTGTCCTCTGCAGCTCACCGTACCTGGACGTGGTTGTCCACAGAAGCGTACGCGGCCAGTTTCTTCGCCTCCTCGGCCATGTTAGCGGCGGACTGACTGGACACACACACGTGCTTCCTCCTCCGGGATGCTGCGCACAGAGATCCCGCTGCGACTTTACTGAAAGAGACCCACCCCTGGAGTCTCATGACCCGGCCCACAACACCCGCAGACCGGCCCACAACACCCGCAGCTCGGCCCACACGCGGGCGGACAGACAGACAGACAGACAGACAGACAGGTTCCCCCATGTGAACCACCAGCAGGTTCAGTGCAGCTTTTCAACTGTTTGCCTTTAATCCTGTTTCACCACATGAGTTGGAGCTCTGCGGTGATGTGCGCATGTGCAGCAGCACAGCAGCAGCAGCAGCAGCAGCACGTGGACACTCACCTGAGACTCACCTGTCCACATGTGTGCACGGTTCACAGGGATGGAGAGACACTCAATACATTTACTGAAGTACTGAGAGTAGAATAACTGGAGTGTTTCAATTGAATGCCACTTTATACTTTTACTCCATTACATCTCAGAGAACAATGCTGTACTTTTTATTCTACTACATGTGTGTGACACTTAAAGTGACTTTGCAGTTCAGATTTACGACACAAACTCTAATCACATATTTATACTGTGATGTATTAATATGTATAAAGATAAAACTTTATGGATCCCTACGTAAACCCAGCAGTGTAATTAGCCCCGCCTTTAGCAGCAGTACACATCAATGCATCAATAATATAAATGTATCATTCACTAAAGGGGCAAATATTTCACATTTGACTCCACTACATTTATTCAACATCACACATTACTTTGCAGATTAAGATTAAATATCTATATTTCTCATTATTAAATGTAATATTTTGTTTTAAAATAATCATTGAATTGTATTATTCTTCTTATTATAAATTCAAATATGATAAAACTGTATTGATTGTAAATGAAATTCCCAATCTACCAGCAGTATATCAAGTAGTTAAACTGAACCCCAACTTCAGCTGCTGCTACATAAAAGTGATGGACACATTAATGCATCAATAATTATAATCTAGTAATGTAATATATATCATTCTGAAATAAGTAATTCTGCCTAATGATAACTTTTTGTACTTCAAGTATATTTTGACACTAAACTGTGGTGTTGCTACTTTTACCTAAGTACCATATCAGCGTATTTCTACACCATTGCGTGCGTTACATGTTCTGTTTGGAGGATTGTTTCTGTGTAATATCTTCTTATTTAAATGAAATTCAGACCGGTGGGGCTGAACATTCCCACTGTGTCCTGAGGGTGGAGCCAGAGGAAAAGCCACGGGGGTCGGCAACATCCAGAAGGTTCATCCCTTTGGGAGCACGACTGAGCTCTGCAATTTCCATAACATTCATATCACATTAGGACACTTCTTGTTTGCAGAAGTTGACATTTTGGCCTGAGGGTGGTGCAAGAGGAAAGTACCCAACATAAAAAGGCTTCACCCTGTAGAGAGCTGCCTCTGTAAATTGCATCATAGTCAATCCGCAATTACATTTTGATATTTTTGTGCACAACAAAGTGTGCAGTTGTCCCTGAGAAGTGGTGCAGCTACTTCAATTACAGTCTTAACCCATGAGAGTCATGTGTTTTTAATGGGAAACGCAGAACAAATGAAATCTCTCTTCTCTGCACTTTGGGGAATATAAACATGATCGTCGAGAAAGCCCCCTTTTTTATTAAATGAAAAGGATGTTAAAAAGTGTTAAAGCAAGCATCTGTACATGATCTTTGCTTTAATAAAATACAATGAACAATGTGCAAAATGTTCCTTTGAATCCAGATCGATGACAAATCTGAGCTCACTTCAATGCTTTCAGTTTTTCATACTTTGAAGCAGAATACTGCAACACTTTATGTGGTACCCTAAAGGTTTTGAGTTATTCTTCTTACTTGGAATAAAATCTTATTTTACATGAAGAGATGATCTTGTTCATCACAACATCAAACCCCGACCTTCTGTTATATCTCTAAGTGCTGGTCAAGGAGAAAATGTGTCCTGGCGGTGGCACTACAGAGAAATATCAGCGGGTGGACAACACTACGATGAACCCATAAATATACAGATCAAACATGCGGACCATCTGGACGCTAATTCAGATGAGTGAAGCTTTTTTGGGTCTGAGGCACAACCACAGCCCCGTCACATGAACTCATGTAAACCCCCATCGATTCATAATAAATGTTACAAATGTATAACTCTATTCCTTATATAGATGTGGATGTTGTTTATAGTAATCATACTTTTGAACAGTCAATATTTAGGGTGTTTTGGTAAGCGATCACACTCGGCCATAACTTGAAGTGAAGCTGAATGTGTCCACAGTTATTCATTACTTTGAGCTGCCAGTTTAAAGGTGTTTGCTTGCTAACTTTAGTTTCACACTCTTACATGCTTGCTAAAGGTAGTGTTCAGGTCCTACAGTTGACTTGATGTTAATATGTGGATATATTATATTAATCAAATCCTAATTTCAAATCTAATTTATTATTAAGCCTTGTTGGATTCGTAATTGTCCCAAACCCGGCTATTGAGAAACTGTCAAGTTGATCTTGTTTGCTGATTCAGGATCAGTTGTACAGAACAAAACAGCCTAAATTCTCTGCACTGATATTAGAAGATAGGTCTGTCTTGTTCATAGAGCCATAACTGACTCCTTAATCACTACATAAGCATTGGAAAAACACTATTGCCTATTATGGTCTGTAACAGGACTTGACTGCCTTTGGACTTGGTCTCAATTGGGACTCTGGACCTGGTCATGGATTTGACTTTGACTGGATTCTGTTCTTGACTACAACCCTGATTTCTATTTTTTCACATGAGTTACAGTAAGATAATTCCCCAAGAACACAAGCACACGTACATGTTTACATCACTACTACTTTTTATTTGGCAAACAGCTTGAGATAGTATCTCTTTTTCAGTGTACAGTATATATATACTATAATAAACCAACACATTCTGTTTTATAACCATTTTTTTCTCATTTTTACATATTACAGCTTACAAATATAGCTGATCTTTTTGACAAAATTACAGATTCTGTTTGACACCTAAATTAGTATGCTATATAAAAATCCACACATCTTACATTCATGATTAGAAAAAGTAGGCTATATGAAATCAAGAAAACAAAACGAAAAACACCACGGTACACAATTTCAAACAAATCCGATTAGGGAGAGGGGAGTCAAGGTTTCACAAATGGAGTCGTATGTCTATCGCTCTGAATCCAATGTTAAAGTCCTCTGAGAGAAGTTTGCTGCTATTCCAAAAATCATCAGTACAGAGAAGATATCGAGGAACAACAACAATACTGTCACATAAGAAGAAGAATGGTTAAATCTCTGTACTCAGTCCAAAGTTAGAAACTAATACCTTGCCATGGATTATAATGGATACTTGATAAAAACTAAACTTTGCGCTGCAAACTGTACATATTACTTCATACCTCACAATCTCTCTCCTCTCTCACCAGTGCTGTTTTTAAGCCTTAATCCAAGGATTATGCAAATATTTCGGAGCTTTCCTTTCATGCCTTGCTATCTCGGCGTGAGACATCTGCTTAAATTGGACATCTTTCTCACATCTGTAAGACAAAGTTGAACAGAACTGCATGAGGGAGCTGCCATTTGGATACTGGGAAAGCAAGTAAACCGTAATAAAGTCCAGCACTGTGGATGCCTCGTTGACAGGCAAAATACTCATTTTTTTTTATCTTCTTCTTCTCCTTGATGTGTGCAATAATTGAATCAGCACAGAGCAGTTTTTTGTACCATGAGCATGGACTGAAAAGTTTGTCTTAAAAACACAGCTGGCCTGTCTTTGCTTCACTGAGGGGTCGCTGGAAACACCCGAATGTTACCAGCAAAGTTCTGTTTTTTTACACGGTATTGCTGAATATTGAGCGTTGCATTCAGTTTATTGAGAAGTTACTTGAAGTTTGACTTTTTTTTTCTGTAGGATACATGTCCATTGGCATCACATTGTATCAAAAACCCAGATGAGTCATGCTTTAAGCAAACCAGTGCTCGCTTAGAAATCTTTTTTTTTTCATTTTTGTACTGTAGATAACAAGATAATCGTTCCAGATGTCTGGATTATTACATGACAACTTTGCAAGCATTGATCTAATCATAACATCTAAATAGAAAACAAGACCAGATTATTCTAAAACTCATCTTTGAACACTTGTTCACAAAAATAAAACTGAAAAAAGGGATGCATTTTGTTGAATCCAAAGCTCATAAACGTTTCTTTTTTATTGTATTTATTTATTTCTACCTTTACCTGACTTTCAACTTTTCAACACTAGCAATGCACCAGAACTGTGTTTAGACTTTGACACGAAGCTGGAAGGGACTTTGATATGTAAACACTGCGGCAAAGCCCGATGTAACACAAAGACACTCGAATATAAGAACCGGTAACGGTGGAATGTCAAGGAGAAAACAGAGAATCACAGATTACCCTCCAGGTCGGGTTAAACACACAAAAGATAAACTGTCATCATGATAAATAAATATTTTATCTGAATTTAGCCTAAAATATTTTTAGTATATTGCCATAATATATTCTAATATATTCATAATTTGATAAAGTTTTCACTATATGTTTTGGTTTGTGCTGTCGTTCTAAATAATTACATATAATATATACCTGTGGAATGTATTTTTTTTAATTCTGTACTTCAATTCCACCTTAAAAATCAGGTTCTCTAAAGAGCTGGCAGGACGCTAGATGAAGGATTAGTAATGTGCCTGTGACACACATACACACACACACACACACACACACACACAGGCTCCTTTTCCCTCCTTAATGAACACTTATTGGAATGACTTAAAAACGAAATAAAGTTTCCTTTATAGAAAAAAAAGGGGGGTATCACAGCTCAAAGGTGCAGGAATGTAGAGGTTTTTAACACTGCACAATGACAGAATTACAAAAGGTACAGATTTACTTTGCAGTGGCTTAAATGCAGTGTTCTTACCGGTTAATTCACCCACAGAGAAGTATTTAAGTACTTATGAACACAGTGTAAGTACGTAGAATTTACCCGAATGACAGTGTAGAAACACAATGTGAGTGCAAAGTGTCAAAAAAAGGAGATTGTTCATACTTACATTGTGCCATTACACCTTTCTACAGCCTCTACAATGTACACTGGCAGCATTTTTATTACTTACACAGTATTAGTGAGTACTTTAAGCACTTACCGATAGCTTAACAAACAGATGAATACACTCCAGTAAGGATATCATAAAATGTTACTGTAAAATGTAAAGTTGTGAGTGGAGAACATGGAGGTATATGGCACTGAACAAGCGGACAGGGTCAAACGGAGGTGAAACAGGGAGTTCTGGACGGTTCTGTTTTTGCGGTCAAACTTTCCTACGGAGAGATTCTGTCTGTCCACATTTGGAAATATTTCCCACTGCTCATCTCGCTCTCTCTCTCTCTCTTACACTCTTTCTCTCAAACGTGACTTTCCAGTGCTTCACCTGTTAGAATGTTCCTATCAGATACAAAAATCAAAACAGTCTGTATTTCTCCTTTTTGCTTCCATAACAGTTTTGCATTGAAAAATATGATGTTGTTTTTTTAATCCTCATTTCTTTTTCTTTCTTTTTTCCCCAATTCCAGACATCTTTTTTTGTGGATCCAGAACGTGTCTCCGTCTGTAGCTACATGTGCTGGGCATCCATTATGTCCAAGTATTTGGCCTCAATGATATGAGGAAGCACATTGTTCCTAAAACACAGAGCAGACAGAATCGATGTCAGGTGTTGGAGCAGCACTAAGGAAGAAAAACAGGAGGAAACAGAACACCAAACCACGAGAATGTCAGATGTTATCAGTCAAGATGTATCACTTCCTTCTCAGTCGTACCAGCGAACAAGAGATGGAATCAACGATACAGCGGTGGCTGATGCATGTGGGGGTGCACGATGGCACAGCGATCTGTGGGGCTGCATATACTGTATATCCACTACACTTCACATTAAATTACTTACTGTTGAGGCAGCACAAAAGGCAATAGTCCAAACTGTGAATTATATCTGCATCGAAGCTGTTCCCATCACTAATTTTATACGGATAAAATGACTAGGTGAATGTGAGAGGAGTTGCTTGTAGTTACAGAGAATCATCACCTGACTCTGGATTTCTTGCCTAAAATGTTTTCAGAAACACATTTTAGTGTACTGTTTAGCTGTAACTTTAGAAATGCTTCAAAATGGACCAAGCACCACCTCAACGTTTACGTAATTTGGCTGCTCTGATTGGTTGTTAAGTCGATCAAATTGCATCCAGAGGCATATAGTCTTGAACTGTTGAAAACACCCCTAGGAAATCAAAAATGAACTGAGAGGTTGCGTTTAAGTCTGGAGCTTCTCAGTTCATTTTCGATTTCACACTAGTTTTTAGCTCTTAGCTCTTTAGCTGTTAGATGTAAATAGAAAACTGTTTACTAACACATTAACAGTACCAACTTTACAAGATAATATGTCACTGTTGTGTTTACAGCTTGTTGCTCTGTCCCCAAGTGCCCCCCAAAAAATATGAATTAAGGAAGGTTTAAGTGAAATAGCTAACGACCATGATCATCAAGCTTCGTACTACTGTACGCGGCCTTTAGAAATGGTATGTGATGGAGGGTGTGGTAATGAAACCCATAAAGTGTGTTTCGGTAAACTTTGGTATGGTGCTCTGAAAAACAAACTTTAAGAAAGCTGATCTCACAGCATCGTTCTTTTTTAAATTAAATATATTCCTCTAGTTTGATGCACCGAGTCAAGCAGAGGTGAATTATTCTGTGAATTTACAAACATCATATCTAATGTACTACACCCATCTGCTGTTCGTCCTGCAGCCATTAAGGGGAAGAACTGCAGCACAAAATATTTGTATCTCAACTGAACTGCCAGATGTTTCCAGCTGAAAAACATCAAACCTCGTTGTTGATTTTAAAAAACTGTACTTAAGGAATTACGAAATCTGGAACTGTCAATTTACTTAGGCAAAAAGATCTTCCTGAAGGCTGTTTCACCAATAGAAACACATCCACAGATTCATGCAGAGGCAGATTCAGGTCAGACACAGCACTCACTTCGTGTGTCATCCTGGTTCAAAGCACTAGAGAAAATCATTTTGGGACAAAATGGCCGTGGTTGTACCTGATTGGAATTAGCATGATCATGAGAAGAGGAAAGATCATCTTCATGTAGGGTATCGGGTACATGCCGAACGTGCAGAGGACCAGCAGCTGCATCATCTGCAGGAAGGTGAAGTAGTGGATCTTCCTCTGGGGCACTTTGCGGATGTAGTGGGTAGGCGGGTAAGACGTCTGCAGGAGGTGAGAGGATCAGGACAGATTAAAATACAATCTACCCTGAGGTTCTTTTCCTCACTGTCCCCAGGTCTCCTGCTGTCGTAAAGAAATGACTCAGGGAAGTGGACAGCCCACACAGGTCTGGGAAGTGCACAGCAGGTTTTGTATCATAAACAGCATTTAGCTTTCAGTGGATGTTTTCTAATAGAAAGTGTATTTATAGCATGAGGGGTCCCCTGTGCGAAGGGAGGTGGGGTACAAGAGAGTAGCTGCTGATATTATTTTTAACCTGCACTCTAGAAGACTGTCATGTAAAAATACACCTTTGTCTTTCAGAGTGTAGCTGCATTAACAAAAAACTCACTTCAGGTAAAGTAACATCTCATGTAAGGTAAACAACCACATCCCTCGGCCGATAAAACAATTTCATGACTGATTTTATGACTGATCTGGAACCTTTATAAATAAGACTCAGGACACTGTACAGTTGAGGCCTGGAAGTCTGTCAGTGTCATAAGGTTAAAGCTTCTCGTTAAAGCAGAGATTGGTCTGGACATGCATCATTCTGCACAGTCACATCAGTTTTATTCATATAGCACATTTAAAAACAACAGGAGCTAGATGGATTAGCATCTTGAGATAGAGAGAGAGAGAGAGAGAGAGAGAGAGAGAGAGAGAGAGAGAGAGAAAGGGAGAGAGAGAGAGAGAGAGAGAGAGAAAGGGAGAGAGAGAGAAAGGGAGAAAGAGAGAGAGAGAGAGAGAGAGAGAGAGAGAGAGAGAGAGAGACGCAGGAAGAGCTTTATTTGAGTTTATTGGATGCTCTGCTTTGTGTTTCTTTCTATCTACTGCAGTTTTCGGAAAAGTACAAAAATAATAGAATCAATTAAAGTTGTCATTATGCAGAAAGGCCCATTTCATAATAATATATTTATATTATAAATTATGATAATTGATGCATTGGTATGAACACTACTTTAATGTTGCAGCTGGTAAGACGGGGCTAATTATCTCGCTGGGTATCGAGAATTTCACTGAGGGATCAATAACGTTTCATCTTTATACATAATAATACACCAGTTGATTCAATTTTGTTTAGTAAATCTGAATCTGCACAGTAAGTTTCAGATAGACATAGTGGAATAATAATTACAACACTTCTCTCTGAGATGTAGTGGAGTAGAAGTATAAAGTAGCAAAAAACGGAAATATTCAAGTAATGTACAAGTACCTCAAAACTGTACTTAAATACACAACTTGAGTAAATGTACTTATTTACTTTCCACCACTGGAAGTGACAATAAGCAAAGTAAAACTGTGAGGGTGAAGGGTATGACAGTTTTGGAGCAGTAATCTCTCACTGCCATTTGGAGGCGCCAGTGTGTGAAGTGTACAGTTAAGTGAAAAATGGCACGTCTCGCGTCCAGTAGGAAGGTTATATCGGACACACAGGAAAGGATGTGACCTTTTCGGAGAAAGTGTTTTGCAAATATTTGATTTTCTGTTTTTATCTGACTGACCGTGTTAAGAGGTTCAGCAGTGGAACAAGATGTTAATGTTGCTGACACCCAACATTAAAATAATAACGTTAGATCACGAACTGATGCGTCTTGATTCACTAAACCCACCTGGCATTCTGAGTAGATTAAAACAAACACCAAAAATTATATTTGCAAATATTATTTGACTCAGGTCGGGTCCTCCAGCACTGGGCACCCAGTCAACCGTTTGATCTGCAGGGTCCTGCAATCGACATATGGTCATACATACACGCGCACATTTATTCCCTCACCCTCTTACACCACACCACACACACTTTCTCACCTGCTCCTTGAGGAGGAGAGCCATGCGGTCGCACATCTGGTTTCCGTCGATGGAGGTGAGGGCGATGTAGAGGAAGAGGCCGTACAGGACGGGTTTGGGGATCCATTGCAACGGGAGAGGCAGTAGCAGCACTGACACGCCGATGAAGATGTTGGCAGTCAGAGACGTCAGCCGCGTCTCTTTCACCTGGACGATACTGAGGAGATACACACACACACACACACACACACACACACACACACACACACACACACACACACACACACACACACACACACACACACAGCGTGCAAACACACACAATAACACACAAATGAATGGAAACTGGAAAGCACACAATTGTTTAATACAATGCAACAGTTTTTTCCAAGATTTTCTTATCAGTGTTCTTGCACATTTTCCATTTGAAATATACCCACATTTTTTAGAGTTTGGGGGAAATATACATTTTTTTTAAAAATCTTGGATTGAGATGAACAAATCATTTTATATTCAGATTTTTCATAAACTATTTAGGATATAATCAACCAACCTTGTTTTTTGCCTGACCTCAATAAATAGACATAGCAGTAGGGCTGTGTATTAGTAAGAAGCTGCCAATATAACACAACACAATGCACGGTTACAATTCTACTGTATAATTCCATATACATCAAATCTGAGTGGGGTCCTAAACACAACACAACACAACACAACACAACACAACCACTGACACACATATTTATATGTAAAATATTCATTAAAAATGAATAATGTTTTTATTTTCATTTACATTCTTGGTTTTTAATGCTTATATACAGAACATTTTGATGGGTGTGTGTGTGTGTGTGTGTGTGTGTGTGTGTGTGTGTGTGTGTGTGTGTGTTGTGGCTCCTTCCTCTCACTCGTTTTGATGATAAAATGCAGAATAAGGTTTTGTCTTGTTTAATGTACTGCACAAAGTGTAATTGAAACACCCATCCATCCACATGTATCCTGTCCAGAGAAGGGCGAAGCTCGTGAAAGCAAAAAGACTTCATTAGACAAGTGGTTCCCAACCTGGGGGTCAAGACCCACAAAGGGGTCACGGAATACATTTGCAAGAAAAGAAAAAGAGTTTCTGTGATTATTCTTCCTCTAATCATGCTTTTCATTTTCAATGTGTCTTTGGTTGAACAACTCAAGAACATATGCAACATGTTTTAAGGCATTGCTTCTTTTTCCAGGCTGAAAACTGAAGGACACTTGGACCTGTAGACGCTGTGGACACCTCTAAAAAACAGCTCAATATCGACCTGTTACACTTGGTACCAGCAGTGATTGTGGCACTTGTGAATCTGTGTGTGTGAGTCTCTGTGTGTGTGTGTCATCCCGGTTAGATGTAGTCCTGGAGACACCTACTGTAGCAGGAAACTAGCACAGAGGCCATTTTGCTCGGTGTTTATATGTCTGTAGGCAGATCTAGTCACCATGATAGCGTCCGAACCACGCAAAACAGAGTAATGAAACTTTACAAGTGAGTAGTTAAGATCAAAATGAAGGCTGTGTTCACATATGGCTATACATTATATATGAAATATATATATATAGGATTTTTACTTTTTCTCTCATTTTCCACATGTTTTCTGTGGCTGGACACTGGTCAGCTGTTTTGCAGGACGTGTGAGAACCATGTGGCTGTGTCCGAGCAAAGGTGGTGTTAGTAGGGGGGTGGGAAGAAGGTAAGGAGCCACCATGATCCTATCGCAAGATGGTCTCTAGTTTTTGCAAAATTTTAATTTGGTTCTATTTATGTTGTTTCCCCCCCTTTTTAAGTGGGTATTTTTAATAGATCTTTTTTACATATTATTTATATCTTTTTATTTTATTATATCCTGCCACATATGTTATTTTTTTTATAGTGTAACACTTTATGAGGCTCTGCTCTTGAAAGGCGCCATATAAGTCAGCTTCTTTCTTCTTAAATGTTGACACATTAAAAAGGTTAGAAACTACTGCTTCAAATAAGCATTTCACAAATGTTCACAGATAATCAGATATGGATATTTGGAATATCAATTTCCAGATATATACATACTTTCGAGAACCCCAAATTGCATATCCTTGCATCTAGTTAATTAGCATCTAATTAGATCTGCTCTTAAAGAAGATCATCCCTATGCCCCCTCTATCACACTTGAGAAATCCTGAATATATGCTAACTATAACGTTGCACAGATCTGTGTGGCTGTAATGATGAACTTTATCCTCTCATCTCTTCAAAACTCCCTCACCTCTTCCACCCGGAGAGAAAACGGTTAGTTACATAGTAATCAAGCAATCAGGGAGGAGCAGGATACAGTAGCCTGCGACACAAAATTACCAGTCACTACATGCTCTGAAGACGACCTTTAATTGAGCGTCTGATTAGCACCGGCGATGGGAGGACGGGTAACTCACGTCTCATAGAGGTGGCCTCCCTCCACACGCTGCTCCACGAAAGCCAGCTGACGCACATGAAGGGTGGAGTGGGGAAAGGCGGCGTGCATCCAGGGCAACCCCAGCACCGACATCAGTATGTTAATGAGCCCAGAGAGCATCAGGTCCCAGTGATACGCTGTGCCCTTCAGCAACCTGAGGAGCAGCACAACAACAACAGGCTAAAGTTCATAAACGTTCAAAAGAAAATTAGCATACAGTAATATCTTGAAGTGAGCACGAGACAGATATCCACCCACAGGCTCAGTCACACAAACACAAAGGGCATCCTCCTCCTCCTCAGGTTAGAGGCGCCCTTCAACACACTCTGAATAAACTCGCTCGCAGGTTTCATCAATTCTTCTCACTCAACGCGCAAGAAAACGATGACTCATGTTTTCATACATGCAAAAACATGAATCAATATGTCAACGACGATGACAGCACAAGACGGGCCTGATATTACAGTGACTTTACATGAAAGGATGAGTGTGACCTTTATGGTGCCACAGAACCTTTTCTGCACGTTAGTGAGGGATCACTGCTGTGCAGCTGCCCTGTCCTCCACCTCTGGAGTCTACGGCAGAGCTTCTCAAAGCTTTTTCACCTTACAAGATACATCTACCAGGGACACACTTGACTGACTTTTTACACTTTTATGTCCTAGTTGTGTGTATCTAATGTACACACCACCTTTTCTTTTTTTCTTTGGTGGGATATAACACAGCACAAATAAATGTATGAGGCAAGATATAATTGACCACCAGGTAACATACAAATAAAATGTTCTTTGACAGGGGGTTTATTGAAACAAATTTGTGTTTATAAAACTATGAAGGTGTGGAGCCCAAACATTCAATTGAAGTAAGTTATAGAGGAGGATTGGTATCAAAGGTATAACAACGAGGTGTATGTATGTTTGAGTGTCGTGTATATGTATGTATGTATGTATATGTTTGTGAATGTGTGAATCATGTTTGTGAATCAATTCAATAAGCTGCAGTAACACTGTACTTAAACAATATATCAAGGCAAAACAAGAGAAAGGGACACACTCACACACACACACACGCACACACTCACACACGCACGCACGCACACACACACGCACACACGCACTCACTCACTCACTCACTCACTCACTCACTCACACACGCACACACACACGCACTCACTCACACACGCACACACGCACTCACTCACGCACACACGCACACACACACGCACTCACTCACACACGCACACACGCACTCACACACGCACACACGCACACACACACACACACACACACACACACCAAGAGAAGTGTTAAATACATAAGATAAATAAAATGTGGATGAGAATATTTTAAATAATTACATATTTTTTAGATTAGAACGTCTTCTGTGAACTACTTGATTGACAAATTTAAATATTGCAGGGTGCAACAGACCCCTGGGAGAGAATCACTGAGTCGACAATTGTTCAGTCGACTTACTGATCACCAGCCGCGTGTCCTTCTGATGTGCCCTTGAGCATGACATTGAAACCAGCCCACTGTAAATCCCTCTGGGTAAGTCTAATTTACTGGTTAGCTCACCTATTTTCCTTCAGCCAAAATGTGTGAGGAATTAGATTAAAAGATTGCTAAGTGCATGTTTATTTGCATGATAATGACAGATATTTTGAATAGATAAATTATGACAAAAAAAATAATGAAGAATTGCACAAAAAGATCTGTGCCGGTGGGGGAAAAAGTCCAAATGGTTCTTATTTACAGACAACAACAGAAGGATGTCAAGCAAATAAAAGGATGCACAAGATGAAAGAACGAAAAGAGAAAAGCAGGAACAGAAATAGACACAACTTTCTTTTCCAGCTTCTGTTCTATTGTTAGTGACACATGAGGAATGTGGTGAGGGTTAAATACGGTTTACAAACCTACAGCTAATAAAGTCTTTGAATATTGTTCTATATTATTTAGATTTGTTGTGAAGAGTATATTCGATCACAATAGTACAATTTATAAAACAATATGCAAATTGTGTTGAAAAGATCCTTAGAAATCACACTTTTTTGATGCTGTAGCAGCCGTTGTTTTGCCTTCCAGTGAATTCTTCCTAGTTTGGAACAGACATTTATATCCAATTAATTTCTTCCAGACAAATGTAGATGATAAGGGTTGAAATTTCCACTGTAGGGCTGGTTGATGGCTGCTGGCTTTAAGTCGTCTGTCCAATGCAAATTTAGCAGAACAGGGGTAAAAGCTCAACGTCGTGTTATGGCTCTGAGGCGTCTTCAGAGCTCCCCGACTGTGACAGTTTGACTCAGATGTCAAGTTTGTGGCTCAGTTAATCTTCCCTCCCTAATAGACCGGCAAAAATTCAGTTTCAGCAGATCCCAAAGGTCCTTGGTGGCTTTTTTGAAGAGTCATAGAAAAGAGTTTCAGCCTGTTAACGCACAAGAATTAGTATACCCCCTCACTAATATCATACCCTTTAACAGTATGGGTATAAAGACACATATAAGATTAAAAAAAGTCAAGTTTCCTTCTGTACATGAAGTCATCTTTGTCCTTACCTGTTCTCTGGTGCGTTGGTCAGCGAGACAACAATGTTCTGGTCGATGAAGATGAGGAGAGCGAGGAGGAAACCCAGGCCCATGGCACTGACAACATTCATGGCTGACAGACGCTCAAATGGGGCCACGTTGAAGACGGGGCGGTCGTGAACTTTAAAGACTGGAACTGTTCAAAGAAGAAGAGAAAACAATACAGTTTGTCGACAGAAGACAAATGGATACATCGATCTGGATCATATGGATCAACAATTCAATATCATCGATGCAAAGTGAAACTATCGACACATATCATCATCTTTAAGATGCAACTTTATTTTGAAATTCTCACTTAATATTAATTATTTTATGAAAACACTGTGTTGTATGGGCAGATGATGATGTCATCTCAAATTGATCGCAGGCAACTGAACTGAATCGAATACAAAGACTTTGTGATATCTGAAAATATCGTATTTCGTACTCATCGTTTGATGATTTATTAATAATTTTAGTCATTTTTCAACCAGATTCTGACCTTTTACCTTTGAGGATTTGCTGTTTTCGTCTCACTAGATGGTACATTTAAAAAAAATTTTATCTTTTATTTTAAAGATTATTTTTTGGCAGTTTTTCAAGCCTTTATTATTTAGGACACACAGGAAATGGGGTGAGAGAGAGAGGGGGGTACATGCAGAAAAGGGCTGCAGGTTGGAGTCGAACCTGTGGCCGTTACCTTGAGGACCTTAAGCCTCTTTACAAAGTCTTTGGATTTTGAAGTGTTGGATGGACAGAACAAACAATATTCCGGGGCGCAAAAAACTACACTGATTAATAGAGAAAATGATCCACACATTAATAGATAATGATAATAATCCCAATTACAAGTCAGTTTAGTTCATCAGAGAGATTGTACTTGAATGAATGTCTTCTTACTTTGTTAGACAACTGTATTTGAGGGCATGACCTGCTTGATTATGTCTCTATAATAGCTCAATTATGAACAGTAGTGACTTAAAATGGGTACAGCAATACAATTTTGTGAAGAATTTCAGCCTGAAATGTCTATACCTACTTCACAAACTCATCAGATTCCATCTTGACAAACATAACTGTCTCTAAAACCATTGTGATGACTCACATTTTCACACAAGAAAGGGTTTTCTGGGAGTAGCTGGATATCTCATTTAGGGCTGCATCCACTCAAATGCTGCTGAATTGAGTGCAGTTGGTTAAATTTAGGAAGAAATGACAATACAATAATGGGCCTATTATCACATGACTTATTGTCTCTGGATGTAAAAGAACAGAAAATTGGCCTGGCACTTAAATTTAAATTCACTTGAGGATTTGGCGCTCGCCTCTGTGTTTCGGTGTCGACCCGTGGAGAACAGCTGCTGCCTTGGCAACAATGAATGGAGACTCGAAATGATTCTAAACAATGGGGAATAAAAACTGAAAATCTCCAATGGGTTTTGGCCTGTGCCTTGATTAAGGAACATAAAAAGACAATAAAGACACCAAATAGGGGAGGCCCCGCAGTTAGACAGTCTGTCTTGGAAGTAAACAAGCTATAAGTTTGAGCCCTTTAGCAGGTTTGAGTCCAAATCTAGTAAACATACTCCCCAAACAGTATTGCACTGTCACAGAAACACAGCTTCTTAAAATGACTTTCCCTTATTTTTCATATTTAACGCAACGTTTTGAAACAAACAAGTGCTGTGCTTAGTTTCAAAGTTAAAACATTTGTTTTTGTTTGTTTTTTACAGCAAGGTGACTTGCAATACTATCTAAAGACAATAATAACAGATCTATCTCTTACAATAAACCCACCGTATGTAAGATTAAATTACTGTTAATATACATGCAGTTTGCACTAGTTACCAGCACAGAAACGCAACTGCTAATCACTTCATCATTCATTAAAAAGCTTTGAGAAAACATATGTCTGTGCATGTGGTGTGAGTTACCATGTGGGAGGAGGTATTTTGAGCGTTCAGTGTTCCTGATAATAAAGTCCTGTATATTTTCTGCATACACGATGTTAGTGAGGGACAACTGCAGCATTTTCAGTGTTTTGACAGATAATACAAAATATGAGCTATTGTGTTAGAAAATATCTGGTTCTATGATAAACACTCAAAGGTACGAGCCTTTGCACATAAAAAAGTAAAGAGGGAAGTTAACTACACCCATCAGTGAGCAGAAGCTAAAGATGAGACTTGTTTAAGAAACCTAATATAAAAGATTCTGCAGCTAAAAAAGAAATTTGAGATGCAAGAGCTCTGATTTGAGCCTCTGACTGGCTTTTTCACCATAGCAACAGCGGCTGAGGCACACGGGTATTATAGTATTTAGAAGAATCCACGATACCAAAGAGTTGAGATTATTAAATCTGGTATCAATAACATGTATCTACAGTATCCTTACTGATGCAAAATGTCTATGTTGAGAAATACTGAGGATATCATTCAAATGTTCAAATGTTGAAATTCATTGTGGGAAAAATACTTATCTATCATCTCCCCATCTTTGCAACTCTGGGACATCAAGGTCATGGATAGAATCATTACAAAGGTCACTGATACAGTAACTATCTTTATCTAAGATGTTCATATTTTTATAATGCATTCAATCTACAAATCTAAAATATCTGATGATTTGATCCCGACGATGACAATTTTTAAGTAAAAAGTAAATTATTTTGAAAAAGTGTACTTTCAGCTACCGTTTTTTGAATATATGCTTGTTGCAGGTCGTTATGATTAGACTCTTTAGTTTTATTTAGCCTAAAAAACTTCAACGCACTCTCTAGCATGTGTAGAAGCAACAAATGATACTAACGCTCAATGTCACTGAAAAGATAGGAGCCGATGAAGGAGAATATGAGAACTGAGATCGGCAGGGCGCAGTCCGACAGCACCTCCCTCACTTTGGCGTGCAGGAACGGGCTGAAAGAGAGAGAGAGAGAGAGAGAGAGAAAGAGAGTAAGAGAGAGAGAGAAAGAGAGAGAGAGAGAGAGAGAGAGAGAGAAAGAGAGAGAGACAGAGACGGGAAGAAGAGGGCGTGAGCGAGGAGAGGCATTTAATACAGGAATACAATTACTGTGGACAAGACAAGGACAATGGCTGCAACCCTGACACTGCTTAAGTACCTTGGTCAGCCTTTTGCTTACAAAATTGAATCCATCTTTGAGGTTGATTTGATTACTGGGGGCAATCAGAAGTAGAATATTAATGCTTATTAAATCACAGGCTGGAACAGAAGCTTCAACAGAAACTGGAGCTTTCTAAAAGCCCGTCTGGAAAGTTCCTGTCAGCCCGTCACTCCAGACACTTTAGAGTCGAGGCTCAACTCAGCGGTATTTGTCCCATCCAAACAAGATTTAAACTTCTCCAGTGATTTATCGCAAGAGTGCTGCACTGCTGCACGTACCTCCTTTTGAACTGGTAGAGGGTGTAGCCCATCCATAATGTCCCGAGCATCAGCAGGAGGCAGAGGACGGGCCTCTCTCGAGTGCACTGGATGACAGATTCAGGGAGGGCGTTGAGTACAAAGCTAGCTGCCATCTCGCTCCTGTTTCCCCCGATCAGGTCTCCACCCTGAGGAAAAGTCTCTATGCTGCTGTTAGCCAGAGTCGGGGCGTGGTAGTACCTGTGAAAGACTGAAGTCACATCCGCAGTGTTAAGTTCAACTGAGAAACCCCACACGACAACACCTACATACACAGATATTTAGCCAGGCTAGCAGGTTGCGACCTCAGCCAGTTGACCACTTTGCTCTAGACTGATATATGTCAATACATTTTAGACAAACAATTGCCTTGAACTTTTGTACTAAAGTCCGGGTGCAAGAGGATGAATCCTAATGAGTTTGGTGATACACTTTTCCTCTAGCGCTACCTGCAGATTGACATTCATAGTTTTGTGTGAAATGTCTAAGCTACAAGTACTACTCAACTACTCCCTGTACATGGTTTGATACCAAATACTTCCCAAATGACATGCCTGAAATTCCCCAATGAAATAGTCTATGTGACTGTAGGCTGTACCGATTAAAGAAACTCTTAGTCAGCTAACACTCATATGGTTTTGTCGACTAATTAATTAGTTGATTTAATCGACAGATCTGTAAAACTGAGCTTCTCAACAACTCTTGTGTTTAGTGGAGATATGCTCATAAGTTTCAGCAATAAACATAAAAAGTGACTTCAAACAGTTTATGTTGTTTCTGTTGCAATCAGCAGAGAAACTCTGCAGAGAGAGCTGGAGGAGAGAGAACGTCATAAAAATGAGATAAACCTCAGCTGAGCTGTGGCTCTTCACTGAAACCTGATCAACTGGCTCATAAAAAACATTCATTACACTGTTTTTGGACAATCTGCTCATGCACAGTAAATATCAAACATGATCAAAATCAACTTAATCAGAATGATGGGCAGCGGCTGGATCAAACGTCAAATGAAAAAAATCATTAAGCTGACAAAACCAAAATGATGTGCTTCTCAAGGTCAAAGATGTCAGCTACTGAAGAATATCAGACTGTTACTTTAAAAACTAAAGTGACTGAACGAGTCTCGACTTACAAATAGGTTTCTTCAGTTTTTCTATCATAGAAACAAATGCTGTTTTTCTTTTGGTGCAAATAAAAAATGTATTCAAGCCGCACTTTTATCAGCAAATGATTAAGGTAATATCTTATATAACTGCAACCAGCTTGGGATCAATTAAGTATTTCTATTCTATTTTATTCTATTCATCCAAATGCATGTGTACCATGCTGCATTACGCTGTTTCTCTGATTCTGGTTTCAGCACACATCATTTCAGTTTGTAACTTTGAGAAAGCTGGTTTGTCTTCCTTATACAACCGTAGAATGAAACACTGATGCATTTTTATTTATAAGTAGGAATGGGAATAGGAACCAGAATCATATGCCTCTGAGCTTATTAGTTCCTTTTATCAAAGCCAGAAAGTTCTTTACTGACAGTTGCACATTGCAAAACAATGACGTCAAGCTCACGCATCTACCCTGCTGGAAACTTGCAACAAAAGGAGTCTTCACAAAGAGGAAGAAATGCCCCGGAGTGTGGGGTTATAAGATTAGCGTCACACAGGTAAGCTTAGCAGTTAGTCTTTGAAAAATCTAAAAACCGAAATCAAAAAAGACAGCTGTTTGATGATATAACAGTTGTGTTGATGCTAAAGAATTATTTTTTTCCACACAGATTGAAATTGATCAGGAATCAATAAAAATTGAACCGATCATCAGAAACGATACCGGCATTAGTGCCAATAAAATGTTATCAATTCTCATCCCTATAAAGGACAAAATAAACAAACTGCTTCCTTATTTATGTTCTCTACTAAAACTATCAGTAGCTGCAACCTTTAGTCACACGGAAGAATTATGTAGCTGTACTGTTTTTGGTGAAAGTGTTTGTGCACCTTCATCTTGGTGTGAGAGTATTTTATAAGCATGGACGATTATTAATCCAGGATTAAGGGCTATTTGATCACTGAATGCACTTGTCCTGTTAACACTGCTAATTCACTGTTTGATGTAATTTGCTGTTTGTTTAAATGTGCTGCTTGTTTCTCGGCCAGAACTCCCCTGTAAAAAGAGATTCAGAATCTCAGTGGGAATATTCCTTGTACAATAAATAAAATAAACACCACAAACTGTATGAATTTATCTCTGCGCTGGCAACACCAGCTGTACTGTATTGACTCAGACAGAAATTCAGTACCCACTGGTCATAATGTAGTCTGTCTGTCTCTTCAGCAAGCATCGTGTGGAGAAATGCAACTATTTTAAATAAAAAGAATGACACACACATCCTAATCTATGAGGGACACACAAGTAGAAATAATTTCCATCATCACTTTCATTGGAGTGTGTGACCCGACTTGCTCCCTCCGCAGGCCTTTTCATCAAACCACGAGAGAGTTATGTGGCAAGCAAAGTTGTACAGAAAACTGCATACACACCTTAGAATGTATGCATTCATGTTACTGCAAAATATTTGGATGCAAAGTGTCAACAAAATGGCATAGGCTAATGTTATGGTAATGGCATATGAGCTCGGAGCGTATTTTTACAAATGGTTTCTGAAAATTGAACTACTGCACCTGCAATCTCCAAAACAGGGTCGCATTCAGAATAAATTACATTCTGCTATCGTCAACTCATTTTTTAGAAATTAAATGATGTAAAATATTTATGATATACAAAGGTGCAGTATAGGCAGGGGTGGTGTAAAATGGCTGCGGGCTGGGTTCAAAATCTGGATCGATTAATTTAGTGCATAGTATCTCTTTCTGTCGTTCCACCACAGAATGATGGAGAAGGCTCAGTTTCTTACGCACTCATTAGGGAATGGACTTGGATAAGAAGGACTGCACTTATTACATTAGCTAATTCATCAACTGTGTGGGTCTTAGTTGTCTGAGAATCTTGTTGTCTTTTCAGGGAATTAACTCTCTGGCAAGACATTTAAATTCAAAAATACGACTTGTTCTTCAATAACCACAATATTTTAAGAGATTCTTCTGAATGACAATATATATTTGCAGAAGGACAATTATAGTGGAAAGAAGCTATTTGACAGTTTTTAATTAAATGGACTAAAAGATCAGTTAAAGAGATCTTGTGACAGTCAGTCAACAAAGGATTCTTCAGTCGAGGAAAGACATACTAATTAGAGAGCGGCATGCTTAAATTCTAATTTAAAAGTGTTTATGTCGATTTATTTGAGGTTTCCCTGTCTCGGTGTAATTGGCTGTTAAAAAATCAGACTTGAGTTTGAAGCTGACACGCAGGAAGGAGACAGGACTGGTGGTGGATCTGACAGAAGGTATGATGCTAGCGTTAGCACTGGTTCTGATTAGTTAGAGCTCTTGATTTGCACAGACAAAATGTCAGGAACGTAGCAGGAAAAAGGCAATGTGAGACATCTGCCATGTGTTTGGGACCTTACTTTTGACTGTGCCTTTCACTGCATCCACCACAAACGCAATGGAGATGAACAGGGCAATGACCTCCTCTGTCGACCTGGAAAAACACAGAAACAGACAGTCACGGATGTTACAGTAGTGCATATAAAAATAAGGTGTTACAAAACTGTTATAATAATAAAAATGTAAGATTAATCATAAAATAATTACAATTCCATTCACACATGAAAAGAGAAACATTCTTTTTGCTATCTTTTAAAAAATAATTGTATTTATTGTGTAAGACACAAATGAATTAGATCTGCACTGTAATGAAACAAAATACAAAAGTGCCAAACAAAAAGGAGTGACTCAAATTAAACTGAAATTAAAATAATATGTGCCAAATTATAGTTTGCAAGTGTGTGTTTTCAGGAAATGCTTTTAAAACCAAAAATGATTTGACAGCATGTAGTGAACGTAAACACAACTAAATTCAATTCAAACTGATTGAAGAAACTGAGCAGCATTGAAACAAAAAACATCATATGAATATCAAGTTACACAAATTAAAAATAAATACATAATTTTAAACACACCAAAATGGTTAATTAAGAGCAAAAACATGAATTCATTAAAGAAAAGATTTGGGTAAATTTGCTTTCCTCATAGAGTTTAGTTGAGAGAGGGCAGAGTATTAAAGAGCCTAATGTATGTTGTGTTTTGGCAAAAGAGACACTGAAAAGGGAAGCAGATGGAAAGATCTAAAACTGGACGTGTAGGAGGAAAGCTGTCTCACACAACGTTTTCTTTAAAAACCTTGTTGTTCAAAACAGACTCTGCTGTTGAGTGAGACACTGAAAAAAAAAGAAAGAACACCTACGGATATAAAAGTAGAATTACCTCCTCGTGGTAGTCTGCCTCTGTCTAACTGTCTAGTTGCAGTCTGCACCCATGTTTGTCCAGACTTACTGTACATAATACATTACTTGGAGACTTTGAAGGAATTTCAATTTTTGGGTGAAACGTGGATGCTTCACACATCTTTGGCCCCCTTTTTGTTCGTAAAAGGTCTCTTAAAAATCTAGATGGGTAAGCATTCTTGCACGACCTTCATGTAAATGAACAGGCTTTAGATTATTTTATGTCTCTTTTTAACTCTGTTTCTGATATACAGTACATGCCTCTTTTAAAAAATGTTGCTCCTCCACCAAAAGAATAAAGCATGGAAATTGGCAAGATTTTCTGGTACAACAACCAACTGGCAAACCTTTAGGCAACTTCGCAACAAATGTACCTATTTGGCTACTTGCGGAAATAATTAATCTAAATTCTGGAAAACAATATACCGTACTCAATTACAGGGGTTTCTCCATTTTCCTCACCTGCACTCCCAAAACTAATTGATCTTAACTCACTGGTTTTAAATGACCCAATGGAGATTTGTAATGCTTTTAATAATCATTATATTAAAAGTGGTGATCTATTTGATTAATGCTAGGATAAGATCATTATGGCGCAGCTAGGGAATGTCAGTCCCTCTGCTGTTGAAAATCCTTTCAGCAGGCCAAAAAATCCTTTTTCCTTCAAACCGATATCTTGGCCGGAGGTTTTCTCTGCGTAGTGCAGTTTGAAGTGCATGAAAAGCACAATTGGTGCTGTTCAATTAGATCCTCAACTATTGAAGCTTGCCGCCCTCGTCATTGCGCGCCCCCCTGGCACACACATAATTTATTCATTTTCTCAGGTCAGATTCCAATGGTATGGAAATCAGGCCTAGTTGTGCCATTACATAAGGGAGGAAATCAAAAAGATTTGATCAATTACAGACCCGTATCAAAGCTCCCCTGTCTAGATAAGATGTTAGAATCAGTTGTAAATTAACAGCTGTTCCCTTTTCTCACCACAAATGCTGTTTTTGTCACAGCACCACTACAGCTGCAACTATTGTGATGAGTGACATAGCAACCGCTATTGACAATAACCTTTATTGTGCGCCGTTGTTCATTGATCTATCAAAAGCCTTTGACACTGTCAATCACAATATTCTTCTGGACAAACTAGCCTCCCTGGGTTTGACAATACTTCCCTAATATGGTTCCAGAGCTACCTTCACTGTAAAACTCAATGCTTAAGTGTAGCAGGTATAACATCGGCTGCTCTGGAAATAACCAATGGTGTACCACAAGGCTCCAATTTTGGCCCACTATTATTTACACTGTATTTCAATGATATCTGTTCCCCATTAGATGAGTGTAAATATCACTTTTATTCAGATGACACAATTCTGTATGCCTATGCAACCTCTGTAGAAGTCCTTCCCAAACTCGTCCTAAATGAGTCCGAGAGCTAATTCATAATTTTTTCAAAATCAAGGAAGCCTATCTTTTCAGACCATAAGAGTTTGTCCTTCAATGGTACTTCTATTGAGCGTGTTCCTAGTTATAAATACCTGGGTACTTGGTTAGATGACAGACTGTCTTTTAAAACTCATGTAGAGGAACATGCAAAAAAGGTCAAAATAAAACTGGGTGCACTATATAGAATTAGGCCATGTCTTACACTGGAAGACAGAAAACTGATAGTTCAACCAACGATTCTGTCCGTTTTGGACTATGTCTACAATGTTTATATGCATGCTGCCCCTTCAGTTTTAAAAAACACTTGACACTGTCTATCATAGTGCCATTCGTTTTATCACTTGAGATCCTTTTAAAACTCACCACTGTGCCATGTACATAAAAGTGGGGTGGCCTTCATTGTCTGAGAGGAGGGATAGGCACTGCCTTCTTATTATTTACAAAGCCCTACTTGGAAAGCTGCCTCCTTACCTTATCTCTCTGTTGAATTTCAAGTCTGCCTGCCACAGTACCCGGTCACAGAGTTTAATTTCTCTGGATATTCCATACGTAAGATCTGATTTTGGAAAACTGTCTTTTAGCTTTTTTTGCCCCCTTCAGATGGAATGTTATTCAAGAAGCTCTTAAATTAAAAATGTTTGTGTCTGTAAATTAATTTAAGAGCTTACTAAATGATATGGATGTATTTCAGTGCTTTTGTTTTAAATGAGATGGGTGTAGCTTAATTCTCTTGTTTTAATTCTCATAACTTGTACTGTTTCCTTTTTTAGTTTTACCTCTGATTTCTTTGATTTTACTCAATGTAATTACTGATGTTATGTTCTGTCCTCTTATCAGGGCATTGTTGTAAAAGAGCCTTGTGCTCAGCCAATTTCCCTGAATAAACGATGAATTATATTTAGATCTCTCCAGCACAGTTTCAAGATTAGTGTCACCAGTCCAAATGTCTCCCCTTCTGTTCCTGAGTTATGAAATATTATGATGTCACATTCAAATTGACCTTTGACCTTCTGGATAAAATGGCTCAGGGGCTCAACTGATTTTCAGAATGTAGACCATAGCTTTAAAAGTGTATGAGAAGTACCTTTTGAAGAGCTTCATGACCAGGCTCACATTGAAGATCCCTCCCAGGATAAGGAAGAGGCAGTTCCACAAACCGATGCAGGCGTAGAAAGCTGGGAAGTCCAGGTTGTAGTCGTCACAGATTCCTCGGATCACTGCATTTGTACACAGACACAAAAACATAGAAAAAATGAACACAGATCATAAAACATATGAGACATTACTAGTATGTATTAGCAACATGCTCTAACAACCTCAGAACTGAACACACACACACACACACACACACACACACACACACACACACACACACACACACACACACACACACACACACACACACACAAACAGAAAGGGAAATCCATGCTTTTCATTCAAACATGAAAAGGACAAAGGAATAGTAATGGGTTTGTTGAAATCAAAACGATTTAGTTGTAATCTTGAGCAGATTTGTGTACAGATGAGTTACAACTTTACAAACAAGCCATTGTTCTGCTCAGATGGGCTGCTAGAAATGTACTATAATTATCCCCATGAGAAGAACATTTCTAACCCATTTACTTCAAAGATCATCTCACCACAAACAGCTTTGGTATTAAAACTACATCTTGGCATCGGGTTTGCTGCTTTTCCTCATCACTGCCTGCTTCTGCAGCTTCTAGGCATCAAGATCGTTTAAATTCAACCAACCAAATTCTGCTGTTAAACTAAAACCTAACCAAACAAATTCTGCTGTTGGGTTAAAATCTAATAACCAAACCTGCGATAACTCTATATAAAGTTTACGTGTTCATATTAAAGATTCAAGATTCTTTTACTCATCATATGTGATCAGTGAGTTTCTTTAACCGTAGGTGCGTGAAACCAACCATTACATAACATCAGTGATATAAAAAGTTATTTTCTTCATTCCGAAAAAAGATTTTGGAGATATGTGCTTTTTGCTCGACTGCACCAAGAACTCTCATTAGGGGGCATATGTGTGAACAGCTAAATTACTTCACATGGTGGTGTTTTCTGGTAAAAGCAGGAGCAGACGAGGACATAACAGTTTCTAGCTGCAGTTCTAAACGGTTGGTTGCCTTCTTCTCTTGATTTTTGATGTAATCTTCTTAGTGCGCCACCCACCCCTCCAGAAACTGTGAAAAGATAAGTGTATTTTAGCTGAGCTGAGCTGAATGAAAGTGGGGAATGCCTACCGCTTATGAAGATGGCAAGGGGAGCTGTGGTTAGAGGGATGACTAGAGGAGAGCCGGCGAACAAGGAATAGATGACCCCGCCGATGCTTTGGCCGATGATGGTCTTCCGGACATCTGGACAGAGAGGACACACAGATAAAACTCAGGAGGACTGATGTGTACTAATGAATGTTTCTTCAGTAGAAGCAGAAGCTGAAGTAAATTAGATGTGTAACCGGGATGGTTTGGATTTTTTTAATTAGTCAGTTTATTACCTATAAAAGCAGGCAGGAGTCCCAATATGGAAGCTAATCAATTTATTTATTTTAGCCATCTAAAAAAATCAATATCAGTTTAAGTGTATGCTATATTTAGAATATTTTCACAGCTTTCCCTTGCCGTCAGACAACCCTGATTAAGTTAATGGGGTTATCTACGCTCTCTTCAAAGCCACCAGACTCCTTTGACAAAAACAGTAATTTTACCTCACCGAGCACAGGAGTTGCTGATCTACTGCTGCCTTGATCGGTTAGTTTTTTGTGTTTTTGTGTGACTTTAGTGTTTTGAAGGGTCAGTAACAAACAAAACTGACAAACTATCTGATCGAGACAGCCGTAGACAACAACAACGCTCACGTTCTGTGAAGTAAAATTACAGCTTTTGTCAAAGGAGTCAAGTGGCGTTGAAAGATAACAGATAACAGCTTCAGTTTTTGATGTGTGAACTTAAACAGGGCTGTTTGACAGAAGCAGGGATATTTTTTGGTGAGCCTTTCTTTTTAAGTCGATAAAATACATTTAGCTGCTGCCCCTGTCCACAGCAGCACATTGCTTTGTTTCCTTGCCTGTCGTCTTGCCTGGGGTGTGCCGACCACCATCTACTGCAGGTAAAACACTGACTATGGATAAGTACCTCATACAACCCTACTTCACTTTAAGATGATGCAAAACACTTTAATTTTTTTAATTGTGCAATAACTGTTTCCCCCACTTAAGTTCAATAATTAAATGTTAATGCTCATTTCTGTCATATACAGTCATACATATTTTATCTTATATATTTCCTCTACATTAAACTTATCTGATTTCATTTTCCGTGAATTTTATTTTATCTGTATTCTTACATCTACTTCATATATATTTAACTAAGAGTTTATTATTTACTGTTTATTGTTTTTTATACTTTATTTATTTATTTAGCTAAGAGGTAATGGTTATCTTATACTGTATTTTTTATACCTCCCTCATGTTTTTGTAAGCTGCTGAAAATTCAATTTCCTTGAGGGTGTCATCCCAACGTGTTCAATTAAGAGAAGTCTAAGTCTAAAATATGTTGTTTGTTTAGCTGGAGTTTGAAACAAAATTAATTTCCCCCTAGGATTATTAAAGTATTTCTGATTCTGGTTCTGATTTTATACCCATTTTAAACTTTAAACGTCTCTCACACTGACACAGAATTTTTCCCCCATATGTGAGTCTGTGGAGAAAATACACCAGTATACCTATCTCGCCGCGTGTGCTCTCGTCATTGAGGGAGCCGAAAGCGATGGCGGGGAGGAGGATGGCAATGTAGAGGAAGATGGCTGTGGTCATGTACTTCAGCAGGGTTTTATTACTGCCAACTATACCTGAGGGGAGACAAACACATGAGTCATATTCACCTCATAATGGAGGGGATGAGGCTCAACACTTTAATTCCAAAAACGACAAAAGCATTAACAGAATTCATCATATAGAGCCTCCACAATAAAGAACATCCAGTATTTACAGCAAATCTATTCCACAAAGGTTTACACTACATACTGCTTTTTATTTTTTAATACAAGTCGGTATTGTGCCTTTCATCATTTTTAAGATTTGTTATCCCTTTTTTCCAAATGCTGGATAGCTCATTTTATTTCAAAACACTTTAATTGGGCTCTAATGTGATCACAATGATTTTGGTCCTGTGACCTTCACAAGATGATCCTTATCTGATGACACTCACAAGACACAAGTATCTTAAGTTTGTAACAGCCTCATGAATGTGTTTGGATATTATGAGTGGGGAACGGACTGAAAGAGAGCAGCCGAGAAGCTAGAGAACTCCTCCTTAAATGTAATTTACTCAGTTGTTTTGCACAATCAAGGTCAACTGAGCCCATTTATCAGGTTTAATTAAGCCGTTCCAAACACTCTAAAACAACAACTCTGAGGTTTTTTTTATCCTGACCGATAGCCAATCCTCATTAACCTATCATTAAACGTAAGCAGGCAAGCAACTGAGTCTCAGTTCACCCGTCTGGGAGAGCTAGCAGCCATGATGGGCATTGTTGTGGACACATAGGGCCACCTTCCCATCATCAATTAGTTTAGCTACAACGTCGTCAGCTCTGTGTCTGCCTGGAATACTCTGTTAGTGGGATGCCAATTTAATCTGCCAGCCCTACAGTTGTTGATATAGTGGTGTGAGTCACATAGCTTTCCGATGTAAGCGCTGTCCAGCAGTCGCTCATGAGAGCCAAAAAAATGCATTTAGCTAATGCTAAATTAATAAAAGGAATATAAATATTAGTGGCAAACTCAATTCAGTAGTAGGTGATGAGCTCAAAGTAGAGTTAATACTGCCTTCATGAGAAGCTCTTCTTAAACATAACCTTATCAGCCAGGCAAAGTGTATTTGTTTTCATAATTTGTAGCACTACCAAGTTGCATTTCATACAAATATAATATTGCTTATTGGATAAGCTTTCCAATAAGCTACTCCAATGAAAGGCACACGTTGCTCCTACGAGTTGTATTGAAGAAATATATGAAATATTTTTGGGACTTTTTTCACTAACCATGCAACAAAATGATATCAAAATGTTTTCAATGTACAGTTTTTAACAACGTAAGCTATTAAGTGAGTATTAAACAGTCAAATTTATTATTGTCGTTTAACGGCTGATTATTATCTCTACTCAATTTCTCTTGCAGTAATGGAAACTAAAAAACATTCAGATGTATCTATTTTTCTCTTTTGTAAAAAAACAACATTCTAAATGTCAAGCAGCATGTGTGTATTTGTTTGATGACAGACGAGAAACGTTTTCACACATTTGCTGAGGGAATGATCTGATGAGTCAATAAAAAAAAAAACACCTGAGATTGCAATGGGAATATGTAGGGCAATGTCCTTGCTGATGACTTGGGAAATCACAATAATATTGGAAGTACGGGGGAACATGTGGAAGCAAGAATTATTTTAGCAGGGGACAACCCAAGATGTGACACAGATGGAGCACAGATGTGACTGATGTAAAGGGTGACAGACAAATGAGGAGCTGCCAGAGGCTCCTCAATGTAGCATATTAAGGCAGATGATTCACTTTCACTACAAGTCAGGGTCCAGCCTACCATCTGTGAAGTCAGAGGGGTAGAAAGGCAATCGACGACACAGGTCTTCATAAATCCCCCGGCCGGCTTTTAAGAAGTCTTGACACTGTGGACAGAAGGGAAAAGGTTAGACAAACAGCTCAGTATCAGGAGGAGCAGGTTGCACATAAAGACATGTGAGTGTTTGATAGCTACAGGCAAGGACAGTAATGTCATGTTTCCGTTTTCTGGTTTGGCTCGGCTCAACCTCGAAAACAGCAGTAGTTTGCTTTTCCATTGTAACGGACTACCTGCTCAAAGACGTATCTTCAGTGGCGTGGCGTTTTTAGGACAGGCTCATGGTAGCTCTGTGTATTTTTGTATTTTTAAATACTAGTATTTTGAAAGTATTTCTCAGGTCGATCTTCTGTGTTTTTGTTCAGGTGGTCTGAACAGAGCTCTGTCCCTGGGGACCGCCAGTAACAACAACCTAAGAAGTTGTTGTATCATGAAAAGTGCCCAAATTCACAAATACAGTACATAGGATATTACCACAGACATGCCTGTTTCTTACATTGCAATGTCTGCTGTTGTTATGCATGCATTCTGCAATCTGAAAATGACCCATTTAAAAGATTCAGCTAAGAGACGGGTGATTCCACAGGGGGGCTTTTTTACGAAAGCTGATTCTAAAATCTTAAAATTTAACACGATAGTCCTAGAAAAGCTTCAATTGCGTAATCCAAAACAAAGTAAGCAAATCAGCGGGACCACATTTACACGTACATTTAATCAAGATCCAGATGATCAAGAATGACAGAGATGACAGCAGCAGCATGGGATAGAAGATTTAGTGTATTTTTAGAGACGTCAAGAGGAGGACGATAGGGAAAGAGCCACTTGAATCACAAGGAGACATGAAGTGCTTCTTAAAAAGATGAGCTTTCAGGTCACAGAAGATAGGGAGTAAATGAGCAGTCCTGACTGAGCTTATTAAGCAAATTATCCAATTACCCAATGTTTTCTTGTTGAACATAGCATTACGCAATCAAATGGAACGAGGTGACAAAGAGGTGTGTGTGTGTGTGTGTGTGAGTAGGTAAAGCCCCTTGGTAAAATTCCTGCCTCATTTGTCATCCTAAAAAAAGTTTTGACGTTGTTTGGCAGAACAAAGCAATTTAACTCAACGTAAGCAACCTGAAAACAAACAGCATCAACATCTCTTCTTTTCTCCCTCCCTTGGCTAGTTTCATGAAGCCACACATGCTTGTTCAACAAGAATTGTTCATCCATTAAATCCCTATACATCATGGAATCATTTATTATTACAAGCGCGCCTGTGTGCGCGGGGTCTGATCAC
This sequence comes from Echiichthys vipera, assembly GCF_963691815.1. Lineage (NCBI taxonomy): Eukaryota > Metazoa > Chordata > Actinopteri > Perciformes > Trachinidae > Echiichthys > Echiichthys vipera. The sequence continues at coordinate 22,434,700 of NC_139837.1, forward strand.
TCGCTTTTGGCTCAGGTTCGATAAACAAAAGCCTTAGAGAGGAATTACTGTCCACCTGTTTGCCATTCTTTATGATCGGTCGATAGAGAGGCAACGGGAGGGAAAATACATAAAAACACAACGATTTGGCCTTGTTTTTTTTAAAGGTACAGGAAAGTGGTGTGTTCTTGCTTGAAATACGGTCTCTTTTCCTGTTCTTTTCTCTCTCATTTTATCATTTCTTCTTGATATCACTTGCTCTCTCTCCCCCATCTACCATCCCTTTTTTACCCGTCTGTCTCTCCCCATATATCCCTTTTTCACTGAGTGGCACTGAGCCTTTCAAGCCCTGGGATAAACACCTAACAAAATCCTCCACCATAAAAACAAAAAAACAAAAGGGGAAATGTCTGGGAGCCCTGGCCTGTCAACAACAACATTAGGAGGAGATGTTGGTGTGTGGCATTGAGCAGAGCCCCTCTGGAGGTGTGTGTGTGTGTGTGTATGTGTGTGCGCGCGCATATGCATGTGTAGCTAAGGGGTGGTGAGTTCTGACAGGACTGTGAGAGATGTAAGGTCATTTGCCCACTGAGGAGGCCTGGCAGGAGTTGATTCTGATTGATTAGGGAGAGAGGAAAGACAGAGGAGTCAAACCAGCCGAGCGAGCAGGAGAAGGAGGAGGAGGGGGAGGACGAGGAGGTGGGGGGTTAGAAATGGAGAAGGAGATGGAAACAGATTTTTTTAAGAAGGTTGATATGTGTAAATTAATGTGCATAGTTTCCTTTCCCTACAGAGGACTGTAAAGAAATGAGATGACAAAAAGTGAGTGAAAGGTGAGGGAGGAAGAGAGGATGAGAAACATTCAGAAAATACCTGACATGTAGAGGAATAATTAGAGTGTTAACCAATCACAAACCTCATCTCGGGGCACTATAACTTATAACGGCATCAACTGGATCTGCCCCACACACACACACCAACACACAGACACACAGACACACACACACACACACACACAGACACACACACACACACACACACACACACACACACACACACACACACACACACACACACACACACACACACACACACACACACACACACACACACACACACACACACACACATGCTGCTGCTAACCTTGAGGGGCTTGTGACTGCGGGGGTCGGTCTCCTCCTTCCCCAGAGCGGTGGGCAGCTGGTTGGTTGCCGTCAGCTGGTGCCTCTGGAACACCAACGCCTCCTTAAACTCCTCCTGCGTCTTCGTCTCCAGCAGCTTCTGCCTGAAGGAGATGTCAGAGAAGAGGGTGGCGAACGTCCTACCCAGCTCCATTGCTGTCTTCGTGCTTTTCTGTGGGAGAGCATGTGGAAGTGGTTGTGCTTTAAAAGAACGTCTCAATGGCTCCTTTGCTTAAACCAGTAGAAACAAGGTGTAAACACAACACTAACATATCACCTCGTGGATGTGTTGGACTTTAGCAAACAGTTGCTCTTTAAGCATAACGCAGACACAGACAAAAGCTAACATTCATTTGTGTCCAGCTGATGAACGAAGTCCAATATTCATTCACCTTTCAGATGTTTTTGGTCTTCGACTCTTAAGGAAGAAATCTTACCAGCTCAATGTTTTACCAGCTAACCACTAATCTCCGTTTGGTGCTGAGCAAGTAGCATACAGTGGCTTTTCAGAGCTCTTTCTGAGAATACAAGTTCCCCGTGGCGCAAAATGGAGCTGATGAGAGCGGTGGAGGGAATTGAAACAGTAAAGTTGCGGACCAGAAAACAAAAACAATAAGCTGAAAGAAGCTGCAAAGTTCTGTCAAACAAAGGGGAACTGCATAGTCAAAATATAATTCTCTGTGGGTTACTACCATTGACCTCTTTCACATAACACAAAGTCATTTCATCCATTGTTAAAATAGAAATGTTGATGACTGCAGCATTGATTTCAATTGTTGAAACATTTAATTCAAAAGTGCTATTAAAATTAATAAATAAAAACAAAAAAAAAGCGTATAAAATCACAATCTTAAAATGTATCCCCCAAAAATGTTTTCAGAGTCATATTGTTTTTCTTTGATTGGTTGATCTACTGTCAAAATAAATTAAATCTTGTGACTAGCCAAAAGCACACATTATCATTTGGTAAATGTATGTATAAATTGCCTCTCAATTCAATGTATCATTATATTATACCCTAAGATTGCGATATAAAAGCAATCACAGCTAAAAAAAAAATGTCATCATCGAATGTCTTTCAATTAGGAATGAGCAACAAGAACTGGTTTCTAGTTGAGAACCGATAACAAATTGGAATCAGAATCGGATGCCTGCTGGTGGAAACACCAGTAATATGCTAAAACATCTTTCCACGCAACATGGACTTAAATTCCAGGAATGACATGCACAGTATTTGACTCTATGCCAATGCTTTCCAAATGAGCAGCACGTCTGTTACAGAAGATAAATATCCTGTTATGATAACATTAGCACCATGCAGGTGGGCTAAGCAGATTTTTTCTTTGACTAAGAAAACCTGAATGAAAACTAATCCTGTACAAATATTGTCTCCTTTCACCTACTCTGTGTTCAGACTCTGAGATAATAAATTCAATTCAATTCAATGTTCAATTCAATTTTATTTATAGTGCCAATCCTAACAAAAGTTATCTCAGGACACTTTACAGAGTAGGTAAAGACCACACTCTGTGACTTACTTATGATTTACATAGACCCAAAAATTCCTCCATAGAGTACGGTGGCAACGAAAACCCTACAACAGGCAAGAATGTCGGACAGACCCCTCTATGTCCTCCATAGAGCTTGGTCATCTGTCTTGACATAATCATCTTAAAAATAACAACATTGCTAAGGGCTCGTAAGCCCTAGCTGTAAGCTTTATCAAAGAGGAAAGTTTTAAGTTTACTCTTAAATATGGGGACAGTGTCTGCCTCCTGAACAACACTTGGGAATTGGTTCCACAGGAGAGGAGCTTGGTAGTTGAAGGCTCTGCCTCTTATTCTACTTTTGGATACTCTAGGAACGACAAGTAGCCCTGCATTCTCAGAGCGCAGTGATCTAGTCGGGTAATACGGTACTATGAGCTCTTTAAGATATGACGGAGCCTGACCAATAAGAGCTTTGTAGGTAAGGAGAAATATTTTAAATTATATTATAGATTTTACAGGTAGCCCGTGCAAAGAAGCTAAAACAGGAGAAATATGTTCTCTTCTATTTGTTTTAGTTAGTACACGAGCTGCAGCATTTTGGACCAACTGGAGACTCTTAACAGACTTATTGGAGCAGCCTGATAATAAGGAGTTGCAGTAGTCCAGCCTAGAAGTAACAAATGCATGGACTAGTTTTTCTGCATCTTTCTGAGACACAATGTTCCTAATTTTCCCAATATTACGCAGGTGAAAATATGCAGTCCTTGTCGTTAGTTTTATGTGAGAATCGAAGAACATATCCTGATCAAAAATAACACCCAGATTCCTTACTGTGGTGCTGGAGGACAACACAACATCATCCAGAGTAATAATGTCTTTAGCTATTGAGTTTCGGAGGCCTTCGGGGCCAATTTCAGTTTTGTCTGAGTTTAACATCAGAAAATTGCAGGTCATCCAGCTTAATGCACATTTGAAGTTTATCTAACTGATCGATTTCTTCTGGTTTGATCGACAACTATAATTGTGTATCATCAGCATAACTATGAAAATTTATGGAGTGCTTCCTGATAATATTTCCTAAGGAAAGCATATATAAGGTAAATAGAATCAGTCCAAGGACAGAACCCTGAGGGACTCCGTGACTGACTTTAGTGTGCATGGACGATTTGACATTAACATGTACAAACTGAGATCTATCTGATAAATATGACTTAAACCAGCTCAGTGCTGTTCCTTTAATGCAGATCAGATGCTCCAATCTCTGTAGCAGGATGTGATGGTCAATAGTGTCGAAGGCAGCACTAAGATCTAGTAAAACAAGTACAGAAACAAGTCCTTTGTCTGAAGCTATTAGAAGGTTGTTAGTAATTTTTACCAGTGCTGTCTCAGTGCTATGATTCATTCTAAATCCTGACTGGAAATCCTCAAATAACTCATTATTATGTAAAAAGTCACACAGCCGATTGGCGACTAATTTCTCGAGGATCTTAGAGAGAAGGAACATCTAATATAACCACATTAAAGGTGACAGGTTTGGAGCTGGGTGTTTGGTACATAATCCTACGTCTGTTACAAATAATGCCGTCACAAGTCACAGAGTGATGGTAATAATGTCCTGGGAGGCTCTGAGACAATGTGCCAGGGCGGCCTTGTTAGCCAGGTGGTGAGGAAACCAACATAGCTGGGCTCAGTGTGAACAGCAGCAGCTGCAGCAAACAGAATAACCAAAGCCTTTAAGCTTTTTCACAGTGGTAACTGAATTTCAACCAGAGCTGAGAGAATGGGTCGTAATTAATCTGAAGGCACACAATACTGTAGGCTTGAGAGGCAGCTCTGTAAGACTGTGTGCTTTGAGATACTGATAACATGCTGATGTGGACAAGTAACATTTTTTGACCTGATGACCGTACTGAGCTATTTCTGAATGAAGCTATGCTATATAATGTCCTCTGCACCGGTGACAGCCTGTCTGTCACTAACACACTTCTTCTTCTTTTTTATTATTATTATTTTTTTGTCAGTTTTTCAAGCCTTTATTTTATATAGGACAGACAGGAAATGTGGTGAGAGAGAGACGGGGAGAAATGCCGCAAAGAGCCGCAAGTCGGACTCAAACTCGCGGCTGCTGCCTCAAGGACCTTCAGCCTCTGTACATGGGGCGTCTGCTCTAACCACTCAGCCACCAGCCGCCCCAACACACACTTTTTGACAATAACCAGAAATTTTAAGGTGGAGTGTTTTCTTTCATGTTACTTGTACATGAGTTGATGTCAAAATACAGGGGGAACTGAAATGCAGCATATGTAGTTTTTTTTAACCTGCAACACAGACTCGTCAGTAGTGCGTGGCTGCTGCCAGCTTCACTGTGTGCACACAGTTTTGTTAAGTGATAATGCGGTTGGTTTTGCAGGGTTTGGAAGCTGTGCTGCCTAAATTTTCCCTCTGATATAATAAGGTATTTATCTTAATCATTTTTAAACAGATTGAACTTTTCTTTTGTCCATAATGCTACTTTGGCTAGACCAGAGAAAACATTCTCAGAGACAATCTGTAACCAGAAAGTAGCAGGTCAGTTGGTCTCCATGCTGTCATGTCTCTCACATCTCCATTACGCTGTTGTTCTCTCTATAAAACTGTCTATGCACGCTTAACAATCAATTTGATTGGCTCAATTGCTGAAGCTATTGACATATTAACTGGCTTAGCTGCATCTGCAGGCTATAAGCGCGACCGTCAACTGTTTATTATCATTATGATAAATGAGTCACTGATCTGGTCACTTGAGGAAAAGTTAGGGGATCACCAAAGCTATTGGGATACATCTACTGGAAAAAGGGAACACCTGCACACTTAATCAATTCATTTTTTATCCTATGTGGATCTTGGTCAGGTCAGAAAAGACATTGGTACATCTACTGTGAACCAGTGAGTGTCTGTACAAAATTTAAATTGGATCAGTAGGATTTATTCTCTTGATCTGAAGGTCACTAGTTTGATTAAACATACCGACTGGGATGATGTGGGTATGCAAAATGACTATTCGTGAGTTCATTGTGAGTAAGGCTGTGCCTTCGGCATCAGAGACTGAGGGCAGTTTGTCTTAACTAACAAAAGAGCTTGAGGAGTTTCTTTGAGGGCAAAAGCACATGGATGAGTTGAAAAGCCCTTTCAGACGTGTTTAACCGAGTGAATGAGAAAAACAGCGTTTTTGAAGAAAGGTCATGTCTGTTCAGCACATTCATGCTGGGTAAAGAAAAGGAGAAAAAAAGCCACAGATGCTGTAAAGCTCTTTAAATGGTGGGTGATGGAAATGGTCCACCCATACACACACACTAGAGTACATACATTCGCCAACCAAAGGAATTCGTATTATCATTATCATCATGCCCCTTCAAAGATATTTTTTGTAGAACCAGTCACCATCAAGGATAATTGAGACATAATAGTGCTTTATGTTTACTTGGGGCTTAGATTAATGTCTCTGAGAATGCCATTAGTGGTTTTGATTGCATGCCTCCCGGACTGGCAAGGAGGGCGCTGGAAGCATTGGGGAGAGAGGCACGAACACAGGAGGGCTCATGGGAAAAAAAGAGGTAGAAACCAAACAAAAACAAGCAAACAAAAACATGATGCAGTTAGCTGAGGCATCGCTGATTGCCAAGGTCACTCTAACCCCCTGGTGGTTCCACAATTTGATGGTGGGTTCGGGAAATGGCATGGGAGGGAAATACCAAGCTAAAAGTAGGCCCAGTATGAAGCAGAGGGGGGTGAGGTTTGGAGGTTTCCATCAGGAGAGGGGCAACAATCAGTGCCATCTGAAGACAGGAGAGTGAAGTGTGTGTGTGTGTGTGTGTGTGTGTGTGTGTGTGTGTGTGTGTGTGTGTGTGTGTGTGTGTGTGTGTGTGTGTGTGTGTGTGTGTGTGTGTGTGTGTGTGCATGCGTGCGTGCGTGTGTTTGTTTAAAGTTCAGGATGAAGCAGTGGCGGACAGGCGAGCTGAGTGGTTTGATGGGAAGTAGAAAGCGTTCATGTTTTGGTGGGAGAGAAGGGTATTACAGGATATGTGGCAACCTCCATCGGCTTCAGTAAGCTCTTCAGAGCTGAAGAAAACAGCAATCCAACAGGTTCAGCCAACAGGACATTCGCGCCCACACAAAACACTCTGAGAGCTCTGGATTGAGTTCAGTTCAACAGACATTTGGCAGTTAAGCAGCTATATCAGTAGCACTTCCGATATATTACTGAATTAAAAAATATAAAGCGAGACAAATTGGTAGTAAATGACCTTGAAATGAAAATCAATGCTCTGAGTGGGGGGAAAAACAAGAGCCAATCGCAGTGTACTTTTTTTCTTTCAGTTTTTTGAATACAGATCCTTTAAAGCTAGCCACCCTCCTACAGTTTATGAAAAAAATCAAGCCAGTGGTGGTTTGGCTAGGAAGACATATTTTAAAACTACCATTTACAGCCCAAACAAATTACTTTAATTACTGTGTTGTGTTTTCTACCTAGTTGTCCTTTTACTATAAATTACATTCATTTTTATTATTTTGTGAGATGTCATCATCACGACAGGATATTGTTCAGATGTGGGGACTAGAGCCTTCTTGCAGCAAAAGGCACAACAGACTTTTAGAGCGTGGAGACATAAAATCCTGTTCAAAATCAGTTTAAAACTATGGCAACCTCTAGCTCAACTGGTACAAAACCTTGGCTGCAAGTCATCCCCTCTCTCCACGCTTCCCTGTCAGGTATATTTACTTTCTCATAAATGGACAACAAGACCAAAATATAATATAATAAGCCTGTGAATGTTCTCATTCGTCCAGGTCATCCTTATCCTCAAAGCAATTTCAGTCAAAAGAAAATGGACTGGTTATTTATCTAGGAACCTTTCGGACCAGTCTCAGCCTGGTCAGATGCGTACATGAACTGATGAAGCCTCTTGGATGAGAGGTGAAACGTCTTCCTAGACAAATAACCAAGTCCAGTTGCTTTTGAATGAAATTGCTTTGAGGATATAATAAGTTTAAACAAATCTGGGTAGTTTGGGATAAAATATGCAAAAGCAAAAAACAAAAAAGGTGATCCTTATTTAATTCAATATTTTAATGTAGACCTAATTGGGCTCATGGCAGGTGGCTGACTGTATCTGCAGTTGCAAGAGCAGAGTCGTTTTATAAATCCCAAAAAGTTAGAACTGTTGAACCAAATATACCTTTCCTTTTAAGTAGCTGTACAGTAGCTGAAAACAGAGCAGGAGGGTAAGCAAATGATGAATTAGCTGTGCTATGGTAGTGGGATGCTTACATTGATCACACCTGCAGCAAACACCTTGCATGTCTTTAAGGTAACAATGAGAGAAAAAGATAGAAGCATCTCTTCACACAGCGACATAAATTAATTGAAGGAATTAATCAACAAATGAATAAGGAGGAAAACTGTTGTAGCATTTTAACAGTCAGCTAAAATCCAGCACATATACAGTTGATTATATGGAGAATCAAAGAAATTAAAATGACCAAATGTAACAAACAAGTGGGTCTACAAATGCCTCAGTTATCCACCAAAGTCAGATAAATCCCATGAATCATTTCCTCCCTCTGGGGGCGGCCGTTACCATTTTGAGCGGGGCCAGGATCAGGATGACATAGCGGACCTCGCAGCAGTTCTCTCCCCAGTTTTGTGGCCTCTCCAGACGGGAGATGCACACGTGACGCCTCTGGAGATGCTTCACGTTGCAGCTGGAGCGGAGAGGGAGAAGGAGGAGGTTTTATAAATGTCAACACCTCACCTCACCGCCAGAATCCTTAATTTCCATAGATTAACCCCTCTCTCTCTTTCTGCAACAGGTATTCAAATGTGCTGCTGCTCACACACAATCATACACACATACTCACACATCCACATATATGTGAATGAATTTACACATACATATGTATATGTACTGCAGAGGCACTCACACACAGGTTCCTGTAGTTCTGCCAGTTGGATTTAAGTGTATTTTATACAAATATTGCATTTTTAAATTTTAACATTATACCAGATTCATATACTGTCACTGTCAGATTAAAACCATCTAAGCCATCTAATCATCTAATTTGGTGATTTTGAATTTTTCAGGGACGCATAGAAGTGCTGTCTGATCTGAGTCTGCTATCAGAAGGATGAAAGATAAATCTGTTGGTTATTTTTTCCCTTGAATCCATTGATTGCTTAGTCTACAAAATGTCAGAAATATAGTGGAGAAATGTGAGGTCTTGAGATTGCCTATTTTGTCAGAGCAACAGTTTCAAACCCTGAAATATTACATTTGATGTAAGTTGAAATAAAAGAGAAACAGCCATATAATCATTTTATTTGACAAACTACAGGTGTATTTTGGGGTATTTCTGCTTGACAAATGGATAGATAATAAATCAATAAAAAACAATCAATTAACAAATTTGGTGATTCATTATTTGGCTGATAAACCTCACGCAGACAATCACACACAAACACATTATAGCTTACAGGATGCAGAGCCAGGACTGCTGGTACTGGATCCCGGTGGCGGTGGCTGTCACTCCCTGGATTGTCTCTGACAGCAGGTGGACTGTAGGACAAAGGGTCAGAGGTCAAACACAAGTTAGATGAGGTCGACCTCAAGTCTAGTTTGATCCTCCCATGCTCTTATTTTCAGTGTTCAACCTTCTTCTAGCAACAGCAATGAGTATCAGCTGACTGTAAGCAAAATGTACAGTGACATGTTCATTACCATATTTATGATGTTAAAAATAAACGTATGTATTTAAAAATAAACCTGGCTCTGATTTCGCTCTCTAGCCTAGTGGTGTCAGCCAAATGCCTCAAATGTTCAATAGAAGAAATGGAGCTTCATCTGTTGTGCCAAGCCTCTCAATGTGATGTCTACATCAGAAGTGTCTAACAAGCTCGCCGTCTGCTTTAGACGGTATTGCCAGTCTGCACTGTGTGCAAACACCACACCACGACAAACTAATGACGATGTCCATCCAACCCCAGAAAACACCAAAGCTCATGTTTGCAGACAAAAAAAAACACACATTTCATTATGCTGCCGTGTTTACACAGTTCAAATCATTATACATGGGCAACTAGGGATGCCGCTGAAGCCAGCTCGCTGCTTCCTAATAAGAGGAATCTCCTTTACGGCTTCTCACGCTGAGAGTGATGAATATTAGCATTTTGGGGGATATTCTTCCACAGCCCCGACTATCACAAACCCCTCGACAAGATTTAACTTGCAATGTTCTCTTCGACTCATCAGCACTGAGCAAATTACAGGGTGGAAATGTTTTGTATCGTAAGCAGCGGGAACGATCATTTCCATATCATTCTGATTTTCCCTGTCACTGGTTTCTCCCTTTCTTTCTTTCTGTCTGTCTTTGTCTTTCTCTCCATCACTCTCCCTTTCTCTCCCTCTGCCATGCCGTCTCATCAATAAGGTATCCTCCATTCATGCCAGAAAATGATGGGTGTCACCATGACAACAGTATCATAGTGCTCAAGTAGTGCGAGAGCCAGGAAGGGAGAATCGGAGAGAGAGAGAGAGAAAGAGCATGTAGATTAAGAGTAAGAGGGGAAGAATGGTGGAGGGGGAAACAAAACTGGCACATGGGGTGAAAGAGAGTGAGAGAAGCAGGAGGAAAAAAAAAACAAGGGAGACAGGGAGAGAAAAAGAAAAGATAGAGAACAAGAAGGAGGAGACATCTAGAGAGAAGGAGAACCAAGAGAGGAAAAATGCAAGCAGAAAACAGGGGCAAAGAAGGACCAAGGGAATAAAAACAAAAAAATGCATACACAAAGAATGTGACAAACAAGGAGGAAAATGAGAGTGAGACTAGATGAAAAGGCACAGTGAGAGGGAGGGGAGGGAAGGGACAGAGAGGTAAAGAAGGAGATGGACTGGGATTCAATTCAATTAATAGCAGTAAGCCTGACAGCCATGTAATAATCAAAAACCATCCAATTTCTCATTGACGTCAGGCAGGAAAGGAGGGGAGCGATGGACAGAGAGTGTGTGAGAGAGAGAGAGAGAGAGAGAGAGAGAGAGAGAGAGAGAGAAAGGGAGAGAGAGAGAGAGAGAGAGAGATGCAAACAAAAAAAAGAAAGATTAAAAGAGAGGAGGTAAGAGGATGGAAAGAAGTAGACAGATGCTACAGGAGAGCAAAGTGGAGGCATGAAAGACAGAAAGGGGGTGAAGGTTTATCTGTGGTCTTCCATACCAACAGACGGCTAACACTGCTAGATTTCATAATACAACAGACTTCAATACTTTTAGTGACAAATGCCTTTTCTAAGCTTCTAAGAGAGACAGCTTTGTCGTTGAGAGCAGTTCAACAGCCAGAGCAGAGCATGAATACTGCCAGTGTTCAGGGTTCAATATCATTAATACTAAACGTGGGAAGCTTCAACAAAAATTACATCTGAATTTAAAAGGTCTGGAGTTGTGATTCATGCCAGCAGCACTATTATGATTTCTAATGTATTTTATAGTCACGTGTCTATTACCTCTCAATATACTTTTATCAAATTCAAAACAGGCAGATTGATAAGAGAGAGACAAGGGGATAGTATATGGTTATCTTAATAGATCAAGTGGTTCGCAGCAAACTGTAATTCAAACTTGAAAGTGTTGTTATTTTACATGTGTGAAGAGTTTTTATGATGTTATACGGCATAATAATTGGGGCTGGGTATTGTCTGAAAAATAGCGATAGCAATACCCAGCATAATCCATAATACATAACATACACCAGTACACCATTAGTATTTTACATGGTGTTGCATCTATTTGCTAAAGTCAAACATTGCTTTCGTCGAGGCAGAACAAGAGCACTGAATTACGGTAGTTGATTGGTATCAGCTCTGCCATCAGCGGACTAACATACAGCTTGACACTTCACACTATAAAAAAAAAGACTTGTGGCGTGTCAAAAAGCAGACAAGACAGGAAGTAGTGTGGGTAGAGTTGTAAACATAAACAACGTGAGTTAGTATGGCTAGTGGGCTAACACCAGTCCACAAAGTTGTAAATTATATAGCGTCTAATGGAACACTTTAGTGTCATAAATCTTTGTCACACTCACTATAGCCAAGCAGTTTCCCTCTGCTGCTCATATTAAGGGTTTTTGGTATGCTTTTAATTTAAAAAATTCTCTGCTTGGAATAATAATTTGTGGCATAGCATGTTGTTTCTTAAAATTGCCTCTACTCCTTCTCCCTCATTGAAAAATACACAGTCTATGAATATGCAGATTGTGTTAACTACTGAACACAAAATGTCTCCATCATCAGTATTTGTGCACTGGAGGTTTCAGCTCATTGTCACCACAACTGTCTTTCATAACTGTTACACGTCTTTAATTGAGATTTAAGATGAGCTCTCCCTTCAGCTGACAGTGTCAGGCCCAAGCAGGAATGAGGACTCAGATGTTAGCGGATCAACATTGAATTTATTTGCTTGACGAACGTGGCACAGAGCAATAGCCACAAACAAAAAATCGCTCCGCATAGGAGGAACAAAACGAAAGTTGCCAGTAATAAAACAAAGTACAAAATAAAGTTGCTCCGTCCAGGAGGAAAAAACAAAAGGCAAAGTTAACAAATAAATCTCTAAACTAAGTCGCTCCGTACGGGAGGAATAACAAAAAACAAAGTGAACAAAACAAGTAATCAAACAAGGACGCTCCTACCAGGAGGGAAAAACAATGGAGACAAGAAAATTCAAAAATGTTAAACTTACTTTGACTAAACAAGGAATACAAACATCTGAACGTGAAAACAATGAACTCGATGGCTTGAAAAAGAATGTGGGAAAAAACGCTGGATACATTCGACACAAGGTACGAAATAATCTGACTGGGAACAGGGGGGAAGACACAGACTTTATACACATGAGGGGAGGGGAACCACAGGTGGAAACAATCGGGAATCAGGGAATGACGTCAGACCGGTGACACAAGAGGAAGGGCAAGTGACCTGGGGCGAGAGGAGAGTTATCTTTCAAAAAAACCCCAGGAAATTCACAAGACAAAAACCCAAAGACAGAACAGACCTCACCGCGGCGTGATAGACAAATGTGAAGATGGCCTCTTGTTGTCACAGTTAAGGTCAAATATCCAGTAACAAAAAGCAAAGCACATTTTTGACTGGAGGCCATTGACGGTATAATAACTAGAAAGGCAGTAGGAGAGCACAGACCTCCAGCAAGGCCATACTCTGTCTTGCATTGTTAACAAAAGGTGAAAAATATTTTTTGCACCTCCCTCTATTATTCAGATCCATTCTCCCTTGGCCTATGCTACATTCTTCCACCAGGTTTCATGAAAATTGCTCTGAAAATCCTGCCAACAAACAATCCAATAAACAAACCAAACAAAAATGAGATGTCAATCCCACCTCCAATCACAAACTGGCTGGAGATCGGAGACTTTTTTGCATGCCAAAGTTCAGTCAGATTGAACTTATCGCTCATAGAAATGATTGTAGATCTTAATGGCATTATCTTTACTTTGCCGATATCTTCCTGCCAACGTCATTCCCTCCAACACACCAACCTCCTTTGTAAAGGTCCCTGATCATGTGTGGGATGTTGTAATTTCACTGTATCTTACAACATCACCAGCCAAAGGTGAACAAATCTGACTTGGATGTGAGTGAGGTTGCTGATGTGATCAAGTGGGAGACTAATTACTGTAAGACATGCACATTTGATACTTGTCACTTATGTGAAGATTTCTGCACGGTTTCGTCAGCTTGCAGTGTGCATACACTGCTGTTTCCATACACAGAAAGGGAAAAAAAAGAAGAAAAAAGAAATCACAGATGCTCACACGCAGCATATCAAATGTGACAAACTTCAATGGAAAGTGATGAAAAAATATGAGGAAGGCAAGAGTGGATGGCTGGATTGGCCCCTTTGATCTCCATTGAATCTTGGAGAATTATTTAACTGCATTATTCACACGATTTTGTTGGAAGGGTGAAAAAACAGATTGCAATTCCTGTAAATCACACAAGGATAATCAGTCTGTCAGAAAATAAGAGAGAGACGATTCAATAAATATGCTTAAAAAACAGTGATGTTAATATTACTTCTGGCTGACGTGCCACTCCAACATCAGCAGCAGAAAATCTACAGAGAAATGTGTATAAAAGCCCCCACAGAGATTCATGACACCCTGACAGCGTGTGAAAGGGCCAAGGAGGCTATTTACATTATGCTCAGAGGTGACCTCAATGCTGCCTTAAAGATTAACTGTGATCTCAACCATTGGTAGACCTGCCAGCAAACACACACACACGCGCACAAAGGGAAATGATTGGTTTCCTTCAAAGCGTGGATTGTGGAGGGGACTTTGAAGGAGGTGATTAAAACACATGAAGGATCCATACAGCAATGGCAGATGAAACACTTACTGTGTATTTGGTATCCATCATAGCCAATCATCATGCAGCACACCTACGAACAATGTCACATGGCGATGAGAGGGCCACTAGGACTGGGTCAATGGTGAAATCTTGTTATCTAGAGAGGTTGTCGATTCTAATCTTCTACTTGCTTGCACAAAAATTACATTAATGGTAAATAACCAACGCCCTACATGGATATTATTTCAAAGACAGGGTGCTGCATATATGACAAGCTAAATTTCCAATTATCTAACCAGTTTGGGAAACGAATATGAAATCTCAATAACAATAAAAGCTCGATTGAAAAATCACTAATAATATTGTCACCTTGAACTTAAAGAATTTACACAGAAGCAGCAGGGTTTTTTTTCCCGCAGGGCTATTTACGAAAGGAACTGATAACATTATCGGACAATGAGTCCGCCGGACGGAGAGAGGGCGTTGATTTGAGGAGCAGCTGAAGAGGCAACGATATCGGTGACTCGGGAGGGATTGCTGGTGTCTGTAATCATTTGATGACTCAATGGATCGACCCAGTCCCGAACGTGGAGAGGAACACAAACGGCATACTGATGGTGATTGGGTACAGAAGCAGCGAACCACTGATTGCAGCCTCATGGCGGCTGATATGCTGACATTTTCATCCAATTAGCACAGCTTACCGTCATCAAAGAAAACGAAACTTTGAGACTTGTCTGCATGGGGGGAGAAGGAGGAAGAAAAAACCAAGAGGAGAAACCAGAGAGAGTCAGTTGAGTCACCTTTTCAGATAAACAGGCGACCAGCATCTTAGATTTTATACAAATAAAGACAATTACACTCAAATACACGCACACATAACGCCCATAGACACACTTTCTGGTTAACAGGCCAACACATAAATATCTCTGCTGAACCGAAGCTTCATTTCCTGCCCTCCTTTACCTCATGCATATTAAATATCATTTTCCAGAGAAAATCCCTCAATGTCTTGTCTTTGTTGGACACAGAGAGATCTTATCTTGATTACCGTCTAGGCTATTACTAAAAATTGGATTTTATCACTGATAGCAGTTATGTGTTCAGCAAGTGTAACCCAACCCCCCTCCCCTCCAAAAATACATCAATAAAGAAATCAAGATGAGAGAAATGACATGTATGGCCACCACTTTTCATGTGTGTGGTAAAGAGCCTGAATTAATGGATTCAGTTTAGTATTCTGATCATTCCCCCAGAATGTTACAGAAAGATTTTCACAGTGAAACGTTGGGCTGCCGTGCTGGAGAAAAATGTGTTATTATAACAGAAAGGCATAGTTGGTTGATTCAGAAATACACAGCACCTTTCCTGTTAAAAAGAGTTAATCATACCCAGAATATACAGTATATATCTATATATATATATGCAGTGGGTCCTGTCAGAAAATAAAAATGTATCTGCACAAATCATGCAATAATCTTCCTGCTTTGACAGATGTTTAAATTCATTAAAACTCATTGTTTGAGGTATCAAAGGCCGAATGGTGTGTAAATTATTGCAGTTATATGTTTTCTTGAGACAGTTTTGAGCACCCTATTTTAAAAAGAGGTCTTATTGTGACATTGTGAAAAGTGGGGTATGTGACTGGTTTTCACTTTGATTTGAGCTGGCTAATAAAAAATAAAAAAAACTTAGGAGGAATATGCAAATAGCGGCAAAGTGGAGAGCCGGTGGGATCGATCAAGGGTGACAGCAATTTAGGGAGAAATAATGGTACAGTCATCACAGATAGGGCTCGCAATCAGTAGCGCATATAGCACCGAGCACTGTAGCTGCTAACAGGATCATGAGGAACATACAATTATGCATCATTACTAAAGTAATGACAATTAGTCATTCTGTATTAGCCGCTCATCACTTTTGTAAGCACCATCATCATCTTCCATCATCATCTTCAGCATCCTATAATCATTTATTGCTTAATCTATTTTAGTATCTTAAAGCATGAAGCATTATTTTTCAATTAATAGAGGCGGGATAATGAAGGTGGCTGAAGTAATATTATTATCAATGCATTGCATCAGCAATGCTGTTCGTTATCCCTCTGCACAATTTGTGTACCGTGCTCCATCACCAAATCCCAAGACAAAAGTGAACCCAAGAAGAAAAAAAAAAACAGCACAAGTTGGCTCCTCTGTACAAGTTACAGCAGGACTAATTATCTCTGTAGGCTTTTCATCTTTTCCATTTCTATAATTCTCTGTTCTTTCTGTGCCGGTTATAATCTCGCCTCGTTCTCTTTATCTCACAGCTGTATAGTATTACTCTCCAAATGAGCTGGTCCACTCACCCTGCCGTATAACGCCGCTATGGCAGAGTGAACGAAGATATGGCAGAAATTAATACCTGAAGAGATATGTCCCGCTGATAACATACTTATGTGCAATATGAATGTATTCCCCCAGAAGGAGCCTTTGTTCCTCCCCCGGTGATATTTTTTTTCTCCCCCTCAGCACTGACATGAGTATCTCACATGTGAATGTTCATCATTTTAATTCAGGGATCCTACTCTGAGTGAAGGGGACTCATTGCAAAACAAGATACAGAAGAGAAGGATTTCAAAATGAGGACTGCATCTTCTTATTAAATCATTAACAATACCAAATGAAAATCTAATAGGTAACTGAAATCCACAGAAAAACAGACCTCTTTCGTGATGTGAATGCATATTTTAATGTCCAACCTAATTTCCATCTTTCCTACTCATTCTGTAAATATTTGCATCCATCTGTATATATTATTTAATAGCTATGGTACAGTTGCGCTGTTCATTTGCATGTTTCAAACTGTAAATCTTTGTCATAGTTATTTGTTGCATAATCGAGGAATTGTTACATCATCCTCTGTGCGATTAATTATCACCCTATTCTCATTTACTATTCCTTCTGCTGCAGCTCATGCATTTCCCCAGAGTGATAACTCAAGTTTCAACACTTTTTTGTTGCAACATACAAAATAAAAACACAACTATACTGTTTGGGAGAATCTTTAGCTAGTTAATAACTTTGATAAGGAAGCACACTTTATCTACAGTCTATAGTCTATATAGTCTATCCTAATGTTTAAGACATTTTAAACAAAACAGTATTTTCTTATGCTGGTGTCCCCTTTAAAAATGCTACTTTGATTATATATTTTTTTCTATGATAAAGTTTCTCTATTATTTCCTTTATTTTTTTCTATGTTGCTTTATCCAATTTCACAATCCAACCCCTGGATACTCAAATTGATTTTTAAAACATTTCCAGACAGCCCAGACTTGTGCAGGATGCCTTTTTGTTAAGATGGCAGCCACAAAGAAAACAAACTCTCTCTTCTTTTAACTCTGAGTGGGGTATTCTGGGAGAGAAACAGTCAAGTATTCGCAGCCACCGCAGCTTGAGAGTCTCAGAGAGCCATTTGAAAAGCTAAGTGAGTGATCGATGACAGAAGTCAATTATCACCTTGCGGATCTGTCAGAGGCGGCTGTGCAGGGTGAGCGTCACACACCCTCCACCTCTGACTAACCATCAACAACTGCGGACAACAGCCCAGCCAGACAGGAAAACACTGGAGACAGAGTACATGACAGGCAGCCCTTACACTACCATTACCTCCACATGCTCCTACAGTTGGAAGAAAAGCCCCCCTCCTGTTTTTTTTCCTGCATCTTAAAACCTTTAGCAAACATTTAACAACCAGGGGCAGAATTAATGCACTGAAAAAAATAATGACTTTTGTGAATGCAGCGTTCAGTACAGTTTGCAGCAGAGAGCGAGGTTTCAGCAATAGCTACATACTGTTATGTAAGAGGGCAGATTTCTCCTGCTCTAATGGGCTGAGGAGATTCGCCTTAACCAAGAGGCTTTGCTACTCAGCCAAAAAGGACCTGTGCTGAAGGGACTGAGCTAATGTGACAGGGATCTGTAAGCCGACAAATGGGCACCAAACCTGGAGAAACTGTACGACACTTCAGAAATGTATTCATGCATTAGAAGAGAGTATGTGGAAGAGAGAGAGATGAGAGAAGGTGTGCATTAAACTGTTAAGCTTATATTCCACACTTTTAGGTACAATAAATCTCAGCTTTTCATTTTTAAATAGAAAGAGTAATATGTATAAAAACTATTTCAGTAAAAATATTATTTTTGCTTTTGGCAATCATCTCAAATTAATTAATTTTGTATTCTGAAAATTAAATAAATACAAGTGGCAACCTGCTTTGAATGTGAAAATGTTGCATTGTTGAATAGAATAAACCAAAACATCTTAAAACTTTTTCAATCATCTCAAAAATATTGAACTAGTACCATGAATGGTAAGTAGGTAACACAGGATTTTGTTAGTTTTGATGATCAGTTGTGTTGTTCACAGTGGCTCTGGTCAATAAAAAAAATGATCATGTTCTGTGTGTGCATTAATATGCAGGATAACCACATGCCAGTTTTCCTGATAGAATGTTGGATGTCTGCACATGTAAATAGTTGCCAACACGATTCAGCACATTAAGCTCTATTTGTGTCCACTTAAAAGGCTGCGGGGCAAATGGACAGCCTTGATTCAGACATCACAAAGTCTCCTTTGGGTCTCAAAAGCTTCTTGAACCAAGTCTATCTGACAATCCTGCTTCTGAGCCTTGGGTGAAGCTGTATTTCAGGTAGGTGTTGACAGATGTTTTTAGCTCTGGTGTCAGATGTTATGAGGTCTCGGAAGACACAGATGGTGCAAGTTCTCTGTCTTATTGTGTTTTGTGTGTCTGTGAGGGAAATTTTCCACATGCTTGTTTATACATGCATGTCGACAGGTTCATTGCTTACCGTTGACCTCCTGAGCTCCTGCATCTGTGAAAAGCATGCTCATCACCTCCTCAAAGTTGCAGCTTGGCTCAGATGCATTGCTGTCCTGGCCGACGTGGTGCAACATTCTCTTCAGAACGTCATCCAGAGAGGCAGCTGTCTCATCCAGCAGGATGGTGGCCCTTGCAAGGAAGCCATCCAGGTCCCGGTGAGCCCGAATCTCCTCCTCAAAGTTCATCAGCTTCACATACTGAGGAAAAGATTGAATTCTTTCACAGTCTGAAAATGTTTTATTTGAGATTTATGTGCATCAGTTTAATTATTTTAAAAATTTTAGACTGGAACACAATGAAAAGGCATCTAACCTAGTTTCTGCAGAAATTTTAAATTTTGTCCTGAATCATTCAGAATCAGGTTGAGTGGAACTGAGTCTTAAGATCCAGGGGTGCAGAAAAGAAAGCATTTATATTCCCAAATATTTAAGTAAACCACTTGCAGATTGGGCCTACAGCACATGTGTGAAAGTGCCCTAAAGCTTTGACCTTAAAGTATCTACCCACACCACCCCCTCTGAGTCAAGAATTGCACTTTTTTAAAATAGCAGCACACAAAACAGATGCTTCACAACTCGAAAGCTCGTCATGATTTGACCAGGGAATCACCTGAGAGACAGACAAATGGACAGAGAGAAGCACACAGCTCGATTAAGAGCCCAGACACCCACCAGTCCTCGATTTTATTGATCGTGAGATTGACAGAAATTCTGAAGATGAGTGGAGTCCCTGCTGTTCTTTTTTTAAAAATAACACAAGCACTGAGCCGAGTCCATGTCGAGACTCTTTAGAGCTATTCGTGCATAGAGCTCTATAAATAAATTTGATTTGTTGGCACAGTACATCTATAAGGTTGTGGGTACTGTTGTGCTTCGGGTCAAGTCATTCACAAGGTGTAAATTGCAAAGTAATGCAGCATTATTTTAAGATTGATTTCTAGTGTGATGCACTGTATATAATGTGTTTAGTTGTCGTCCATTCTGTATTTGTAGAAGAACACTGTGGCAATCTTTAATTCTAAGTATGCAGCTGTAGCAAAAACATAGTCATTTCAAAATTAATTCTAAATATGGACCACTGCAAATAAATAGATCCTTAACAAAATTCTTGGCTGTGAATTGAGGATGTGACCATGTGAAATTGATACAACAAACAGAAGGATACAACAAACAAACAGAAGTGTAATACAGAACGGGCAGATTAGTGAAAAGAAGCAGGCAAGCTGTTGGCAGGAACAAGGCACTGAAATGTCTGACAGGCTTGTACTGACAGCCTTGGTCTCCAGTTTAAACTGATGCCCTCTGGGTGCTGCTTTAAACCATGTCAATGTGTAGAGGTAGAGACGTCTATCTCCAGTGCAGGAGATGGCTTGGTGTACACACAGATTACATCCCTCCTAATTTAAAAGAAATGACTCTGCAAAATGGTTGCTATAATAAAATTTAGATAAATAACATTATTGGTGTTTTTATTCTTATACAAAAGTTGTACTTGGCTGACTTGTGTTGTCCACCCTTTTTTATGCTACAGTGGAAAATTATCTCATGTAAGGCTCTTTTTTTTAAAACACAAACTATCATACGAAAAAGAAAATCTGCAGCGGAGCCTTTTTTTTTTTTAAACAATGCAACAAAACTATTGGAATTCCCCATCCAAGGCTCAAGGCTATACGTGATGCAACATTTTTGAACATTTTTAAATGACAACTAATTCAGCATTGCCTCTACCTGTCACTCTCATCTTTTGCATGTTTTATTGTTCTTATGCCTCGAATTTCCTGCATGGCTCAGTGGGAGAAGCATCGTCATTGTGGTAACTCATGATTTTAAGGTTTTTGATCATAATCTGAATTTTGATCCACGCATTACATATTCCACCAAAGCCCTCCTTCATCATAATAGAAATATTACCACAGCATAACCATTTGAAAACGATGCCTGCACACCTTTATCACCAGCAAGCTTGATTACTGTAATTCTCTCTTGTCTGGTCTGCCCTGGAAAACATTACACCGGCTTTAAAGTCCCTTCACTGAGAGCAGACTTTAAAATACTGCTACTGGTTTTTGAATCACCCACCTTACTGATCTAAAGTATGGCTCGAGTACTTGGTAGAAACACCTACAATCTGCCCTTTAAAATGAAACCGTAAGTTATACCTTAATATCTAGTCAGTTAATTCAGATTGCTTGTTACATTTAATTAATTAATTTGACATTTTTATTGTTTGATCACTTTGTACTGTTTGTAATTTATTATATGAACTATTTTTGAGAAAAGATGCTGTAGAAATGATGATTTGATTCATGTGAGTAGTCCTTGACAGGCTGAAAATGTAACAATCAATGAAATCAGCTGCTTGTCCGTTGTTTGGTATGAAAATCTGCATCCAGTACACAGTGCTGTCTGTGATAATACATCGGCCGGCCAATTTTAGGCGGCCGCCTAAGCAACATACGCCTGCCACCTTAATTAATGTCTTCATTCCAAACAGTGACCAACGCCAGATATTCCTGTAATTTCATTGTAACATCAGCTGTTGATATTGACAAGTCTTATATGTATCTTAGAAATAGATAAACACGTTTATTTCCTATACATTTTTCACAATAAAAGACTTTATTACTAAATGCTTTTATTTTTTCTTCAAGCAGCCAAATCAGGAAGTGGGCTTCACCTGCTGTCACTTAACCTGTAAACTTAAACAGCCGGCGAAGCTGAACACGTTGTTAATAAAATAAATTAAAGATTTTTTTTTTTCATGCCTTTAATTGATAGTGACAGGAAACAGGGGGGAGGGAGGGGGTGACGAGCAGCAAAGGGCCACAGTTGGGAATCGAACCCGGGCCACTGCGTTGTAATAACGGTATATATATCATGATCTATGGTAATTCCATAAATAAATAAAGTCTACATAAATGAAATAACCACATGGTAAAGACTATTTTGAATACTCCTATGTGAATTTAATATGTAACAAATAAAAAAACTGACTATTTTTTCATTTTATTAAGAACTTTAGTGGAAAATATGAAATCTAAATATTTCACATCAGATTTTTATATGTTTGTTATTATCAGTTTAGATAAGGTAATTGTGCATTACGATATCTCCATATATGATTTCATCACGATACGATTCCATTGAAAGGCAATAAATGATCATATTGCATTACCACCCAGCAATATTTGAGACCAAACTGTTGACACATACAGTAGGTCCTCAGGCTAACCATCAAATCTTTAGCACCACCAAACAGGCAATATTTAAATATCCTAAAATATCTTGTACCATTGGGATTTCCTGAACCTCTCTGTAAGAGCCATATCAGCATGATTCGTACATATTACTATTGATCAGATTCATGATTCATTAAGACTAATCAAATTCCGATCCTCTACTTTACATTCACTCTCCACAGTCTGGATATAGCAGCAGTTGCAGGGGTATCATCATTGTGACACTGCCTTTGCTAAAAACACTAGAACCACCTCCTGACATTGAACAATATGAGCCAGCAATAGAAGATTTGCATGAAAAGACAAACAGCAGCAGCAGACAGCAGTTTCACGGAAGATATTTACACTGGCAGCAGAGCTGTCAAGCATATCTGACATAAATCGGATTGGTTTTAAAAACCTCACCGTGCTTTAAATGTGCACAATGGAGCTGGTGGTGATTACAGTACATAGCAAAATACAGTATAAGTAGTAGACTTTGAGTTGGAATCAGATACGTGCACATTGGCATTATGCAAGTCCGTAAACTGTGCTTATCGTCATTAAATCGCCTGAAAACAACACAAGACTGCTATAGTAAAACCACACAAACCACACACTTCTGCTCGGGGATAATGCGACTCTGGCAGACATGTCTCCGTTTCCGGCTGAGATGTGCTGCACAGCGCTTCAGTGTTTATGTGGGATGAATAAATAAGCGGCATGCACATTTTTAAACCTAACATTGTTGAGAAAGAGCAGTTAATATTGGTAGTGAGAGCAACAACTTAGCAGTCAAGTTAGTTAGTCAGGCAGCCCCTGCGTTAGGACAGGAGAGGAAAGAGGAGAGAAAAGAGACAGCAAATTAAAGCAAAACAAAGTAAAGACACTGAGCTCAAATTGAAACACTGTGCTGCAAATAAATAAATAAATATCTGAATAGTCGAAGATTCAGGTCCAGCCATAAACGAAACTAATGAAGTCAAATTTGTTAAATGAGTTGAACTGTATTGACATCCAAAAATCACTTTTTTTTCTTTTTAAGTAATATAGCATCACATTTAATTCAATAAATATTATGCTTACCTTCCGTGATGTGTTCAGCAACACACAACCGGAGTCATCAGTGTCTGAGGAGAAACAAAACAACAGGTAAATTCTATTTATTTTTGCTATATGTTTTATTTATTTTTTACTTTACCTATCTGCTTATGTTATATGTTGTTCAGTTGCTTGGTTGGTTATGTGACCATGTCTGACATGGGTTGTTGCGAGGGATGGCGGGATTCATGTTGGGTATTTTTTTGTTTTTGTCTCTGTTCTTTTTCTCTTTGAAGCAGACACACTGTACGACTTTTATGCTTTTTCTTGTGAACTACAAAACTGGGGAAAAAGAGGTACATTCAAAGTGCTTCATAACTAAACAGCATCATATGCTGTATGAATACAATTCATACTGTATATTTTACTGTTCACTATACAAAGATATCACACTGTGTGCTTTCACCAGAAAATACAACATCTGGTCACACTCAATAACCAACTGGTGACCCTTGTCAGCTGTGTAAACCAAAGGTGAGTGAATTGGATTTTAATGTTCTGTTATCAATAAACGTCTCTGTTCGTCTCTATGTGCCCTGCGATAAACTGACGTCCTGTCCAGGGTGAACCCCGCCTCATGCCCGATGATCTGAACCAGGATTTCGATTATTAGCAGTAAAGTTGTAAGCATCCAAGGTAAACTTACCACAAGCTTTGAGATTATGAAGACACCTATAAGCCACGCCTAGTTATCTGCATCCAAATTGTAATAACATTTCTATAGATGACCGTGCTCTCCTGTACATAAAACATTTCTATCACACAATTATAATGGCATGAGTTCAACTTTACAGTCCATGCTAAAGAGATGACAGAAATGAAGGGTGAGAGGGATAGGGAATGACAAAGCGGCCTCAAGGGCACCTAATGACTTCAGATTTAAACAAAATACAAGCATTAGCTTTTGTTGGATCAAAATATTACATGTGCAAATGTGTGAAGTTGCTTAATATTCTGTATTTGCATTCAAAAGCATGTTCTATGTCCTTGGTGGTTCAAATTCTTTAATAACGATAAGTAACCACTAGCCAGGAAAGAAAATAAGTCGGAGACCCTTTTTCCAAAAAATGATGAAAATGTCAAGAGGCTAATTTCTAATTCTCTCATTTAACAGGGATTGGAAGTTCTTTGCTGATAAGGTTTTAATGCACACGTCTGTGGAGCTGAGGCGAGGCAGATAAAGTACAAGGGTCTGGATTTTCCCTGTCAAAAAAAAAGGAAAAAAACCTTTTATGTTAGGGAACAATACATGTACAAACTGAGGGAAAGGGGTTTTCAACACAATTCAGTCCCTTAACGAGCAGACTCAGTGCCCTGCTGACTCGCATAAAATAGTCCGCCACTGCCGTTACATAACATGGTTATCGCCGTTTACTGCGGGGAGGACGTTATTAGGTTACCATGGGCTTTCCTCCTCTGCTCCACGTGATGCACTATGTCGGCTCCGTCTGGAAATCAATCAGTGCTTGACTCCTGCTTCCAGCAATGGAAAAGCCCCCCCCCCCCCCCCCCCCCTTTATCAAGCCAATAAGCCTTAGGAAAGCACTAGGATATAATAATATCAATAATCCAGCCACAAGTGAGTGTGAGTCTGCGGGAAAAGGGGGGCTTTGATCGCCAAACACCTTGCCATTATAAAACCCTGCAGGCAGTGGAGGAATAAAGCGAGCCCCAGCTCCCCTTCCTGTATGATGTAGCTATGGCAGGGTGCATGTGTCGTGTGCAGTGGATTTGGTTCATCAAAGCCTCACAATCAAAAAGCACACGACTGGGCTGATCTGCTCCCAGAGGAGAGAGCGAGCTGTGGCTCTAATTGCTGTCAGCTTTCAGCCGTAGGGAGATATTCATATATTCATATAAGATTACCTCATCCCCCAGTGATCACCTCCTCCTAATGGTCTCTGTATGTCTCACTATACTGTGTGGCTTAAAGCAATCCAGGAGTATTTCAAGGTTTAGGTATTAGGGAGAGGAAGTGTTAAAATGTGACACAAATGACTTGGTTCCTTATTTGATCAATGTCACACTACAAGTGTTGATTATATTCCGTCAGCCACAAGTGTTATGTAATCTCAGAGCGGAGTTCTGTATTATTTTAGGTTAACTGTAGGTTAATTGTTTCAGGGTGGTGGCTGAGTATGTCTGAATTACTGTGTCCTTGTACCGGGGCTGGGCAGTGTGTCTGAAACAGTAGGTGCATATTAGTAAAGTAAAAAGTAAAAATAGTAAAAAATAAATAAAAAGTTCAATTTAACTGAATAACAGAGGTTCCTATTTTTCCTCTGTCAGAATACAAAGAATATACTTTCCATCCATCTCCCAAACTCTGCCTTTCACATTTGATGTGCCCAGATTATTTCATTTGGTAAAATCAGGATTAAACAGCAAGGATGCACCAATCAGATCAGTATCAGGGTCCATGCAGATCTTACTAAGTGGATTTCAGATACTGACCAGAGGTGAACCAAATCCAAATGAAATAATACTTCAAACTAACAATAGGTGCAAAATATTTAATTTCTCAGATTTTACACAGTATGGTCTGAGTTAACATCTTGATATACAGTTGCTAAGCCAGATAGTGGAGATAACAAAGGTGGAGGAGAATGCCTGACACACAGCGCCAGGTTTCAGGGTTTATACCCGCACTCTACATCTGGTTGGCCAGAGTCATGTTTGTAGCTCAGTTTGTCTTTTTGTCTGTCAGCAAGATAACAGAAAAAAACTCCTGGTCCGATTTTTATGTAACTTTGTGGAAACGTGGATCATGGGCCAAAGAAAGAAACTATTACATTTTTCATTTTTGGATTGGATCTTAGTCATGGGACAGGTACACAAACTATTTTTCACTTTCGTTAACACTGCGAGACAGGGCTTTTGTACAAGATTATTCAGTCGGAATAATCAGAAAATTCAGTTTTTGACTTTAAATGATCAAATACTTCAATGATGTTTTGTTTTTTTCTTTTAAGGGACATTCTGCTTTTATTTTATCTTAACGTTCTTTCAGTATACATTATGTCCATGAAACAAACTCCATAGCCCCAGATGTATTTATGTTAAGTTTTGTTAGATATTGTTTATTTATTTTTATAAACTTTGTTTCGCTTAGTGCCTTAGGTAGCTTTGTTAGATACTGTGGAAGACTGTGTTAGGCATAGCACCTTGTGGCCTGGTGGCTTTGTTAATTGGTAAATTTAGTATTTGTAATGACCTTTTGTCTGTTAAAACTGTAGGGGTGAGCTGCCATTTTTCTTCTCCCCTGTTTTCTAACTGAATCCCAGGGAACCAGATTAAGTGAATGATATTTTATTTGATTTTTTTTTGTTTTGTTAGGGTTTAGTCAGTACATTTGGAACAGTTGGATTATTTTATTTGGATTCGGTCTCAGTTCACCCTCAGTTATATTGTTTCGACACATTGTCAGTTTAAGATTTGTTTGTTAGTAATAAATTATCTGTCTTTAAGCTGCACCTAAAAGTGAGAGGCCTGGTTTGAGGACCAGGGGAATGGAACAGCTCTTCTGACTTTCATGCTGCAGCTCTACCCCCCTAGATGGGGGAGTACAAAACAAAATCAAAATCTTCAAGTTTCCAGTCTGAGAGACACGTGTCCTTCCTCATGACTTTTCCACTTCAGTATTCAGCCAAATTGATTGAACTGAAATGGAACTGAGCCCAGCGCTGGCAGATATAAAATCATGAAATCAATTCTATTTATGGAGAGCATTTGACAGCTTTATGACAAAGTTCTCTGAAGAGAGAAGAATGGATAAGATCATGTCTAAACAATAAAAACAGAAGGGCCAAAAATCAACATCCTTGTATTACCAGGGGACAACATTTCCAGTAAGATCTTCAATTTCTTATCTTCAACACTCACTTGAAAACTGCCATCAATCACTTAGTTTGATCTTTGCCTGATGCCACTTAAACCCCCAATACTGACCTGAATGTATTGGTGACTCTTCAGTCCTCAGTGAACTTTCTATGTATGTGTGGAAAGAGAGTAAGCTGAACAGTTATAGCTTTACCTGCTGGTAGTGCAAGATCAAGAAATATGGGTTGAGCAAAGTCTGTAGGATTCAGGGTAGGTTCATTGTGCATGGCCGCGCTAAAAAGCAAGCATTAATTGAAAAGGCTCATGTTTTTGATGAACTGGAAGTATCAGTTATCAAAAGACAATTAAATTGATATGTGTTTCCCTTTCCCTAAAATTTGGACTTAGACTTAGACTTCTCTTTATTAATCTTTTGGGATGACTCCCGCAAGGATCAATAAAAAGAAGTCTATGTCTAAGTCTAAGCCTGAAATCTGAGCCAAACCTTGTCCCTGACCCTAACCAGGGGGGTCACCACTGCAAATAATTTGAACAGGAGAGAAACATCATTTGACCGGGGAACAGACTTTGACACAACTGTTCTGAAAAAATAAGCTGAACAGGACCAGACGTCAGCCACATCTGCAACAAAATTGAAACGACGTATCAAGTTGAGGCACCTGACCAGTCTCGGAGCAGCTACAACTACAACTTCTACAACAGTGGTGGTATCATCGAGACATTTCCCCACCAGATTTAAACAGCAACCTCATGGGGGCTCTAGAGGACCAGGGATCACCAAACTCAGCAGCCTTTATCCTCTTGGGACCATGAATGTCTTTACAACATTTCACAGCAATCCATCCAGTAGTTGTTGAGATATTTTAGCCTGTACTTAAATGGTGTACCAACATTGTCATCAATATAGAGCCTAGGCTGAGAAATACACCCTCCCAATGGTCTAATATAGTAATATTACATAAAGTGAATTCTTTGATCACACTAGACCCCCGACAGGCTTGACGATCCAAATATTGCTGAACCTACTAAACCTCTGAAGATGTATCTGCCTCATCTACCGTGCATGAACTTCAGTAAGTGCTTAGTGGCATTGCCTTGAATGCATTTTTATGAACTCTGTAAAACCTGACAGACCGTTTTACAGGGGTAAGTGTTACATGTAGTTAAAGAAAACCAACGGAAAGATCAGAGCAATAGACAGTCCAAACCTGAGCACTGTCAGGTCTGTTGCACAGAAGAAAAACACAGTTAGTCGTGGCTATAATGCTTTATTTATTAAATTCTTGTTGAGGTTAAACTGATGTCTTTATCTTTTCATAATGTATTTCTTCTTTAATTACTTTAAAAAAAGTTATAGTCAAAAAAGAATATTTTTCTTAATGGCTCTGTCACACAAAAACTTGACATTCAGCACTTTTAGAACGCTTTTTTGGCCTACTGTGCTATTTTTGTCCCATTTAACTGTACTGAAAAACAAAATGAACTAGAAACGCATGGTGCATTGCTGCCAATATTTGTTCCAAAGTTGTTGTTTTTTTACTGTGAATGCACATTTACTACTGATGATACAATTCATGTTGTCAGTCTCATCTTATCAAAGCTGTCACAATTATCCATTTATTCACACAGTGATGACAAACCTTGCTTCATCTTCTGTTATGCTGTTGCTTCTGAGAGACAAATTAACAGCCACTTAAATCAATTTTATCATTTAAATGTGCCTCGCTTGTCTTACTTCTTAAGATGGAGCTCTTTTTGTTTACGCATTCACAAGTTTAAAGATAAAAAAGCAACATGATAAGACAGATGAGAACACAAGGACAAACAATTCATCTTGATGTTGATGGCACAACAGTAAAATAGAACACTACTGCAGTACTTATGAGACTGAGATCGTATTTGTGACATTAAATCAAACATACTCTTAAATAACTTAAATATTGGAAGATTTGTTTTATAATGATGTAGTTAAATATCCAACAGGCACAATATCATAAAGGTCAAGATTGAATACTGACCCAGAAAACATGCTGGCATGACACCAGAATTATAAAAGCATCCAAAGCATGGCTCCATTTTCAGGTAAACATAGGGAGAGAAAGGAATTAATTATAACAGACAGATGTTTTTGAAATTAGATGTAGGTAGGAACTGCCATCCCTGGGTCTGATGTAATCACGTTGCTTTTCCACACCACTGCTTATTTAGCCAGACAGGATGTGATTAAAAGTCCTGTTTAGAGTCTTACATTGATTTGATATGGTGGACATTGCTGATGCGGAATAATAACTTAACATAGTAATTTGTGACATAAATAAAAAAAACAGGCACGCAAACAGCTAATGACACTGCAGTGGAATGTATGTGACAAGTAGACTGGAAGGGGGGAGGGCAGGAATAAAAAGCAACAACGCTAATCAACATTCGGCTGTGCTGTCAGTGCATAATGCTATAAAAAATCTGGGAACAGACACTGTTGGGCATGACAAACATTCTGCACCTGTGGGTGAGGATTTTGCCTGTTGACAGCAGTGAAAATTCAACATTAAAGCTGCTGTAGTGTGGTGCAAACTACCAGTTTTAGGGGTTCAGCTCCCACTAAAGCCAAGGGCGGGAATCAGTGGCTTGTGAGTGATATGGTAATTATATAGCACGAGATGAGATAATGTATCTTTCTTCAAACATGTTCACATTCCATGTATAATGTTTGGCATTTGGATTGTCTATGCTGTCATTTTTATTATGTTGGTCTATTCTGCACACAGACAATCTATTGCATGTCCAGGGAGAGGGGATTCCTCCTCTCTCGCTTCCTCATTAAATGTTTTTTTTTCCTTAATCAAAACAACTGTACACATTGTAAAGCCCATTGAGAAAAAATTGCGATACTCAGGAAGTGTTGTTTATATCCACGAGATGAAGCTTGTGGGTTTAGCAGCTAATGTTGTCAATTCAATGTTTTGACTGCACTAAAACCCCCAAAAAACGAATCACCACTGTGCAGTTGCAAGCCTCCATCGACCAGTCAAGTTGCAGTTTTCCTCAATATTCTCTAAAAAGGACAAAAACATTATGATCTATAACCTTTTGGATATAAAATGTCATCACTTCATCCTAAAACATATTTGTGTGAAATGTTGTTATAATTTACGTATTGCCATAGGAGTTATGGCCAAAAATGCGCTTTGTGAAGTCACAGTGACCTTGACTTTTTTCCCCCCAAACTTACACAAGAAAAAGCATTACAGCCGTACAGTGTCTGCTTTAAAGTGAAAAAGAACAGAGACAAAAAAAAAACAACAGGTATCCTGACATCCCTCCCAACAACCCAAGTGACCTTTACTTTTGACCTTCAGCATCTAATCAGTTTATCTTCAAGTCCAAGTGGACACTTGTACCAAATATGAAAAAAAATAAATAAATAAATCCCCCAAAGACGTTTCTGAGATATCACATTACAAGAATGGCTGTTGGTGAGGCATAAAAAAGCCATGGTAATAGCCAATACCTGTTTTTGAACAACGCTTAAGTATTTTATTGTGAATGGATCATTTACTACTCGTGCTATGATTCAAAGATTCACATTTTCTGCCTCATCATTAGGAATCAGTTCTGACGATAGAGACAATACTGACGTTTGTTTCCATTTATTCAGGTACTTAAAGTGTAATGCTGATGTAAAATCATTCCATGGTCTTTTTCGACACTTGCACACATCAAATAAGCCATCCAGACATTTTTTTGAACTATTAGCAGAGAAAGTAATGTGGCTAACACTGATTAGCTCAGGGCAGTACAGTGTAGGCATTAAAACGTCTTTTTTAACCACTAATAAAGAAAACAATGCACCAATGGGCTCCTTCCTTTTGGACTGACTTTGGTAATCGACTTGAATGGATTTTACTATGAGAGGAGCTGGTACAGGGGCCAGTTGGTAAGTCTTTAAAACACTCTTTTAATAAACTCAGGGTTCTCTAACTACGCTGATGGTGCTTTGTTTTCTGTGTAGGGACTCTTCTCATGCTGCTGCAGAGGTTTGCTGTTATTTTGAGCAGTATTATTGGTTAAAGAAGCCATTTTAATGACTTCACTGTAATGCCCTGAGCTAATTACCGTTACCCATGTCCAAAAAATGGGAGAGAGAGAGAGGGGGAGAGAGAGAGAGAGAGAGAGAGAGAGAGAGAGAGAGAGAGAGAGAGAGAGAGAGAGAGAGAGAGAGAGAGAGAGAGAGAGAGAGAGAGAGAGAGAGAGAGAGAGAAAGGACATTATACACTGTTCAAAATAGACATCTGTATGTTTTTATTGTAATTCTCAACATTCTTACTCAGTATTTTGTTGTTGTCATGCCAATTAAGCTTTTTGAATTTGAGAGTAATAATGAGAGATGAGATAATGTATCTTTCTTCAAACATGTTCACATTCCATGTATAATGTTTGGCATTTGGATTGTCTATGCTGTCATTTTTATTATGTTGGTCTATTCTGCACACAGACAATCTATTGCATGTCCAGGGAGAGGGGATTCCTCCTCTCTCGCTTCCTCATTAAATGTTTTTTTTTTCCTTAATCAAAACAACTGTACACATTGTAAAGCCCATTGAGAAAAAATTGCGATACTCAGGAAGTGTTGTTTATATCCACGAGATGAAGCTTGTGGGTTTAGCAGCTAATGTTGTCAATTCAATGTTTTGACTGCACTAAAACCCCCAAAAAACGAATCACCACTGTGCAGTTGCAAGCCTCCATCGACCAGTCAAGTTGCAGTTTTCCTCAATATTCTCTAAAAAGGACAAAAACATTATGATCTATAACCTTTTGGATATAAAATGTCATCACTTCATCCTAAAACATATTTGTGTGAAATGTTGTTATAATTTACGTATTGCCATAGGAGTTATGGCCAAAAATGCGCTTTGTGAAGTCACAGTGACCTTGACTTTTTTCCCCCCAAACTTACACAAGAAAAAGCATTACAGCCGTACAGTGTCTGCTTTAAAGTGAAAAAGAACAGAGACAAAAAAAAAACAACAGGTATCCTGACATCCCTCCCAACAACCCAAGTGACCTTTACTTTTGACCTTCAGCATCTAATCAGTTTATCTTCAAGTCCAAGTGGACACTTGTACCAAATATGAAAAAAAATAAATAAATAAATCCCCCAAAGACGTTTCTGAGATATCACATTACAAGAATGGCTGTTGGTGAGGCATAAAAAAGCCATGGTAATAGCCAATACCTGTTTTTGAACAACGCTTAAGTATTTTATTGTGAATGGATCATTTACTACTCGTGCTATGATTCAAAGATTCACATTTTCTGCCTCATCATTAGGAATCAGTTCTGACGATAGAGACAATACTGACGTTTGTTTCCATTTATTCAGGTACTTAAAGTGTAATGCTGATGTAAAATCATTCCATGGTCTTTTTCGACACTTGCACACATCAAATAAGCCATCCAGACATTTTTTTGAACTATTAGCAGAGAAAGTAATGTGGCTAACACTGATTAGCTCAGGGCAGTACAGTGTAGGCATTAAAACGTCTTTTTTAACCACTAATAAAGAAAACAATGCACCAATGGGCTCCTTCCTTTTGGACTGACTTTGGTAATCGACTTGAATGGATTTTACTATGAGAGGAGCTGGTACAGGGGCCAGTTGGTAAGTCTTTAAAACACTCTTTTAATAAACTCAGGGTTCTCTAACTACGCTGATGGTGCTTTGTTTTCTGTGTAGGGACTCTTCTCATGCTGCTGCAGAGGTTTGCTGTTATTTTGAGCAGTATTATTGGTTAAAGAAGCCATTTTAATGACTTCACTGTAATGCCCTGAGCTAATTACCGTTACCCATGTCCAAAAAATGGGAGAGAGAGAGAGGGGGAGAGAGAGAGAGAGAGAGAGAGAGAGAGAGAGAGAGAGAGAGAGAGAGAGAGAGAGAGAGAGAGAGAGAGAGAGAGAGAGAGAGAGGGAGAGAGAGAGAGGGCAACATGCACCAAATGGGAATCGAAACCGGGCGGCTGCCGCAAGGACTTTTAATTTATGTATATGATCCAACCACTGAGCCACCGACACCCCCTCCCCATCTGTTTTTATTATCAGTTCCTTATTACATTTTCCAGAAAACGTAGTGTTGATATCGCAGTGTGAACACAACATATATGACAACTTCTCAGGAGCTGGCATGGCTGCGTTATATTGTGTAACTTCCACCATAAAAAAACAAAAAAATGTGTAAACACTCAATGTTCATACAAGCAAAAACTTTGTGACGTTCTAAGTCCTTATATTTTTGGTCTTATAGTATAGTTTTACACCACACTTCTGTTAACATTTATGCTTATGGGCACTGACTGTATAATCTGTTGTGACAGTTTACACTATGCCTCTCTAGTATTTTACGCTCTTATTTTAGAGCTGACATTTATAGCACCTGTCCAACTTGTGAGAGGGGTTTTCACTGATTCTCTCTCCAGCTCTCTTGTCAGATGCCTTAAGTGTTACTATGTATGGAGAATGAGCCCGAGTGACATGGTCACCTGTCACATTCAAAAGGGAACAGGGCATCGCTCTCTCTCTTTCCTTATCTCCCCGTGGTGCACCTTTGACTGTTGCCGTGGCAACGGTAACCTGTTGACTCGTGGGGTTTCTGGCGACGGGGTCAAAATCATCTGCACCTGCAGCTGAGGAGCTGTCCGTCAAGTCAACACCTGCCATCGGGCTCTGGATGGACTCAGACCCCGGCAGACCTCCACAGAAATTAGTTTAAAGTTGTTTTGAGGATTTTCTTTTGCTGTCTTTTTGAATGATGCCTCTGAGATCTGCCATGACTGCAGACATGCACAGCCTTTGACGAATCGGCCTCATGTTATGATATAAAACATCCCCCAAAAGGCTTAAGTGCAGAAAAAAATTGACTGGATAAAAACTAGAGATATTGATCACAAAGTTGAACAGCAGAGGAGATGATTTGACTGGAAAAGACATGTTCAGAAAGGCTGCGAGCCAATTTTTCACCTTTTTTTATTATACCTGAGCAAGCTGATTATGACATTCCCACTTTAAATCCGATTGAGTCAAGGTTGCAGTGGGACGGCTTTACAGTACATGTAAAGCAAGATAAGAACTATTTTACATGAGGGATATCTCTACAGAGAACTGAAGTGAAACCAAAACTTCTGGGTTCTGTTTCAGAAGCAAGATCCTCTTGACATTTGTAACAACACTAATAACTAACACCCTTTCTCAACAGTATGTCGTGATCTAAAGGCGAAAACCCCACCACACACTTTGACTCTCTATCTGACTCTCTCTCATTATTACTCTCAAATTCAAAAAGCTTAATTGGCATGACAACAACAAAATACTGAGTAAGAATGTTGAGAATTACAATAAAAACATACAGATGTCTATTTTGAACAGTGTATAATGTCCTTTCCCTTATTAATATCATATGTTCCCTTGATATATACAAATAAAAGAAAATAAGGCTGGTTCTCTCATGTTATGGAAGGCACCTGTCAGAATGCAACTGTCTTTCGTTTCCCTCAGTACAATTTTTAGTTTTCCATTTTTTGAATGAATAGAATGTGGAAGCCAATTGGTCAATTTTTGGGAGAAGTGTTCCCAGATAGATTTAAATTTTGGTCAGTGTGTGAGGAATAGCTCTTCTCCACATTATTTGCACAGTCGCTCCTCTTTTGAAAGCCATGTTTTCTTATAGCTGCCTATTTCTGTGAGCACTCAGTCTGTACCTTGTGTTTAACATCAGTCACTGTGGTCAGGTAGGTTGCCACAGTGTGCTGTCTTCTTAGGGTCAGATAACCTTGCATTTTACCTTGTGTGTGTGCTTTTATTTTTTTCCAAAAAGTGAGGTGGTTTCTTTCTCTCTCTCTCTCTCTCTCTCTCTCTCTCTCTCTCTCTCTCTCTCTCTCTCTCTCTCTCTCTCTCTCTCTCTCTCTCTGTGTACTGACCTGGCCCGGGGCTGATCTGGTTGTCATAGAGGTGGATGTCATCCCCGCAGGCGATTGGCGAATCTTGTCCCTCCTCTCGGCCCTCGCTGCCCTCCTCCTGCTCCACCTCCCGCTGCTCTGGGGACACAACAGCATAGGGTCACCTCCTGGACCTCACCGGCTACTCACTTTTATTATTATCATCTTTGGCCAAAGTCAGCAGCAAGTCAGGAAATTCAACTGGTATACTTGCTGTACATTATTACACCAGGCAGCTAAACTTTAACTAGGATAAAAGATAATTTAATTTACTGTATTTGAAAAAGAAATACTCACAAAAACAACCAAGTATTTACATTCATACATCCGTACATACATCAGTGTTTTGTTTGCAGAAAAACAATGAATATATTCTTATTCTGAGGGAAGTTTTAAGAGAAGGGATCCTGTAATTTGTATTTATATCTTTTCCTAAATTGAACATTATCCCATTTGATCGTTGAATGTTAAAATGACAGGCTAAATGTTGAAATTTGATGCCTACAAATAAAATGAGACCCATTTTTTTTCAAACAAACCCAAAACACTACACTACAGTGACACAATATTATTACAACCAATTATGCTTTTCTGTGTCAGTTTATTTGATAGTCACTGAAACATCCTGACACTGTAATACGTCTGGTGCTTAAAACAGAAAAAAACCCTCTCTGAATTAGATGCAAATATTGTTTTTCTGTTACCGGAAGCATGTCATAAAGATGCTCACTTGTCAAATATGCACTTTGATTTCACTGCAGCAAGAGTAAATAAAAGGTTATGGTTAAAAACAGGTTTGGTAAGTTATATATTCAGAGCTACAACCAACAATTGTTTTCATTATTGATTAATTTTAGAACATAGTATGGAATAACACTCAGGTTGTCTTTTTTGTACACCTGGCAAAGTACAATAGCCTTTTAGGCTAACGAAAGCACAGTATTTCTGTTGATCAATCAGCACCGTTCCTATCAACATGAATAAAATATACAAAGGTAGAACTTGCTGCAGGACCTGTTGTCATTGATTTACTTGGGCAATATTCAGTTATTATTTTAATGCATAAATATGTGTAAGCAGAGGACCATTATGTCTAAACACCTAAAAAAGAACATCTTAAATTGTTGAAGAAATGATGTTGGTTGGTGGTTGTTTTGATATGGGGGCACATCTTTCATGTATCAGACGGTAGACAGGATTTTTTTAAGTGTATAATGGACAGGATTTTTTATTGTAGAAAAAAGCATCACAGGACTGAGCCTGGAGCGTGTTTGTATGACTCATCCCATTTTCTCTCTCTGACACAGCAGCCCCTTAAATCCAATCCTACAGTAACTAGTGGGTTCCCAAACA
Source organism: Echiichthys vipera (assembly GCF_963691815.1). Classification (NCBI taxonomy): domain Eukaryota; kingdom Metazoa; phylum Chordata; class Actinopteri; order Perciformes; family Trachinidae; genus Echiichthys; species Echiichthys vipera. Next base: position 22,471,129 of record NC_139837.1, read on the forward strand.
TCATCGGGCGAGCAGGCTTGATGCGATGAGAACAATACTCATGCTCTTTATCTGCTGACCTTATCTGTGAGGAGGCCCCCAATTCCAGTTCATTCAGTTTGTCTTGCATCAGGATCATCCCTCAGCACTTGACATTATTTGAACCTCGCTGCGTCGTCGCCTTGCCTGCGTCCCTCTGTGCCTCAGACTCACCGGCTGGGCTCTGACTTTCAAATCACCTTGGGAGAGAACAGCGGTTGCTGAGCAGGACGAGCAAATCGACGCTTTTACTCTAAAACGTAATGGTATCATTTTAGAAAAAGTAGAAAATGTTCAAAAGTTATTACTGTTTTTGTAGTATGAAAATACTCAGTTCTATCTGTTTTTTTACTCAACTGTCTATTTATTTCTCTTTATTTACTCTAAACTAAGAATTAGGGTTGATTGTGTAAATTGATTGTGCATGAAACCGAGCTCCCCCCTCAGTAACTGTGAGCAGTCAACACAAGCATGCTACATGTAGAAGGAACAAGGATGAGAGACAAATGAGGGATGTTTGGATGAAAACACTGAATTATTAATGTTTCCCTCAAACTGTATGCCGTGTTCTGCAGAAGCCTTTCACATGCATTTGGAGCCGTGACATACAGAAACACTCCAGAGTTACATACAGCCACACCAGAGGACAAGCTTGCATCAATTAAATGGGTAAATGGACTTGTACTTCTATAACGCCTTTCTAGTCTTCTGACAACTCAAGACACTATACACTATTTGTTACGTTCACCGATTCACACAGACATTCATACTGATGGCAGCAGACACTTAACCACCATCTACGCTAACCACTCACACATATTTACACACCTGCAGCACGGACCCAAGGACACTTTGACATGCGGACCAGGGATCGAACCTTCGATCTCTCAAATGGAACGACCTGCTCTACGGCTGAGCCACAACCCCCAAATTTAAGGTGAATTACTTAAAGAAGATGCACACCTGCTGTCACTGTAACATTAAAAAATGTCTATAAAATCTCTAAGGTAATGTTGGAAAATGTCTTCTTCTTCTTGGTTTGTTTAACCAACATTTCTAAGTAGAGCTTAAAAGATTGGTTGATTGACGTAGCTAGTTGGTTCGATTTGATCAATTGCTTTCATGTCTCTTTTTTATTTATTTCGCAAAAATGCCGAACATTTACTACTTTCAACTGCTCAGTTATAAAGATTGGCTTATGTTTTGGTTCTGGAGTTTTGGAAAGACAAAAACTATTTGATGACAACAATTTAGACATAAGGAAATCAGAATGCACATTATTCTTAAAGACTTAATTAAGTAAGTGGAGTAATTGTCAATAACTTGATTAGTTGACAAAATAATCTGCAGACTGCAGATCAGTAAAGAAAATGTTGTGAAGAGTCTATTTATAATAATTTCAAATCATTCTAAAAATCAATAAAACAGCACTCGTTTGATTAATATTCCCTTGCACAATAAAAAAAGGGATTTAGGTAAATAAAATAAAAACTGAGATCTCTTATCAAAACAACCCAACACCAATATGATTGGTATTCCCTGGATTGTTAAAAAAACAAAGCAAGAAATGACAAGACATTTAATAAAATAAATAAAAACGGAGCAAGTGAACCCTTGATATTTAGTTTAGTTTAAAACATTAAGAGCGTAATGATGTAAATCAGATAAAAGCAACAAAACTGAGGAACTGAAACATCAATCATTGTTGGAAATATTTTTCTGGTCTGGTTATCAACTAATTGTTTGAACACAACTAGTTTCAAAGGGTTCAAACATGGAATCACTTACGTCAGCGGAAAAGCTTTATATGTATGACATAAACATTTGTGCGCTTTTTAGTGATTGAATGACTAATCAGTTGGCTGAAGAATGCCCTTTTCAGTTAATCAAAAGGTCGATTAACAAAAAATGTCTCCAGAAACATCTGTAGGCAGCCTTGTCAGTGCTGCTGCAGCGGAAGGAAGTTAGTGCTCCCCCCTGTGTCAGTTTCACCATTCTACGGGCAGACGACAGCATTACGGTAGAAGGCCTTCAACCAGCGGAACTAGCTTACAGGGCTTGAAAAATAATGGTGTGGGCGTCCCCAGCCCCCACTTCTATTCCCGACGAGAAAACATTTATTAGATTTGTCATTTGGGATGGTTGTAGGGTGGTAAGAAGTGTAACAGCAGACCACAACAGACCACACGACAATGGAAAGATTTGAACGACGTTTGCTGCACTTTCAAAACTGTACAGCAACTTATAGCCTACAACTAAACTCGGACTAAACTGAGACAATGCAGAAAAAACAGTGTTAAATAAATGTTCGTTGAACAACATAATATCAGCATTATAAATCAGCCATCTGCCACCCTGCTCTGTAAACATCTGCATCAGCAGTTGAAACAAAACCCTATCGGTCGACCACTAGTGCTTTAAGAGTCATTGAATCCTCTCGAGCCAGTAAGATAGGAAGGTTATGCTGTTTTCTTTCACTGTGTGGAACTTTCCAGCGTTAAAAACGTTGATGGCAGCTAAATTATGGGGTTTCCCACAGTGCTTTAAAGTTGAGCTACTTTGCCTCAGCTAAAGACCACCTCCACTAATAAAAAATTAAAACACATTCATAAAGTAAGACATCAAGCTCCAAGGAAAGAGCTTGATGTTTTATTTCATATGTCTCTGGCTCAGGAGGTAGAGCAGATTCTCCTTTTATCACAAGGATGGCGGTTTGATCTCCTCCTGCCTGCATGTTGAAGTGTCCTTGAGCAAGAAACTGACTGAACCCCAAGTTGCTCCCAATGGGCGCAGTAAAGTGCTTTCTCCGTTAGGTATAAAGGCACTATGCAAATCCATTTACCGTTTACAATATATTAAATGAGTTTGGCTATTGTTTAGGTTGTTGTTTATTTACTAAAAAGATCACAAGAGAAGTAGTGTCAGAATTTGAGCATTTTTACCACCTCCTCCGCTAAACAATCTCAGAATTAAATCCGCAATTCCCTCAATTTTCAATTCAATTTTTTCAATTCAATTTCATTTATAGTGCCAAATCATAACAAAAGTTATCGCAGGACACTTTACAGAGAAGGTATAGACCACACTCTATGACAACAGGCAGGAACGTCGGACAGATCCAGCTCTATGGAGGACATAGAGCTGGGTCATCTGTCCTGACACAATCATCTTAAAAATAACAACATAGCTAAGGGCTCTAGCTATAAGCTTTATCAAAGAGGAAAATTTACTCTTAAATATGGGGACAGTGTCTGCCTCAGGAATAACACTTGGGAGTCGGTTCCACAATTGAGGAGCTCTGCAGCTGAAGGCTCTGCCTCTTATTCAATTTTTGGAAACTCTAGGAACGACAAGTAGCCCTGCATTCTCAGAGCGCAGTGATCTAGTCGGGTGATACGGTACTATGAGCTCTTTAAGATACTACGCAGCCTGACCAATAAGAGCGTTGTAGGTAAGGAGAAGGATTTTAAATTCTATTCTAGATTTTACAGGTAGCCAGTGCAAAGAAGCTAATACAGGAGAAATATGTTCTCTTTGATTTGTGTTAGTCAGTACACGAGCTGCAGCATTTTGGACCAACTGGAGACTCTTAACAGACTTATTGGAGCAGTCTTATAATAAGGAGTTGCAGTAGTCCAGCCTAGAAGTAACAAATGCATGGACTAGTTTCTCTGCATCTTTCTGAGACACAATGTTCCTAATTTTTGCAATATTACGCAGGTGAAAATATGCAGTCCTTGTCGTTAGTTTTATGTGAAAATCGAAGGACATATCCTGATCAAAAATAACACCCAGATTCCTTACTGTGGGGCTGGAGGACAACACAACATCATCCAGAGTAATAATGTCTTTAGCTATTGAGTTTCAATGTGTCCCTTTAAGCAAACACACATCACAAAACAATGTCTTTTGGGGAGGTTTGTTTTCTAATTCTAATTTTTTTTGCCTTCTGTATTCTAAGCCACAAAGATAATATTTGAAGACAAAAATATGCCGTCTTAATCAGATTCAGTTGCTCACAATTGTTCACCGAGCAAACTAAATAAGCACATTAATAGTTGATATGACATATCAACTATTAACATGCTAATAAAGAACATAATGACACGGAAGGCACCGTGTGAGAAGTACAACAAATATTACTTTCAATGCATTTGGATTCCAGACCAAACCTCACTCACTAATGAACCTCTGAGATGACAATGGTGGATAATCCTTACTTGCCTACAATAATGTAATTGCATTTATATCCTGATAAAAGGGTGCCTAATAAAGACTGTTATGTTCAGCTGCAGCAGGGGGGCCTTCTATGATTCTGCTGAGTGAATCTGTGTGTTGCAGGAGGGGAATAATTGGCTGGGGGAGATCCAATGCAAGTGTATTCTGTCCTGGCTGCTTGTGCTGCACATACTAATTGGGTGCCTCTCCTTGGCTTGAAGGTAATGAAACTGCCGTTATCATAACAGCCAGAGCAAAGTTCATTATTTATATCCAAATGCAGTGGAGTGTGAGAGCTGGGAGACTTTTCTGTGTCTGTGCTGCAGCTCTAATCTTCAAGTCTCATCTTTAACTATGGATATACTGTATACAGCACATCATTGGCAGCATTCAAATAACCCCAACACCCATAATGAGAGGATCACACCTTATTATTTACACTCAGGAATTTCTTTTCTTGTAAATTATTGGTGGCTTTGTTCTGGTGTTGGCTCAGACTCACCCATTTCTTGAAAGAAGTATCCATTCTTGGACATCCCAGAGGGAAGTGCCTCTGCAGGAGAGAGCAAAACAGAGAAAGACAGCATTCATTGAGGTGAAACTGGTAACAGTAACAGGCCCTGCAGGGAGCAATGTTCATTTTGAAATGAGATTTTTATTTTTTTACACAGTAATTGTTGGTATGAGAGATGGTGACAAATATAAATACGAGCCATTATCAGACTTTAGTTAGTCACTTTGCACAGATGTAAAGCATCTCACAATCTAGGAAATAACTCACAACAATGTTACTCATTACAAAGTCTATTAATGGTGCAAAAAAACCCTACAATGTCATGTTGTTCTGAGTCTCGTATGCTACAACAGTAGACACCAATAATGTATAAGCGTTTCCACAGCCGTAAAGACAAAGCAGCGATGTTCCTAATTAAAATTTAACGGATGCGGAGGAAATCTTTTTTGGGGGCAGTGGTTTTGACCCGGTCATCTGATGTCATCTGCTGTAATGATGGTGATAAACCATGTTAGATTACATTTTAATTCCCTTTGAATAAGAGCCAAACCAAAAATAACTTCAATGATTAATCGACTACCAAAATGGTTGCTTATTAATATTGTCAGCACTAAATGTAAAAACTTATATTGTTTCCTAGTTAATCGCCATGTGCGCGTTGTTCAACCTGTTGCTCTGATTGAGATTTAAATAATGCAAACAACCTCAATGGGGGAGCTACCTGACTTTTCTCAGTGTTATCACATGGACAGATCATTGTGGACAGAAAATAAAGAGCTTATAATCAGTGAATACTATTTAGAGACTTGGTAAGTAAAACTTTGCTTCCTAATGAGGCCATAGCTGTTAAAGATACTCTGTGTAAGACTGAGCACAAACTGGAGAACCCTGTAGTTCAACCAGAAGACAAAAAAGAAGAATTCCCTTTAGGGGAAGAGATTATGTGTAAAAATGAAAGGGCTTCATTTCTGACTTGTTCATTATGTAGAAAAAAAAATGTTAAAAGGCGATGATTACATGCAACATAGACTACATACATTCAGTGCTATTCCATGGTGGGATTTGCTTCCAGGCGAGCAATCATTTTGCAATGGTAGGATGCAGCGTTTTTAGAAAAAAGAAGAAAAAATGGTGGATATCTCATTTTGGAATTAAAGTTAATCTGGTGAAGAGCTCCACTACAAATGCACAGAGGGAATTTAGAGTAAAATATTTCAGAGTGTTCGTCACGCGGCCCTGTGGATGTGTGCAGCATGCGGATGGCACAGAAAGACGAGGCAGATGTGGGGAGGGGATACTTTGAAGGTTATTGAGACATTGTGGGCTCACTGTGTGTGTGTGTATGTATGTGTGTGTGTGTGTGTGTGTGTGTGTGTGTGTGTGTGTGTGTGTGTGTGTGTGTGTGTGGGGGGGGGGGGGGGGGGGGGGGTTTACCAGACTTCAGTCAGGCTTCTCTTGAGCATTAAGCTAGTATGTTCACAGAGTCATCCTATAACCAAAGATCAACAGCATGTCTTGTGGGTATTGTGGACACATAGGTAGGGGCAGGGGGGGAATGGCAAAATCACACCCATACTTGTTCAAGCACATACACAAACTATGTGAAGCTCTCAACTATAGAAGAGGGACGTCATGATATCTCTCCTTCTTTATTTAATTATTTAATGTGACAAGCATACAAATACAGAATACAATCTTAATTATACAATATGTTCCTTCACTCTTGGGGTTGGACACTGGGTTAAAAAAACACTCAAGAGTTAAATAACCAGGGATTTATTTATCCTCACTATAATTAACTTGTTCAATCTATAAAGGTAATGATGTAGCTGCTTGGGTCTGTAATAGATAATTTGCACCATTTTTTTTCTTTCTGTTAACGGGATAGTCCAGCCTTTTTGAAGTGTGGTTGTACTTGTACAAGGTGCATATCAGGCGCAGAAGCTGCAGATAAATGCACTTTAGTCACAGGACCACCTTAAACAAATCAATATCACGTTACTTTCCTTAGGCACTATATTTTCTCAAAGTTTTCGTACACATCAGCAAAACTGTGCTGTGCACTGTAATAGCCACAGATCATCTGTTTGTGTCAGACGTTTAGACAGCGACAAATAAATGACATTCAGTGTGGAGCAAAGCCTATCTGACAGCAAGGTAAAATGGCAAAACTTTTATAAATATATCGCACACTTAAACTGAAATTTATTTATTTATTTTTTGGTCTTTTTTTAGGTTTTTTTTAGATACATTTTAGCTGCTGCGCCCATCCACAGCAGTTCATTGCTTGGCTTTGCAGTACATTGGTTGGTATTTCTGTCTTAGCCAAACTTGTTGCGCGCTAATGGTCATTTACTGTAGGTAATACTCTGATTATCAATAAGTATCCAAATCAACCCCCCTTCAAAAAAGCCTTTATCCCTTTAAGTCTCTCTCTATGGCACTTTGACTTCTTCTGGTATGCTTATTCACATTTTTCATGCACTTTTAAGTCTACAGACCAAGTGTTGCCTGTCGAATGCAGACAATTTTAAAGGAACAGTTTGACATTTTGGGAAATCGTACTTATTTACTTTCTTGCTCAGGAATTGGGTGAGAAGATCAATACCAATCTCACGCCTGCACAGTAAATACAAAGATACTGCCAGGAGCCAGTTAGCTTAGCACAAAGATTGGAAACATGGAGAAGCAGCTAGATTGACTCTAGCAGTCCAGCATCTCTTAAGCTATTTAATTAACATCTCATTAGTTTCATCTGTACAGAAATCTAAGTGTAAGAATGACAAGTTGGGGGGTTAGAGGGGATTATGTACCTCACAATTTCTTGCCAGAAAGCAGTGGCAACAAAAATTGAGGAATTCAGCCAAGAAATGGTCCGGGACATAACCCCTGTAAGACTTGTTGTATTTACTTAAATCTATTTTCCCCCACTCTGTATTTAGTCATTTTTATATGTGCAACTAAATAGTCATGCTCACAGACAGCAGCCTGTCATTACCATGTCAAATTCACAAGTTACTTTTACAAATAGTACAAGTCACAACAACACTTGGTTGGGGATACTGCAGTGACATTTCAAGATTGGCATGTTCCGCCTTATTAAGAGTGCTGCAACAAATGTATCACTCAGTTAACATCTCCTCTGCATCAGTTTAATAAAGCAAAATATACTGAGTGAGCCAATTTCACAGTAGGTTGTCGAGGCGAGTCATTTTATGTCAGATCAGTCTTTAAATTATTATTTTTCTCCTTGCAGTGTGAAATAAGTCTCAGACAAAACAAAAAACAAACTTACATAACCACGAGAATAAACAGGGCTGCAAATACTGATCATTCATTTCATTATTTCATTATTCATTATTTAATCTGGCAATTATTATTATTTAACAAAGTTTTATTGAAGAAATGGAATACTTTGCTGATTTAGTCCAGCTCTGCGTCATGACGGTGCTTCTCTCTGTGGCGGAAAGTCAACAGAATGGCATGTTTCACGCCATCTGGAGGATTTGCTGCTGCCGCGGAAGGAAGTCAAAGCACCGTTCATCTGTACATACTGCCGTGACACAGAGCTGCATTAAAATCAGCAAATATCTCACAATTTCTCAAAGCAGAATGGTGATGTCTTCAAATGACATGTTTGGCCCAAGAAACAGTCCAAAACTCAGAGATATTCGATTTACTATCACATACGACAAAGAAAAGCAACAAATCCAAACATTTGAGAAGCAGAAACCAACAAATGTTACCAAAAATGACTTACATAATTAATCCATTATCAAAATATCTGTAATTGCTGATTAATGTTCTGTAAATTAACTTAACAGTTAATCATCTAATCTTTTACCAGCACTTACTCTCTGTATTTTCAATGTTTACTCATGCTGTCTGCATGAATGAAATAACAAATATCCAGGAAAACACTTTAAATGTGAGCAAAAAGGAATCCATTTTGAGCCACAATTTAAAGTCTCATATGGGATTGTAAAATAGGCCACAGAATGAATCTAATAAATAATGAAGTCTATAAATAAATTGATTGTGGGATTCCCTGATGCAGCACGCGAGAGAACAGTCAGCTGCCACCGCCTCATCTCCATATGCCAAATACCACACAAACAGTGTGGCTAGGGCTGCAACTAATAACCATTTAACAATCAATTAATATTTGGATTATTTTCTCAATTTGTCAATTAATACAGTCCAAAACCACACAATTATTACATTAAGTTATTACACAAAAAGCTGCAGGCTAAATAATCAAATTTAAGGAGTGCCAACCAACAAGTACCGTAATTCTCTTTTCCTAAAAACAAGCTCTTAAATTATAAACTTATTATCAAAATAGTTGATTCGTTCATAGTCAATCAATCAATTCAATAACGTCTGAATAAAGCAGTATAGAACCTTTACAGGAACAAACCATCTGTGGTTTAGTCAGTAGTGTTATGTAATCCATATTAAATATAGAAGAATAGAATCAACTATTATCCTTATTATTTAGTGGTAGTAACACACTGTAGCAAAAGAATCGCTAGATTCAACCAATAAAAACTGTTCAAATAAATAATCTTCAGTACTCACAGAGATGTTGAAAATCATTGAACAATAGCAAAGCTTTCTCTATCCTGGAGGGATTCTTCAGTTGGACTTATTTATTTATGTGGCACATCATGCCAGCTTCCTGTGAACGCTGTGCTCCTGTGTCTAAGTCCTGTGATCAGGACCATCCTCATGATGATTCATGAGCTCTGCACGTCTTGCGCGGTTTGGCACAGACAGATGCAGAAGGAGATTTAGAAGGATTGGAGGGGACTGCATGTTATCCATGTACCAGCTCTGCCAGATCAATGAAAAAACAGAGTGCTTCTCTGTTGTGAGACACCAAGCCTGACTTCATGAACAAATGAAGAGCTTTATTCCTAGTTCAAGCACCCAAATAAGTAACACTAACTGAAGTGAAGTGAGTAACCTGGTGCATCCTTAGACCATGAACTCCTAAATTAGAATTTTAAAGCGGAAGTTAAATGAGCTGTAGATGAGACGGCACTATTTGTTTTGGTTATGTCTTTGTCTGCTGTAATGGGCCGCACACAGATGCAGACAATTGTTGGACAGGACTGATTAAAGACCTTTTATATACTTCAACTGCTAATGGTCTTTTAGAGACAGGCTCATTAAAAGTGATGAAGGCTATTCGTATGTGAAAACTGAAGCAAATTCACTTCAATTGTGCGAATTGAGACATTCTGACCACTGAGTCACTGAAAACCAAAAGGTGCACTGACACGTGCCCCAGTGAGGGACATATCGAATGTTGCATATTGGGATATTGCACTAGTCCATACTGTGATTTCAGTAAAATTGTGTTTAATTGTCCAACCTTATTAAAAAAGATATAGTATAGTAACACCTACATTTAAATTAAAAGCATATTTACTTGTTTCAATAAAATCACATCAAGTAACAAATATAGTTTCTGCAAAATAACAAAACAAATACCTGGTTTCTTTGCATTAGAATAAGTTGTAAAAGTGAAAATATCCCCCAGTTCAGTTTAACATTTTGAAAAGAGACTTAAAGGCTTAATAAAAACTTAATAAATGAGTCAGTTCATGCTGTGTTTTATACTATATGTGACCAAGCAATAACCAATCACTGACACAAACAATTCAGTGGAACAGAAGTCAGATCTGTGCACAAGTCGCAATGACATTATAGCAGAGGCATGCGGTGTGCTAATCCACACAAGTAATGCATTGTGCTTCAGCATTGTCCCTTCTGCTAATAAACCTTGTCCCCTACTCTACTCTCTCTTGCAACAGCTGCCGCAACATACACTTTTAGTTAGCCAACGCGGTGATGGCCTCTAACGTGTTGCATCAGATTTGATTCTCATTGGATTTTTTGGGGAATTTCAAGGTCGTGCAAATGCTTCCAGCTCACTGATTTATATGCTTTTTAATTTTACCTGTTTTTTGAAGATTTCTTTTGTTAATCCCAATTTGACTGTCAAATTTATAATTATACATATACTGCATATATACAGTATATATATACTTTACAACGCTGGGGCCAGATGTATGTAAATGAGTGTGCACAAAAACCCGGCATGCACAATCTCCCAAACATAAACTGCCATTTAAAAAAAGTGCAGTAATAATGTGTGGATGGCATACTTAAGGCATCCGCATGCATCTTTTTTCTAGAGCCAGTTACAAGTGATATAATATGGTAGAAATTATCAATAATAATGTGAAACAGAATCTAATAAAAAAATATATCATAAGTTTAGATTGTTAGCTACTTTTGTTAATTTTGTTGATGCAATGATGATTAAAATGCCAATCAACAGCTAATAATTATCTTTTTGTGATAAATTGTGTGATTTTCTTTACATTCTGTTTATTTATCGTCTGTTTCAATAAGGGTACTAAAAAATAAGGGTCCTTTTTTCTTACACCAATACTTTGGTAGACTCAATTCAGGGGTGACGGTGTGTCATTGCATTTCTCATTTGGTTCAGTTAGCATTCACACAGCACTTTTTTAAGCACACAAAAACATGATAAACAGACATCACCGGCCGCATGTCCTGATGAGAGAGAGATATGATATGTTGTCCTTATTAGCAGCCTATGATCATAACGAGATTTTAAAGTTACTCCAAAATGCCCTTGTTGGTGCAATATCCATGGGTACCGTTTTTGTTAAAGATTATTTTTTTATGGCCTTTCATGCTGTTATTTTTGATTGACTGACAGGAAACGGGGGAGAGATAGAGGGTGCAACAGAGGACTTTTAGCCTCTGTATATGAGGCATATGAGGCATCTGCTCTAACCACTGAGCCACCAGGCGAATAAGTAATGATATGCAAACATTTACGTATGTACGTACCAACAGTTATAGTTGTTAACATCAGACAACTGAAATATTTAGCCTGTTGTCTTTGATTATGATAAGAGAATAACCACTTTGTGCTACAAACATTACAACACATTTAGGCCACGCAGACCTACTCAAATGAATACGTATGTTCAGGGACTAAAACTCAGTATGCCTCTTATAATGCACCTATGTATGCGGGTTATCTCACAACTACAAATGAGAAAACTTCTGTAAAGAGGAACTTTCTCTGCACATTTCTTCATTATTTCATTTATTCCTGAGGTGAGTTTCAAAAGCCTCTTGACGTTATTTATCATTCACAATCAGTTATCAGATCCTTGATTTTTCTTTTATGAGCAGTGATTATTACAACAAAGTGACCCGCAATACAGCTCTTCCAGGAATAGAAAGTTGTTTTTAGAAGTACAGTTCATACACACACACACAAAAAAGATGTATGATAAACTTCTGCAGAAAAGAGGAAGGTGCCTACTTGCAGACAGGAAGTCAGAACTAGTTAGAATAGAATCACATATACGTCTCATCCCTTTCACTGATCTGCTGTGGGTGCATGTGGGTGTTTCTGTATGCGAGTCTCTTACTTAGAAATCAGCCTTTTCATCTTTGCTAAACATATACATGAAGGAAATATCTGTCAGTCAGCAGAGTTTACATGTGACAAACCCACAAGCAAGGCAACATCCGCTCCACTCATCACTTGATGTGTCAGTACCTGCCACATGACAAACTCTTTCTGGTAAGCCCAAACCGTTGTCTGATATGCAGCTATCTGCAAAAAAAAAAGATGGCAGGCAGCTGCTTGTTCCTTTGCAGCGATTGTGGTTTCGGCATCAGTTGGGAGGACTAGTGACACAGCAAGTAACAACTGTTTGACAGACAGACAAGTTTTACCTGATGTTCATATGATTTCTGTCTCCGCAACCACAAATACCCCTGTGGGCTACGAGTCAAACACCAGCCGACCCTTCCCTCTGCTTTGATCCTTGTGCTCTCAAAAGAGAAAAGAGTGTGCGGAGAACAGGACTTCCCACAGTCCTTCAGCAGGAAAATAAATATCTGTACTGACTACATACAATGACAGTTTTAGCAATTTGCATGCCCCAGGCAAAGATTGAGATCAAGCCCTGTAGTTGTTAATATAATTTACAACCTCTGTTACCAAGCCATTACAGCTGCAGGAAACCCAGTCTTTGCCTACCTGAAAATCATATAGAGAAAATAACTGTTTACTGGAAGTTTGTCTCAAGTCCCAAGCGAGAATTATCAAGACTATAAATGTTAACTTAAAGAAGAAAATAGCACCACAATAACATTATAAACATATACTTCATTCTCTTATTACCTGATAATGAGAGCAAGTGCAATCACGCATATGGACCGAACTAGTTTTTGCAATTTTGGTGACTGCAGGAAATCCCGGTGCACAATGTAGAGGAGGCTTAAGCGATATATGAATACATTTTGGTAGAGGTATAATAGCGTGTGAAGTTGGGATACAAGTTATCCTCTAATCTAATCTAATCTAATCAGTTTATAAAGTTGGACAGGAGACAGAAACAAATATACATCACCAACTACTAATATGGAGCAAAAAAAAAAAAAAAAAAAAAGCTTTGTAAGTTGAATTTACACAAAAAATATGGAGTAAAAAAGTGCATTTGTTGGGAACCACTTTAGGCCGAGGACAGAAGGAAAAATACTGAATATCATCACACTCATAAGAGCACAAAATCTTAGAGATGGCACCCGGAATGCATCCTTAGAATGCCTGCTCTAATAATAAATGATATGTACAAAAGGACAGAAGTTTGTGTACCTATTTTGCTAGATCAAGATAAATCAATATATTTATAAAGGCAAGGACCCACGGTGTTTGACCTTTGTTTAATTATGCAGTGTGTTGCTTAAAGACTGCGGATGTCATACACTTAACATTTCTGCTGCTGTTTGATGGTTTAAGGTATTTAATCAGCCTAAAGAGAAGGAACTTATGCATTCTACAAGCAGTCATGGATGTTTTTATTGGTAAGTTGTTACTCCAACCCAGTGCAGACTTTTCCTTAACTGCACCAGGAAAAGCCTGTTTTGATGTTTATTTAAATGCTCCAAGACAACAGGAAGTCAACTTATACGACCTTTGGTGTGTACATAAACCAGCCGGGTTGAAACTGAGCCAACCTTCCTCCTTGTGCAGGCTGATGTAGTGCAGGGTAGTGTGCTGCAGGTACACGCAAAACAGATGCCACAACCCCCGGGAGGGACAAACCCTGGAATTTAAGGGAAAGGTGAGGCTGAGAGAGTCTGAAGTGAAGAGGGCAAGAGATTAAAAAGTGCCCCTGCTGCGTTTGTAGGGAAATCTATGAGGTTTCGGCCAGCACCGGAGAGGAGGCCAGGCCTTTTGTTGGATAATTGTGCCCACAGGCTCTCTTGGCACCCGTCCTCTCTGGAGCTGTGGTCGTTGAGAGAGCCCAGGCAGAGAGGGAATTCCTCCAAATGCTCTGCTCTGTTTGCTCGTATACACATTTTAAACAGCAGGCCCACATTTAGCCTTTATTAGTCTCCTTTTAATTCCCAAGGAACTTCAATCAGCATGTTAACTACACACACATTGTAAAGAGCAATTTACAGTAAACGTTTGCATGGTCTTTCCCGAGAGGCATGGGGGCATACTGGAGTCAAAAGTTAGGTGAGAGGGCACGCTAAGCATTTTGTTATCACCTGTTTGAACCATACTGAAAACATTTTCCTGATGCATTTCATTAATTCAGGTTAATTGCAAATTGGGCCTGTTATTAGTCACATACAGTACATGTTTATTGGGAAGAGGTTTGGCAAATTGTCATAACACAAGATTTGGAAAGCAGGGGAAGAAGAAGCAAAATATTAATTTACCGAGATCAAACCCTCCAAGGGTTAGATTAATTGTTGTAAATGTGAGCTTCAAGTTTACGGTTCAATAACAATAGAGATGAGGTTAACTTTTAGGTGACAGCCAACTGCAACTACTCTACTCCAACACCTCAGATCATTATCCTATTTCTAAGGGAACTCCAATACTCCTAATGAAAGAGTGAAACTGTAACTTCTTGTATTTGAGATCTTATCCTTTCCATCCCCAGGTGAGGGCAAATCTATATTACGCTGGCCTCTGAAAGCCTCTTGGTGATCCACCAAGTGGAGCCGGTGCTGAAGGGACTTCTCTATAATCTTAGGTGAGAGGCCACCACAGCATTCTACAAGGACCACAGAGCTGTTGAGAGGCAAGTACATCAGTGACGTATAGTCTCAAGCCAAAACTGGTTTGGATGATGTGTGAGGAAACAGGATTTGGCCTGATTCGTAAACTCATCATAATCCCACAAGGTCTCAGTCAATTTCATCCCACACTCACCGTCACAAGTCATGCTTGCTTTTCTCTCGTCACATTCACAGGCTCAAAGTTTCCTTTTCCACTTATTTGTCAACTTCACCAGTCAACAAAAGCCTCCCTACAGTTCTCCTACCTTTCAGACTGATGTTGATTCATGCTGAATTTTAAAATACAAGCAGCTAAAAAATGAGATACAGGCCGACCAATTTTTAATTTCAGAAAGCAGCATTCGATAAGATCTCGCCTTACCAGAGATGATGCATTTACTGTACTGTAGATGAGAACCTGTGAAGGTTTCAGCTTCTAAAGTATGGAGATCTCCTGCTTTTCATTTTGTTTTTAGTTTTTTACAGGGTTAGGGTTAGATTTTGGACTGACAAAACCACCAAAGCACCAAAATCACCTTGGACCCTGACAAATTGGGATGGATTTTTCACTGTTTTCTGACACTTTATAGACCAAGGAATTAATCAATTAATCTAGAAAATAATTACCAGATTAATGGAAAATGAAAATATTTGTTAGTTGCAGCCCTATAAGACACAGCCAAATACTTTTAAATTAAATTTGCAGACCAAATGAATAAGCAATGAGCTAATGTTGAACAGATTCATCAATAAGGAAATAATCATGATTTGCATTTATTAATTAGCTTTTGTATTCTGTCTACTTTTATCACTTAAAACAGTACAGCCTATTTTAAGGGATTTAATAATAAGATTATTGGCTTTCACCAAACACTACCAAAATCTAGAACGTTACCGTTTTTTCCTGTATGTGATGACTAAGTATCCTTCTGAGACATGTACACGACTGTATTAGAGAGATTATCAATATTATCAGCATGTTTTGCCAATTAAATCTGAGGAAAACTTCACTGAATTTAACAAACCTGCACTGGCGTCCAGCCAGGCAACTGAGGTAAACACCACATTATTCAGTGGAGGCTTTTATCCAAAGAACCTTGAAGTACAATAAATGAGTCATATCGTCAGAAAAAAACTGTTTTTGTCCTTCAGTTTCCTTGAGACAGATTGAAAGAAATCCTTATTCAAACTCAAGAATATAAGAACCACGTTTGCAGTAAGCGCTCCCCCGTGTTTTCAGTGAGGGATGCTGATATTGTTAACAAGGAAATGTAGAGAGACGTATGTTTGTCACTCCATATTGTGACAAGCAGGGATGTACGGTATAAACTGTATAAACAGTATAAACGGTAGGACGGTAGGAATTTGGCTGCGGTACGGATTTTGACTCTACTGTGTAACTACCGTTGACTGCTGTCCTCAGCGCGTCAAATACCGGCATATGGACTTTGTGTGCTTCTGCATCGCTCCTCTCTAAATAAATATATAAATAAATAAATCCATGGTTAAATCACCACCACAATGTCTTCTTATTTGAAAAAAACAAAAAGATGACACGGAAAACTGGGAACTCAACAGCATATGGACAGAGAAGTAATTGTTTATAACTGTCACTGTGAAGCCTGTGCTGTCACAAATTTACATCTAAACCAAAATATAGTGTTTGAGGTTTTTTTTCTAAATATCAAGAAATTTTATTTGATGAGATGAAGAGCTGTTGGCTCTGCTACAGATAGCTGTATCTGACTGGCTTGTGTCTGACGTTGATGATGTCACAGCACAGCCTCGACCATGAGGCTGGCTACGACCAAGCTGTCTGGCAAGCAGGTGGGCTCTGGCTGGCTCGACTGATGCTGGACAGCAGTGGGAGTCTGAGCACTCAGTCATATGCTGTTGGTGTGTGTGTGTGTGTGTGTGTGTGTGTGTGTGTGTGTGTGTGTGTGTGTGTGTGTGTGTGTGTGTGTGTGTGTGTGTGTGTGTGTGTGTGTGTGTGTGTGTGTGTGTGTGTGTGCGTGTGTGTATCTGTTCCCACATCTTCATACATTAATGCGTTCAATTTGTCTGTGTGGATCTGAGATAATCTGGATGACTGAGTGTCTTCGTAAGAGGTGATGAGTTTGTGATGTGTGTACTTATATCAGGGCTGTAACAGTTTGTGTAATCGTACCGATCCGTCACGATACGGAGGTCACGGTCCAGTGCATGCAGCCACACACACAATATGCCGTATGTAGACTGATGCATGTAATGAGGATTATGAAGTTCACAAGTGCAAGTTCTGCCCAGAAACCAGAGATAGGAAGACCTGCCATGGGTTTTCTTGCTTTGCTGTAAAAGTTAACATGTTGCCATTGGCAACCATTTTGAGCCCTCAGTGGCAATTACTTTGTACCATGTAAAAAATAGAGACAGCAAACAGCAATATTTGCAATTCAAAATAAATATATTTTTAATATTTGTTGCATTTGTGAGAAATGACAATGCGTGCAAACATGCATCTGTTTTAGAGCGACGGCGAGGCAAATTAGCTAGTGGTTTGACTGTGAAAATTTGTATTAACATCACAAACAAATGTGCAAATTGATTCAACTGACAAAGAACCAAAGGCAGACGTATAACTGCATAGTATCTCAACCATGTTTACAGTTTTGGCAACAAAAGCTGATGCCTGGTTACCAACCTGGAAACCCTTTTAAAGTTGGTGTTGAGCCCTGGTATACGACAAAATGAACGAAGCCGCATCCTTTTGAAACTTTTTCCATACCATTTGTTCAAAACAATACAATCTCCATTTAATTTTACATTCGGTAGTATCAAAGTACCAAAGCTCATAAAAAATCAACAACAAAGACAGCACAGCGTAGTTTATTGGTGGTAGCATGTAGCTAATATTAGCTTACCATTAGCCTGCAGCTGCATTTTCACATAACATGGCCACTGCCGGGGCAACAACAGAACTGTTAAATCCTCCTGCTTCCCTGAAGTCACCAGTGAGGCAACATTTTCATTCCCCATGAGTTATGGAAACAAACATTGAACGGTAAAGGATGTGAGCTCAAGATAACAGGTCTACTTCATGGGCATTTCCCAGATGGGTCGAGCACCAGGATCATAAATGTTTGGGTGCTTTGAATGTTGGAGCCCCTCCTCCTAATGCACAAGTTCTATTCTTTATTCTTTATTTTGGTATTTTCAGTTTATTCAATGGACAGAGTTACAGGCAAACCTGACTGAGCCAAAAAGGACATTATATTTTGGGCATGTGAGAGCTAATACAAGATTAGATATTTTATACTGTGACAGCCTCATGGTTATGTGACCTCAACCAAATAACAAGGATGAATACTGTAGGATTGCCATCAATTTAATTGATCCTGAATAATTGTCTTATTGAAAATGTACATTTGTGAAACAATTCAGTCCTGCAGCATGAATGTCAGGTCCATCTGTTGACATGAAGTCTGTGGACAGAAAAGCTCTGCAGTAATCCTCTGGTCCTTTCACCTGAGAGGGATTGATAGTTATAGTGAGCCTGCTACTGCCAGTTCACAGATGAGTCCGGCCCCGTCTGCAGCGCGGCGAGACAAGGCTTCGTGACTGAGGTTAGCACAGAAATATTCTCCAATTTAAAGCTCTCCACCTCCGGCGCTTCATCGTTTTCTTACCCCCCCCCTCCATCTATTTGTACATCTCCTTTTCCATTTTTTTCATCTTTCTCTGTCATTCTCTTTCCTCCTTTTTCTGTCTTCTCAATCTCTAAAAGTCACACACAGGTATGGCATCGCTTCAGTGCTGCTGCAGGAACACTGTGTGCATGTGTGGTGCGTGTTCATAGTGAGACACACACACACACACACACACACACACACACACACACACACACACACACACACACACACACACACACACACACACACACACACACACACACACACACACACACACACACACACACACACACACACACACACACACACACACACACACACACACACACACACACACACACACACACACACACAGCAGCCAACCGCTTGCTGAAGAAATTGGCTGCCTCAATTTTCATAGAAGGGGGGGGGTGGGGGGGTGGGCAGTACTAGGGGATTCCTGCTAATTGCTTGCACATTCTCCTCTTCCTCTGGCTCGATTAAAGCCAGGCCACCATCTCCCTTTCAAGTCCACAGCCTTCTACTGTATGCTGCTCCAGCATGCCCGCCATCCGACAGCATATCTCGCTGCCCCCCCCCCCACACACACAGAACTACACACTTACTGTTTACTGTTTCAACTGAATCAATGTGAGTCAGCGGGAGAGAAAATGCCGGCACAAATTCTAGTCTACTGTATATCTGTCAGGCTGTCTGTTTCCACCTTATGTGAGGTCCATATGTGTACACTGTGCATTTTCCTACCCAATGTAATATGTGAAAATAAGGGATTATGATTTTTTCAGAGGATTTTCAAACGAGTTAAAATATCAAATTTGATAGCTGTTTTAATCAAATGAGGCTTTCAGTGGAGTATTCATACCTTTTTTAGAAAGCAGTGCCCTGGTGGGTATCAAACCACTAACCTCAGTAGTGTCAGCGCCCTGCCCTGATCAGTAGCTGTCTCTTTGCTTAGCTTAGATGTATCCCGCACCACACTGACAGAATGTAAATTAAGCAACCATGGCTACCTACTGTTCCCCGGCATGTCGTCCTACAGTATGTCTCACTGCCAGCTGTCTTGTTTAATCCTCCACCTGACACTGGCTGTAGAGTGGTTTGTGTAGTTCTCTGTCAATTTCATGTCTTGTGCCTTCTCTCTACACTGTAGGTGAGATCTTTTTGCCCTTGAACGTCACTCAGGGAGAACTGTGTCTCTGCGCCTGTGCTACCTACAAAGACACACAACTTTACATTCATTGAATAACACCATAAAGCTATTATAGTAACTCTACTAAACATGCTGGAATATGGATGCAATTTTGGTGCTGCAGCATACAGACTATGTCAAGCACACCATCATGACATGCGACAAGGACAAAAAGGACATCAGATACAGAGTGCAGGAACAGCGCAAAACATCTCTTATTGAAAAAGACCATACACGCCATGTATGCAAACTCGTCAGTCAACAGCTGTTTCTGAGCAGGAAGGAGAAAATGTGTGCAGGAGAACATGATGGAACATGCTTCTGCAGATAAGAATGGATTTTGGTTAATACATTATAAGACGTGTGTGTGTGTGTGTGTGTGTGTGTGTGTGTGTGTGTGTGTGTGTGTGTGTGTGTGTGTGTATCAACGGTAGTATAATAAAGTGTGTATGGTAACACGGCCTCATTCATCCGATATCCGGTAATTCTATCAGGTAATTAGTCATTATGGGAGGTGATATCCGATCCAGGTATCGGTGCATCTCTAAGCAAAGCACCATTTTAAATCGTGTGTTTGCTCATAAGTCATTCAGCATGAAAAAAAAAAGCTTTATAAATAAGTAATCCAAAAAGAGAGACCAAACAGAGGCTTGACGCTAACTTTTTATCCAATGAACACATAAACTCGCACGCAATGAAAATGAATCAAATAATGTGTTTCTCCTTAATAAAGGGATACGAGAAGCCATTACCAAGGAAACTGATTTCATTTATTTGAGTACAAAAAGGTACACTAGGTTTTTAATTATTTCTGCTTCAAATTGTATTTATTTAATAATGAAGTGTACAAGGTTGAAGGCTGATTTAAACTTTCAAACTTGATTCAACTTTATTTAAAATCTTACAATTTGGTCAAACAGCTCTCCATTAATAAGAAAAGTTACACTTATCATTGTAACCTAAACTGGCGTCTACCAGCTGTTTAGGTTAGCATATCTTGTGACACTGCAATAATTTACGAATACATACTGGAAAATACACAGAGGTATGCATGTTAACGGGAAAATGGAAATTACAGGGTTAATTGTCTCTGCTGAGTTTAACTGAAATGTCTTTCACTGCTCCGAAGTCAAATGCAAATGCAAGTCGACTAATCGCCTAAGAGGGGGCAGCCCCAAATGCCAAACACGTTTCAAGACATTGATATTTTTGCTCAGGCACATGGACAGGGAAGCTTTACAATCAAGGTTTGGGGGTGGGGGTGGTGGTGGTGGTGTACAAATCGAGAAGACGAGAGCAGCAGAGCGCCATGTCCACCATTCTGTCATGTTCTGTTTGTTGGTTTTAAATTGAATTTACTACAAAAGAGAAACTACAGTGCACAGTAGAAATTGTTCTGTGCTGGCGACACTGTGCAGCCTTGGTAGACCATACAAGAGCAATATTAAATAGGCACTGAAACAAATACCTGGCCTGTGTGCAGTACTGCTTCCTATGCTGTAACCTACAGGAAGCTTTAATCTGCAGTGAACGGGTGTGTACATGCTAGACGGGAGTGTTAAACTGTGGCATAATTACACTACAGCAAACAGGCCTGTCATGACCAAAGACGGATGAGGACCACCAACACTGTGTGTGTTTTCGAAACATGTGCAGTTATGTGTGTAGAGATGTTGTGCATGTCCATGTCTTTGTGCATTTATTCTTGCTGATGTGTCTCAGCAAATGATCCTCTACTTTAAATCTAAAGACAATGTCATTCGACAATCCCCTTTATATCCGAGTCAAAGCATATGTTGGATTTTGAATGAGCTTAGGTCTCTGTCATGTCAAAGTAAAGTGGATCAGATCGACACTTAAGGGCCCTTAATGGCCGTTTCTCATCTTTAACTTTCACCAAAACTGCTTAAATACTTAGAAATTAAAACATGCTATCTGTTGCTAAAATCAAGGTGGACCGGAAGAAATCAGTGCTAAACATTCAGCTCTGTGAATAAAAAATAACTTGGTCGTCAATGACCGTGAAACTGCTTTAATAAATCAGGGTTAAAAATAATTTCACCGGTCTAGCTGGATTCAGACTAACTGGATTTATAATTACTGGTTGTTCTTTTAGGATGCAGCACTTTAGTATTCAAACCCCATTAAAAAGAAGACAAAACACTTTTTCTTTCATCGTCTCAATAAAGATGCTTTTTATACATCTGCATCTGGAGCTGCTATAAAGCAATGAAGACATGTGGAATTAAAAGGTTTGCAAAAGTAACATGATAAATACTATGTTGGAACTACAGGGCTATTTTTGTACTTGGGGCTTACAGGGATAGGCTGTTTAAATAGTTTGTATATTATACATTAGTTGTATTTCCCAAACCCACTATTGTTTATTTTGGGGGTTTTCAATAGTATTTGAGTCCCTGACTTAACAACTTGACTTGATACATCTATATAAATAAACTGGGTGATGTTTGGCTTATTTTTTTGACAGCACTTGAATGTTCAAGGGAACATGGCAGAGCTTGTGTTAATACATGAACATCTCCCTGCTCAAAGAACTCCTCAGGCATTTATTCTACATTTGCAAATATGTCCTTCAACAGGAATTACTTTGTGATTTTGTTTTTGGTCTTAATCTGTCCTTAGAACTAGGGCAAAATTCTAATTATTATAAGATGAACATATAACTGTGGAAAATAGCTATTATCTAGCAAAATTGATTCAAAATGGTAATAAAAACAGGACATTATAATTAGAAAATATATTTAGCCAGTTTCTGCTAATAATCATGCTTATATTGCATTTTGAATGTATTTATATAATTTTTTTAAAAATCCAGGAAAATATCATCATCAGTGTTACATTTATGAATGTTTGAAAATTGTAAATATCTTTTACTTAAAGCCTTTCATAGGGATGTCATTTAAGGACTATGTTTAATGTTTAATATTGTGGAGATCAGAGACAACAACTTTTGGATAAGTGAGGACATACAATCTGAAATCCGTCTGCTCCTTTTTAAGAAACACATCTGGGTATTTGTTGTGAAAAGTGGTAAAACTCAAGAACCTGAGTTTTACTCATACACACATGGAGAAAAAAATGACTTTAAAACCCTTTTACCTCAGATTTAGACTGAAAAATGCAAGATAATAAGGGAGCATTGTTAGTTGTTTAAAGACCAGGGCTGGAACCAGACAACTATTTTCATTATCAATGCACATTGTTTTCATTTTGTCTATACAATTAAATTGATAATAGTGGATAGTAGCTGTTAGAATTCCCCACAACTCAAGATAACGTCTCCAAATGTCTTGTTCTGTCCAAAAACTCAGTGTAGTATCGTAAAGCATAATTTCCTTACATTTTAGAAACAAGTAGCAGCAAAAGTTCAGCATTTATGCTCAAAAAATTACTAAAGACGACAATAAAAATAGTTGCTGAAATATTTTGTGTCAATCAATAATAATAATTGATTAATTGACAAATGTTTGCAGCTCTAATAAAGACCATGATCTTGATTCGTGCCACTATGCAATGATTCTGTATTATTGTGGAGATCCAATGCATCCAACCAGAGCGTCCCCTGGGGTTCTATGTTCTCCAGCTCAGTATCCTCTGATACGACACATTAAGAAGTGCTTTTAAAGGGTTTTATGTCCTCGGTAATGCTTTTTTCCCCTCGGTCAAATGTTCAATATGGGGCACCCGCGGCCGGCGTACAGAGGCTAAAACTCCTCACCACAGCAGCACGGGTTCAACTCTGACCTGCGGCCCTTGGCTGTATGTCGCCCCCTCTCGCTCTCCCGTTTCCTGTCTGCTGTACTGTCCAAATACAGGCACAAAAAGGCACAAGATAAATAACCTTTAAAAACAAATTTCAATTAATGTTTCCCTGGGTCAGTTGTGTTACACTCCTTAAGCCCTACACGCTCAAATTTTTAAGCTAGCCCTGCCAATCTCTTACAATGAGGACCCTGGGAACATAGAGATAACCACCACCTAACCATAAATAAATCTAACTGTGTGACACACAGTAGTAAAATGTGGTAAAAGTAATAGCCTCTCAGGAACAATAAAAGGAGTCAGAATTGGAGAATCCCAGTGATGGTGAGGAAAAACAAAAACATCTATGCACCAACAGTTTTGACAAAAACGCTGCAGCCTAAGCCTATGATGTGCACATCTATGCTCACAAAATCTCGACAATCAAAATGTTAATGAATCATGGAGCAAAACCACCATTTTTGGATGGGGAAATTGAATTCTCAGCAAGGACATGCACGCAAGCAAGTGTGAATATGGAGCAATGTACCTCCGATCTACTAAAGGGATGAAAACAGGACAGAGCATGGGTGCACTTCGTAGCGAGGCACCAAAATTGCTCCAAAATACCAAACAGCTGCATTACCGAGGACAAATGCTGCGAGGAACCGCAGCAGCTTTACCAATGCACAACTGCACTTTGGACTGTAGACCCCGAAATGTGCACACTGATATTTATTGTGATCCTTATTGTTTGCAACCCTGATTATCTAACTTTAAAAACATGAATTATGAAATATTGGGCAAACCATTATGGTTGAAATCCTTTAATCATTATGTATACTTCTATTGAAACAGCAGAAGTTGGTGGATGTAAATAGTAGAAGCATTAGTGATAATTGCACTTAATTGATGTCAGAGTGAATACTAAGTGATACAATACACAGCACAAACCACTGTTAGAGGCAGACATTCCGAAATTCACTATACGAATGTCACACAGTAACTGTCTGTAAACTGTAATTTATCACCTAGAGCTGTTGCCCTACATTTCTGATACACTTTGTTACTAAATAGATTATGATAAAACATCCTATGTCAACCTCATACTGACGACACTGACCACCAAAATGACAGGAAGTGTTTTCATCACACCTTGAGCACTGCAGGGTGCTTAAAGGTACAGTATATAAAGATGGACAACGCGGGGCATATATCACCTGTTAGAGTGGTAGAGCGCCCGGTTTACAGAGACTTAGTTCTTGCTGGAATGTCCTGGGTTTAACTCTTATTTGTGGCCCTTTGCATATATAAAGGCATAAAAAGACACAAAAACAGAAAGAAAAAAGATGTATAATGCGTCTCCACTTCCTCACACTGAATAAAAAGCTGTCAAAGTCCTGTCCACACACCAGACCAACCAATCATGAGTCGATCACAGCTGCAAATCATGACATTTCCCCCTCTTTCTATAGCATCAAATAATTAATCAAACCCAAACCTATCACCGAAATGAACAGTTAAAAATACATCAGTGTGATAAAAAAAAGAACTAAAACAAAAATAATCACCTTTGGGGAAAATAAATAATTTAATGTGCACTTTATAGTTTTACCCGTGTTCCATCGGCTAACATGGAGGGGGGAGGGATCTATAAGTTATACTGCAGCCAGCCACCAGTCACTTTGGCTTCACTTTTGAGGAGCTGTCAAACATTTTCATATACACTCTACGGTTCAAATATCCAGATAAAGAGAGTGTATGTATTTAAATGCATACGTGGGAATATAAACATGACCAAGAGAAAGCGTGTGTGTGTGTGTGTGCATGTAAGTGTGTGGTAGTAATTGTAATGAATGTGTGGTCTTCAGTCTTTGTTCCTTGAACTGTGCATGATGAGTGTCTATGTTGACACGTCAACATAATTGCTTAGTGTGTGTAAACCAACAAATTATGTAGATACAATGAATTGTGTATATAATTACAGTGTGTATGGACGATATTTGTGACACGGTCATTGTGACTGTGTATTTCTGTGTGCAAATTGGTGTGTGTGTGTGTGTGTGTGTTTGTGTGTGTGTGTGAGATACTTTATAATAATTTGTATTTGCGTGTCAATGTGTGTTTCTCCTCTGCTCAGATGGCGATGCTGAGAGGCTGGAGCCTCTGAGATCCGTTGCCAGCGGTGAATACTGATCAGAGATAGCTGTCACATCTACAGCATGCACAGACACACACACACACACACAAACACACAAACACACACACACGCACTCACGCACGCACACACACACACATTGGCGCACGCCATCCATCTTCACTCACACACACCTCCACTTCCACATGGTCGAACTACTAATTCACACAGCCACTATGTGTCCTCCATGCTGATATTTTCAGGCTCTGCAGGTCACGGCTGCAACACTGATTACCAGGCTGTCTGTCACACCTGAAAATTGACACCCTGCTGGCACAACTCCAGGAGATTTCAGTTTTACATTGTGATTATGATATTAAATCAGTGTTTAAAAATGACAGGAGAAATGTGGATTAGGCTTGAATGGCTGGATTACAGTTATTGCAGTTTTGGTTTTTGCGGAGCTGGATATTTTGACTTTTAGTAAACACTCTGTGGCTAGAATTGACTGTTGACTAAAAGATGGTCATTAATCTGCAACCAGTTTGAAAATGGATTAATTTTAATATTTTTGCTGTATTTATGATGAGCATTGTTCAGAATTGTCTTTCACTTCTGTAATTTTTGTTAAATAGATTTTAGAGTTTAGTTAAATAGAGTTTGAAATATTGAATAATTTTAGTTCTGGCTGGATGATGTGGTTTTTATATATCTAAAATCTAGAATATGTAATATAGATATACATGTATCATACACATGTAAAAGAAGAATTTCAACTCTTTGCGTAATGAATCAAGAATAACAATCCAAAGGTGAAAACACTTAATCCGCAGTGACATAGATGCGATAGTTGAAACATTCTTTAAATACCCTTCCATACTGCATTGTTTCAAGCTGCACTGGCTCCATTTTGAGAGCAAGCAAACAAAATCAGTAAGGTAAATCAAGCTACACGTCACTATCAGAAACTCACTGCGGTATTATTACAATGTGTAATCGCATGGCGAAGCAGCTCGGTGGTAATTTACAGCACCATAAAGTAAATCCATATCTCCTGACCTCCTCCCACAGCACCAGCTGCTCCTTTACCAGTCAGCAGGTTGCTACTGATAATGACACAACGTGGAAGATTACTTGCAATATGCTTTAATAAGGGATTGCCCTTGCTCATAGATGACAACACCAATAAAACATTTTTTTGGAACATTTTGTGTCATCTGTGTGGGCAGCTTCAGCGGAACGACAACACACGCTCCTGTGACGTATGCTGAAAGGTGCTGCGCACTAAAGCTCACTCTGCTTTTATTTGAAAATCCAGATGGCAGTACAGTGAGTTTGACAAGCAACAGAGCTAATCCTCTGGCAAAGTAATTGTTGAGTCACTGGTGGTGATCAAGGCTTCATCGAATTCCTGCAGATATTTGCTCAATTTAATCTATAGGGCAGTAAATGGTTAATATGCTGATTTACAGCCAAGGTTAAATGACGTGAAATTAGAGACATCACATTATATTACAGAAATTAAGAACGACTGTATTAAGGTGGATAAGACATCAGATCTGACATTTCTGGATCACACATTTTGATTCTTTTCGAACCTCAGCCTTTCCTGTGATTGGAAAAGAACCTTTTGAATACCTTTCTGTACGCGAAACTGTTCTGCTGCAAAGATCAAACCTGCCCTCTCCGCCTCTAATCAGAACTAAGCAAATGGATGCAAATTACTCTTCAGAGGACGAGCCACAGCAGTGTCCATCACGCCCCGACACACACTCTGAGATGTAGTTAGTGTGCACAGTGCATGACGCTCTCCGTGACACAGACACACACACACACACACAAACTCACATCTCACGAAAGCACGACTGTACAAAATACATACACACAAAAATGCACAGAGATATTCCCACATATTATCCTGGGCACTACCAACAAAAACACACTTGTGCACACACTAACACACACACACACTTAGATAATATTCCTGCACTCACATTATCCTACATAATGACCCCATCACACACACACACACACTCACACACTAAAACACACAAACTAACACACGCACAGCATCCCACTCTGCCTTCCCAGACAAAATGAAAGTGGGGAGGCAGTCGCATCACACCTCCAAATGGGCTCTGGTCTCTCAGAGGACTTTCAGTGAGGGGAGAACTCGCTGCTCTCCTGTGGCTGTCACCAACACTAATCTGTCTTTCTCTCTTTCTCTCTCTCTCTCTCTCACACACACACACACACACACACACACACACACACACACACACACACACACACACACACACACACACACACACACACACACACACACACACACACACACACACACACACACACACACACACACACACACACACACACACACACACACGCACACACACACACACACACGCGCGCGCACACGCACGCATGCACGCACACACGCTCGCAGAATCACAAACACAAATGCTTCAAACACGAAAAAACATACACATCCATAAACTGATATATAGAAGTACACATCTTTTTCTTTAAATTTCTCATGCCTACATACAATACACACAGATACATATGCACACTTCAACACACTGATTCTTGTGCTGTATCCATCTCTCTCTGTCTAGCAAGAGCACTCGCACAAGCCCCGTCAGCGCAACACATGAGAAAGTGCATTACGAGCTCTGCATTCCAGCTGTCTCTGCTCGACAGGTATACTGCCTTTTTTTCTTTGTGGGTTTGCAATACAGTCATTTCTAAACATTCAGTTCCTGAACTGAACAAATATGATGCAGGAACCTCTTGTGTCGCATTCCAGACATAAACAAGAAGAAGAGGAAAAGAAAGAGAAAAAAAACAGCAAACGCGTACTCATACAAAAATGCAAAAAACAACAACACACATCTGCATTTCTGTAAGCACCACAAGGCTTCTAGAACCCCACCTCCCCTGAAAATAAAATAAAAACAGGATTTTTGTCACAAACAGAAACATTGCTGCATTCCTAAGTACACAGAAAGAGCAAACACGAAAACACCAAGTATGTACAGCCGAACGCATGCACACCCAAACATCTGCCGTCCCTCAGAGTGGAAGTGGAGGTGGGCTGCACATGTTTTTCACAGGGGGTTCTCAGGTTTCACTAGGTAGGGAACCCCAAGGTTCTCCCATGAAGGCTGTGTCGTGCACAGCTGAGGAGAAGCTCTGAGAGCTTTGATCCACTTACCCGAAGGCACAAAATGTAGAACTTTGTTGGTCTCCATGGCTGAGCAAGTGGTGGCGAATGCACACTTCCTCTCTCCAACCGCCTCCCCCCCCC
>NC_139837.1:22500287-22595287 GCF_963691815.1 Echiichthys vipera
TTATTAAAAAGATCAATCTAAACCAATTCAGGCCCAAGCCCAACCCATGACTGACTAAACTTTTCAGCCTGACGAGAAAAGCTGGAAATGACTCATTTAGGAGTACTATTTGATAGAACATACGTATAGCCGCAACATCAACCTTTTTTAATGTCATACTCCCCTCTATCTCTCTTTACTGTCTGCCTCTACTGACAACTATTTAATAAAATGCCAAAGAATTATCTTTGGTCATTGCAGCCCTGATCAAAACGGACTCAGAGCTTTGCCTTGATGTTAGAAGAATATGATGAAAAAGATTTGTTGAGCAAACCACTGTCAGAACTACTGCTAATTTAAGAAAAATGGTTTCTAACTGGCACCGGAGAGAGCAAATTATGGCAAAGAGCATCGACACGTCCATCACGGCAAGCTAAAGTGACAGGACTTTGAGCAGATTTGTGTTGACACCTCCGCATTCATTTGCCAAATCCAGTCTTGCGTGGTGACAGGTAACATCCAATCTGTCCAATTTTTTCATTTCAAGTCCTGGTTTAATTGTAGTCATTGAAATACACACATTAAATAAGGTTTTTAGTTTTAAAAAAATAACAAAAAAAAACACACACACTGCAAATGAAATTCTAATTAGGCCTGTCACATTAAATCGCATGATAACTTTTAATGAGCTCGGTAACTTTGCCAGCCACGATTATTTCCATTTTCCTCGTGTCTCTCCATCAGAGACTGGATCACAAGAGTCTTCTCTCTGTTGCATCAGTTTCTACTGACCCCTCTTAACGGTTGCCACCTGTCAGATGCGCGGTCTCTGTCTGGGGACGCGGACTACGGTCCGTTACAATCAGAGTGCAGCATGAGAGCCCCGTGTGCTGCAAACACGCTAGTTGAGATTTGGAGTTTTGCCGTGTGAGAGAACTTCGGTTTCAAACAGAATGACTGCGGTGAACCGCTCAACCTGAATGCGCCGGTAATAGCAACTAAATGCACCAATACAACAAACCATCATCTCCACCTGAAGCATAACCATACGACACATTTTGTTTACATCCATTTTATTTATTGTTTTAGTTTTGTGTTTTTTATTCATATTCTTTTGACTTTGCATGACCTTTTCTAAGAGTTAAGCAGGAACGGAGGGGCGGTGTACGTAGGCAGGGTGCAGCAGGGTTTCCTACCTGCTACACACTTTGTAAGGTGTGGCTGCTGCAGCTTCACTGTGTGCACGTTGCGCTTTCACACGGTTGCTTCTGCAGGTTTGTAAGCTGTTTACAAAGGTCCTAACTGGCAGTTTTGCCTGTTAAGGCATGTATCACTCTTTATGTCCAAGCCTAATGTTTTTTGACTGAGAGTCCATTTTATTTATTGTTTTTGGTTGTTTTGTTTATTTATTTTGAATATTTAAAATGTTTCCCAGTTCTCATGTTAAATATTCTTTAGAAATAAATGTTTACTGATCTTTGAAAGGGTGAACTTGCATTATTATGCCATTATCATATCAGTTGAAAATGGTCTCAAAACGGCAATATTATCGCGTATTGCAATAATTTCTTGGTCAATTAATCGCCCAGCAAAATGTGCTATCTTTACAGGCCTAATCATAATCTTAAATAAAAATTCAAATGCAGACAAAACAGACACTTTGTACCCGGGCTATATTCATCACTACCCTAATTGGATCCAAGTAAAGTCCAGCTCCAGGTCCAGTTCAGTCAAGACCAAAATCAAAGGCAGTCGAGACAAAGTCAAGACTGAGTCCAGAGCAAATCTTCTAACATCAAACTAATCAATGCATAGAATGAGGCAACTTTCTCTGAAACTGATCCAGATATCAGCAGCCAGGAACAACTTGACCAGTTCTCAACAGGGTCCAAGACAATGCTGAGTCCAACAAGACACAAGACACAAGACCAAGTCAAGTGCAAGACTTATCTAATATATGCAGCAGGGATGCATTTTTACCTACCTATGAGGCAACACACAAGTAATGTAACTTAACAGCAAACCATTTTTGAGACGAAAGGTCGTAACCTTGGAAAACAGGTTCTTCGAGGCTCCACAGGATGACTCCCAGGCCAGACAAACAAAGCAAAGTCTTCTGATCGTATCTTGTTACCAAAGAGGCAGTGTCACCAACTTGTACATCAGTTTAGCTTGTAGACCTTAAAGCTTGTAAATGACAGTCAAAATGGAAGCATCATTTGGAAATTACTGTTGGAACTGTTGTAGAGGAAAAAGCAGATGAGATCTCTTTCCTCTTAACTGTCCTGACCGAGCTCCAACTACCAGAATGTGTGCCAACATTTACTAATGCTGAATACTAATCATATTCCCATGATAAATACTACTATGCCCACAATAATAGCCACTAAAACTAAGAAATGGTTCGCTTGTAGTTCTTCATCCTAGCAGTTCACTGTTGCTGCTGCTGCTTCTTCTTCTTTTAATCCTCATTTACAATATCTTTACATTGTAGGTGTGCATATGGTCTTAAATAAAAACCAAAAATAAATAAAATCACTGCTGTTACTGTAGGAGATTGGAACTGCATGTTACAGCCTACAGCTGTAGTTGTTTGGTAAATACGATATAATAATGGGTTTAGGTTTTGTTTCAAGTACACAACATGTAATGCCACGTTAAGAAGCTGGTAAGCCACACAGAATTATAACACAAACTGTGTGGGAAAAGCCTTTGTTAAAGTCCTCCTCCATTTAAAAAAAATGTGTTTTTCTTCTGTTTCTGTCCCCTAAAATGGATAATATTGTACCTGTGCAAAGATTGTCACAAGAGAGGTGTTTTCACATTACTCTCCTCGTGAAGAAGGAGGACTTGAGAAATGTGAGATCCCAGGAAGCTTTAGTTGGAACGTCACTAATCCACAAACCAATCCCTGTCTAATATGGGAAACACGGGCAAAGAAACCTAAAACTCCCAGCGCCCCCTTCTGTCTGAAGCCAGCTCAAACATAGACAAGATATTTAACATTCCTGATTTGTTTTTTGCCCACATTGTCATTATTTGAAAAATACTAATAATTCTGAAAATCAATACTACCAATATTAAACACTCGTTTTGCAAAAGATGCCCATCTGCTTGAACAATACAATTAGTTACAGATGATTTATATAGATAACATGGCTTAAGGAAATTGCTTGAAGCTTTTATTATTACACTGTTAGATGTTTCAAAATGACGTCAAATTTGATTTTTTTTTAAAAAGTGTTAGATTGGAGTAGGTTCATTTTTGTAATGTCATAATGAGCAGTTTGGTTGGATTTATAAATCAACCAGACACTGAGGCCACTGGATGAAAAAGTTAATTTTCCACCCTGATGTAAATGCTCTGTGAAAGGTCACTCATTAGCATAAGCCAGCATATATAAAATCACTGTGTGTGGTATGGCCAGTGGGTCTGCTTTGCATAAAAACTGTTTCGCACTGTGAGGCCAAATGCGTCACTCAGTGAACCAGGGTGCATTCTCCCCGGAGGATAAACCAAGTGTTTCACCCACAGCAAACCTGCAACCTAGGTGTCATGATGGGTGCATGCTAGTTAAACAACCTACAGCGTGGCTACAAAACAAGCTGTGTCTTGGTATAATAAAAGTGAGAGAGTTATCATCCTCAAGAAAAACATGGCCTGTAACCTTGAAGTGAGGCGCTGAAACCTTGAAGTTCAATTTACACTTTTTTCATCCTTTTTATTTATCAAAAGTCAGATCTCATTGGGTGGTTGGTGTCAAATTAAGCTCAATAGAGTAAACAGTGGGAAAAGATAATGAAATACGAAAATAAATAAATCTGCACACGTGAACTCCAAGCTGAATTTTTTTTAATGAAAATAACATAGAACCAAGGCAGCCGTACTCCTTGCTTTATTGTCTAAGAAAACGAGTTTCAAACTAAAATCTTTTGCTAGCTTTTACATTTCCCTTACAATGTTTTCCTTGGTTGTTATTCTCTCAGTTCTTACTTTTAGGCTTGAAACTGTTTTGCTGTGATTGATCAGCTCAGTGCCTACAGGCGTCTTGTTAACACCAGGTGTTAGTGTCATGTAAAACCTGTCCTACCTTCCTTTCAGAAAGCCATACAACTGTTTTCAGCATAGTTGATTCTTATATTAACACATAAGAATCCCTTAAATTTGATTATTAAACCTACAGCAACTAATTGTTTGGGACACTTTGCAGCACCAGAAATTGTTTTGCTGAAATTTTTCAGTTGTTCATTTCCACATCCAGCACATACAGACACGATAATTCATTTGGAGCCGTGTTTCTGGCCACCTGGTGATTCTAACTCCAATATTTACTCTCTTTTAGTTCTGTTTTTGGACTCCTACCAACTCCTGTGAGAACTATCTGGCATGCTGGCTAAATGCTATTTTTTATTATATTTTTTAGCTTTTTTGCTGAATACAACTGCCTATTATTGTTTTCTTTCTATTTTGTAAGCGTCATATTTCTGTCTGCTACTTTAAAAATTGTGTTTTTTTCCATCAAAGTCCTAAGTCAGAGATATTCTTAAGTGAATCAATTATTTTTTCACAACAGAAAACTCAACAACAGAAAAATGTCCTCTCGTTTTTCAGTGCATGGCTGGATGCTGCACTCTAAATTTCTTTAGTTTCATTTTATTGTTTGTAGTAAAATGCCCTTGTACAAGAAGATGAGGAATAAGTTTTCTTTTAAATAAAAGGCTAGAAATAGTAAGGTAAGCTTTTTTTCTTTTTATTCTATTAATCATCAATCAATCTAAGTAACAGTCGGCAGATTAACTGATTATCGAAATAGTTAGTTGCAGCCCTACCCTTTAAGGATTTTTAAGAACCACAACGTCTAAACATTGTTTCCTTACAAAAACATAATTGAATTTAAAAAAACAACACTCAGTTTGGTCCCCCCGAAGAGGGTGTCCAGTGCCTCTGTGCTTGCGACAATGTGGCCCCGAACATCACTGCTATATCCATATCGTCTTGGCCTTGTACAGTAACCCCATGATTCTCTCCAATATTTGATTAGCTAAAGTTGGTCACAAATACATAAGGTGATGTATATTAGTTGAACTTTATCAACCAAGGTAAGTACTTGTTTGAATTGTTCTGTACTTTTTAATCCCACATTAATATTGTTTTAGCTTGAACCGGGGGGGGGGTGACAAGTTAGTGGGAGTGTTGGCACTTGCTGTCAAAATATCATGAGGAGAACAGGGAGAGTTAGGTAAACAGAAATATTTAACTCATTTTTTACTCTAATTATAGCTGCCATCATGGCCAGAAACCAGACTTTAGTACAACACACATGTTAAAAAACAAAGCAACTACCAGCCTTTGAACGAGGAACAAGGATAGCCTTACCTACTATTCATTTCAACCATACCAGTGTTCCACCCAAATATGGAAAGAACACGAAGAACAGAAGTGGAGGGCATAAGAGGCCTCACATAACCTGCCACAGCCACATGTTCAGCTGTCCCTGACACTAAACCCTTACTGTCTACCTACTTAAAGTCAACTCTGAAAATATAAAGTAAATGCTTTGTTACTTAGGCCTTGTTTGTGGATGTTTGTTCGTGTGAATGCTTTTAAAACTCTTCAGAACGAAGGGAAAGAACATTAAGTGCTCTTTAGGTTGCTCCCTCCCTTTCAGAACCAAATAGTTTCACCAGGAAGGCAACATTTATGCAACAGCAACGTGCAGCGTCTCAAAATACTTTTTCCAATATACTGTACCTGAGAAAACAAGTAAATTAAAGAGTTTGCTGGGCATTTTTCAAATGGTTTTGACATTTTATCAAGATTAGATATATCGAAACAATTGCAATAAAAGCATTGATCTAGGCATCTTAACAGCAGGAATTAGGAGGCTGCTAATTTTACTTTTCATGCATCATCATCATGCAATCCAAATTCATGAGTATACTTAAAATATAAATTACAATGGGTATTCATTTCTCAATGCTAGCTTTTATGTTATCAGATGCAGACAGGTAGCATTTGAAGCAAACAAATCTGCAGAGTTTTATTTGCCTTGGCAGGAACGTCTGGCCCCCCTCACTTTCAGACAGGTTTCCAGCAGCTTGAGATATGAGTAACAATCACAACCATTTATGTGTCGTGGAGCGGCTTTAAGACAATGACTGACAGAGGAGAACTGTCCAGTCTGCAGGTCTGTACCAGGCTCATGAAATTCAGATCAAACTGTCAAACTAGACAGCACTGATCAAATATGAATTAAGATTCTGTTACCGTTTTGCCCATTTCCCACGTAAAATGTTTTAAGAAGCACACTTTGGCTATCAGTAATTTGAGAAAGTATGTGACTCTGCCGCCAATTTTTACCTGCTTGAAAACGAAACCACGCAAACACCACTTCAACGCTACGGTGTTCGGTTGTTCCGTTGCTCTGGTGCCAGTTAGAGCCAATTCTTAATAGTTTATAACTTATCTTAACTAGTAGCAGTCTGCCATGCTTCAGAGGAAGGGCAAGCCACACAATGCAGACACATGAAGGGTTTTCATTCTTATGACCGAGTTGTTAATCATAAACGTGTTAGGTAAGTCAGGTATTTCTCTACAGTATGTAGTGCAGAGTTTACATTTATTTCTTTTTAGTATCTTCACCATTTTGGAGTTTTATTTTGTCCACACACACACACACACACACACACATGCTGTATTGTATACATGTGTATTGTTATAGCCTAACAGAGGCTGTGTTAGCCTCCCTCCCTCTCTAAAAGATAATCCAGGTCTGCTGTTTGTTTCTGCTCAGAGCGACACATCCAGTAAAAGCGTTCCCTTGTCTTTCCAGCTAATTGGCATCAAAAGGTAGTTCCACCACATACCTGGAGTGGGAGGTCTCTGTGCGTGAAAAAACAGAAACAGAATTTATTTTGCAGATCATACTGAGTTCACAGTAAGGCGTCTGGAATGACCCTCTGGCTACTCTGCGACTCGTCATCAGCGGGTGCTATGAGGCTGGAGATGGGAATAGCCTCCAGGAAGCTCACGGCTTGGTATGTGTGTGTGTTAGTGAGTGATGAATCACAACTTGTGAACCGCCTTAACCACTAAAATGAAATAAGGTGCACAGAAGGAGTTTAGCAGTTAGGACCCCTGCCTCTAGAACCACATATAGCCCCCTGCTGGCCTGGGATTGACTTCTGCCAGAACCGTCTATACTTCGTACGGGTTTCTCTCTCAGGCCTCCTGCTGTTTCAATAAAAAAGCAAGACAGCAAGCCACAAAAAATGGAGTAAGGGTGTATATGTGATAGGGTATAACACTCACAAGGCCCACGGGGATGGTATGACATGCATTTAGGAGACACACTTAGGTCAAGCAATTTCAGTAGTCCTGCATCACTAAAGCAGGTCTCAAAGAAACGTACAGAGAACAACTAAGACCACAAGAATATAAACTACAGCGCAGGACAAAGTTTGTACAAAAATATTTTACTCAATTGGGATATTCCGAACAACCCTATGGGATTGAATAGATTTTGATAGATTGATTTTATTTGTGCCTCACGACACATAGGTGAGCTCAAGTTCAGCAACCAACAATTATTAGGGTGAACCACGTACCTGCGGTGTACACCTTTTCCAAACAGTGGAGCCGGAGCTTCACAAAGTCCCACAATGCAAATAAGGCTTTATGTCAATACAGTGTGTGTTTCATACAGAAACATTTAATGTGAGCTGGACAGTCTGAGGAACAAAGAGGAGTGAAAGATCATGCTGTACAGTATATTTTTGTAATAATTTTCAATTATTATTATTAGTAGTAGTAGTAGTAATAATCTATTCTAATCTAATATATCTATATTCATCACAGTTGAAATTATTTCCATTATCAAGGATTCTGCTGATTATTTCATCAGTTAATCAATTAATTTGTTCTAAAAAAAAAAAGATAGTTGTAGAGATCCTGGAACCATCGAATGTTTGCTGTTTTTGCTTAGAAAATGACCTATTACTTATCAAAATGGTTGCAGATTTGCAGTTACATTTTCTGCCCCATGTCATTTTGCACTCTTTTCCAAGGGGCTGGTCACAAATTTTGCGGCAGTTGTTTGTTGCTTTAACTTGTGTTTGAGTCATGTTTTATAATCAGTTACTGTACATTTAGCACACAAATGTGCTCTAAAAATTAATGTTAAGTTACTGTAACAGTAATATCTGAAGTTACAGGTTGGTGTGGCTGCTCCGGTTTAGTTAGGGATAAGAGTTAGCAGCAGGCTAGCAGCTGTGACACTGTTTATACACAGATGATGCTACATTAAACATTGTTCAGCAATACTGGTCAGCTTTGGCTGCCAACAGTGAGGTGGACAATGCAGCAAAGCCTAGCAGAGCAAGAAACATGTGGTGTGGCACTGAGCAACGCACAAATGTGAACAGACTTCAGAGTAGAGAGATGAGCTGTGATGGTGGAAGCATTCGTATGTCTGTGAACAAGTGAAGCCATTTTTTCCAACAGAATTTGAAAATAGTACTTCCACAGAAAGTTTCAACTCAGCTGCAGCCATCTTGGTGGCATTTGGAAAATGCCTCAACAGTGCTCTTCTTTCCTAGGCTAGATTTATGCTTGCCTCATGAGATAGAAAGTTGTGATGACTCAGTCAGGGTTTGGTCAGCTGGAAATCTGTCTGAATAAGAAGGGGACCAGACGTAGCTGCCAGAGGGAATAAAATATGAGCTTACAGATTTGTCTGATTCCCAGGCTACGTCACGGATTACAAACAACTGAAAACCCTGAACTGTAAGTTGTCATTGCTGAGCGAATTTGCAAATATGATCTTGTTGCTAGTAATGTTGTCAAAAGTATTCATACTTAAATACTTGTTGAATACCATATGTTACAAAACGATACAGTATCCACATTTGATATTATCGAAGTATTGAAGCTAAAAAAAAGAAGAAAGAAGCAGATCTACAACCAGATTTTCAATAAAAGGCTGCACAAATTAATCAATGGGGAAGAAAATCAGTTGTGTGGTTTGTGTTCAGTTACGTTTTTCTGAACCAGCACTGTCTGCGGGTTGTTAATTAAAAAAAAAAAAAAAGGGGGGGGGGGGGGTATCTGATTTTGTGTGACAATTACTTTCTTTTTTCAGTGGTTTCAAAAGAGGTATCAAGTATCTTGTTTTTTTTTTTATATTAGTGTTGCATTCAAGTTTAAATTCTGGTATTGTGACAACCTTAATTACTACTTATTCTGATGCAGCCATTTTGAGTGCAGGCCTGCAGGAATTATGTGAATTAACTGATTTGTAGTCCAGTATTGTACAGGACTGTGCTGCTGCAGTGTATGTGGCGTCCTTTTGTCCTTGTGCCAGATGTCAGGATGTGGTGTACATCTCATTAGGATGCCAACATGCCTCTGCACCAGTGTTAAGACTTTTCACTGTGTGATTTAAAATTTTAAAAACTGCCGGGCCTGTTTTCGAAAAGCCACGGGGCTCCTCAGGTAGTCTGCAGTAGTGTTAGTACTAATGCTTATACAGCATAGCAAGTAATGATGCACAAATAGCTATTTCCTCAGT
This sequence comes from Echiichthys vipera, assembly GCF_963691815.1. Classification (NCBI taxonomy): domain Eukaryota; kingdom Metazoa; phylum Chordata; class Actinopteri; order Perciformes; family Trachinidae; genus Echiichthys; species Echiichthys vipera. The sequence goes on from NC_139837.1 coordinate 22,509,836, forward strand.
GAGTCATCAATCAGTGAGGGAATCCTGCTCCCTCCTTTTTGACTGGGATCAACCTTCATTAGCAGATGAGTTTGTGTGAGCATGACTGTGTGAAGGTGTCTAGTTTGTATTTATGTTTTTTGTGTACGCGTGTGTGTGACGTTTTTTTTTCTTTTCTGCGTCGGCTTTGTTGTTGATGTTGTTTCTGCTGTACTCTGGCACAGGAAGAGAGATAAAGGCACAGTGATTATCACAATGACACTCTGGAATAAAGGAGGAATGAGAGATGAATGAAACGGGAGGAGGAGAAATATGATGATGAGAAGGAGGAGGAGAAGAAGGAAGTGGAAGAGAAGAAGGATGAGGGGAGCAGCTGGTTCATGTTGCTCTGCTGCCCCCACACATCACTGCAGGAGCTATCACAATATCCCCTCTTGCAATGCCCACTGTATGGGTGTGTATGGGTGTGTATGAGGGTATATTGCAGGTCACAAACTAGCTACAGATTTAATTTTGAGAAGAACAACTTGATTATGGTCTCTGAGGCAAACTGAGATGACTGAGGTGAACACACACACATCAGTGCAGGAATATAACGACACACACAATTTAATACACACATGTGCAAGGTACAAAAGGATTACCCACCACTTGCCAAATGCAAGTAAAAAGCTATGTTGATGAATAAAATAAACACGATCATCTGCCATTGGTGAGTTGCTGAAATAGATATACTTCACTACAACACACTGTTCATTACAACCACTTGACAATTTTACTGCTGGTTTATAGCAGCTACGCTACTCTTATAAAGTCAAACTGTGTCTACACCACGTGTGAAACACAAAAGCCCTCTTCGGACAGGATTAGTTTAACCTTGGGATGTGAGGTAAAATAATTTTACCTCATGATGTCTGTAATATAAAGGGCCAATTTGCACAGGATAAGAAATCCCTGCATTCTCCCAGATGTGGGAGGGGTTGATCGAGTCACGCACCGCCGTCACTTTCCTGTCGCAATGTGCCTTCCTGATCACAAAATGAAGTTATCACGAAACTAAAGCACGGAATCGATTATCTAAAAAAAGTGATAAGAGTGCTTCTTAAAGTGCCTCCGTGCTCAAAATGTGGTATCACTACGTATTAACAGGATATGACGGAGTATCAGCATATGTTTTACAGAGGGTCGTTTTCAGACAGGACTAGTTTTACCTGATATTTTTTCCAGACTGTTTCACAGAAGGAGAAAATAGCTGTAATTTTTTACTGACATGGCATACCCAGACAGGGAAAACTACTGGTAAAAATGACCTTACCCCACGTCCCCACATTAAACTAATCCCGACTGAATGGGGATATACAGGAAAATGTATATTCATACAGAAAAAAAGACAGTGGCACACAAAATTTTAGAGCTCCCCCTAAATTTCTTAAATGAGGCTTTCTGGGTAGCTTGTGTCTTTCAGGGAGCCAAACTCACGTGGCACCCCCATACTTCCAACCCTGTTTTTAAAGGCATTGTGATGCATCTTATGTAGTTTTATGGCCCGTTTTTTCTTTCAGTTTAAAAGTTATTGGCAGATAGACAAAAAGGTTTATTTTGGAGCCTGCACATGTGAGGTGGGTACCTTTATCACACTGGTAGTTTAGTCTGCATCTGAGAGATATTTGCTTTCAAATTTTACAATATGAACCTAATAAGTCTACCTGAATAAGGTAGTCTGACATTAGTGTTAGCGGCATTGCAGTCAAGTCTATGTGCTGTCAAAATACTTTCATACAATACACAATACAAGTACATGCTCATGGCGTGTCATTATTAGTGACATTCTTGCATTGATAGCAAGAAAAGTTAGAGAGTTAAAATGCTTCACTGACATTGACAATAATATTTAAGAGCTACTTAATACAGCATAGTATTTATTTTCCTATGAGGAAAGTGAATGTGGAGCGCTTGTTTTTCATCTCTTTTGAGGCACATAAGACTGGTTGACTTCTTTCATGCGAAAACCTTGCTGTCAGTTTTTCATCAAAAAGATTGTACAGTTAAGAAAACGCTCATTAGATGGACATTCAATATTTCTTTCTTTGTTTTCTTCACTTGTTTATACAAAGTAAATTATCTTTCAGTGGCTATTTCATTATATTTAAATACTAAATATAAACTAAAAATATACTAAACTGTGAATTTCAAAATTCAATATTGTAAGTTAAAATATAAAACAAGCTCTCCCTGTCACACTGTGGGCAGAAGGGGGTTTGGTGCATATGTGCTCTTTGACCTTCCATTGTCCTAAAGTTGGCTGCTTCAGTTCAGCAGCGGCCACTGTGACAAACATAGACAACAGGAAATGTGCTCACACACCAGTTCCTTTCTTGAAACAATCTGGTCAGAAACAGAATCTTTATTGGCAGCTTTCAATCACCCTGTTTTTAGCTGCAACTTAAACAACAAACAAACCCCATGACAGATTTAAACAGACTTTATTGGTCGGGTTTATCTGTTTATTTAGCAATGCTGAGTCGATGAAGTAAAAGTCTTTTGTACAGATTGTTTTTATGTCTTAAGACTTTCTGCACAAATACCAGAATATTTTTTTCAATGCCTTCCTTTGTAGGATTTCTTAGTCCTGTACCGAAAAGCCTTGAAGGCATTGTTCTTGTACAGCCCCAGAACAATAAGTGAACCAGCACCAGTGTGGGCGCATCTCGTCACACATTACTGTTGTTTGACTTTGTGGACTTGTTTGTTTGGCATCAAAATAATGGATGCCAGGGCGGCCTAGAGTTTGACAGAATCAATCCTCAACAACAATGTACCCTAGCAAAGTGCCGCATAGTAAATCCCCCTCGCTCACTTAAGAGTAAGCTGTCATGGAAACCTGAATGGCATATCCGCCTGAGATGTAAAATGAGAAGTCCAGTGTGACAAGCGCAGTGGAGAAGTTTCAACCCTCATATGAACAGGGAAAGGCTGACTGAGCACACACATTTTTCAACACCTTCTTGCTCAGTAGCATGTTATTTTATACTCCTGCCTAGCTCTTCCCACAGGCTTACAAGATTTGAACCAGCAACCCTCTGGTCACAAACACACGTCCCAAACCTCTCGACTCCAACTAGCCCAATACATATTCTTTATGATGTCCGAATAAAAATTGACTTTATAAATCCCCAGGGATAAATGTCTCTGAAGCAAAAATAATTTGCATATTGAAGGCCACTGACTGATAGAGTTACAGACGTGTTCAATAATTCTCAGTCCTGTGTAGGTACTGTTCACATTAAACACTTATGGTATAAGGGGGGCTTACAACTACACACAGCAATGCAAATTAAGACAAAGGAGTACTAAGGATTTCTACATAAGAAAAATCTTAAATTACAAGCACACTTAACAGTGTCTGTTGTTCTTGACAGACAGATACATACACACTGCCCTCTGCTGGAAGCTAAAGAGGCTCAAACAGGTACACCACTGTAGATTTATCAAAATATCATTTCTATTCTTGTTTTTATTCTATGGTTCCAATTTGTAAGGCCAAACAGTGTGATATGAGGTTGACATTTATAGATATAGTAACGTATAGTATAGTATATAGTATAGTATATAACGTATAGTGAGTACATTAAATATACACAGACTGCTTATCTCAGTGAGACTTGTGTGATCTTGGATTGTTCAGAGAAAGAAATGTGCAGAGTCGAAGCAGCATTTAGTTGAAGATAGCGACCGTGCCCTTTGACCTCCAGTTTCCCCTACATGTTTTCCCTCCTCAGTGTGATACCCTTTACACACACAAACACACATGCACACACACTACACTGCAGGAAATGTTTGTTGTCCTTTCATTTCCAAAAGCCCTGATGGGGAAGCAATGCTGACACAGACACTTTTAACTTTCAAGTGAGTGAATGAAATGGTCAAATCAGCAACATGGATCATCCTGCCTCCTCTGCCCTCGCTGTAAATCACGCTCTCTTACAAGAGGACTTGACTGACTGGTTTATTTGTTCAAACTGAAATTTAAATAGACACTAAGAGTATTCTTATGGCATAATATTTGTCAAATACTGCACTGATTGAGACAGGAATGTATTCATTTTTAACAAAATTCTATAACAGATACTGTGTCAGGGTGGGTCATATTTCACCCTATCCTTCACAAAATGTCCAAATTATTGTAGATTAATAGGCATGGTAATTCTAATAACACTGGTAATAATACTGCATGTGCTACTCACTTTATCTGATGTGTGCTTAAAGAATTAATTTTGAAATCACTAGCCATCTCTTTTAGAGAAAATTATAATTTCCTGATGTTCATCATTCAGGATCCAGTCTGCAGAAGTGTTTCATTTTATCAGCCGAGACTACAGGCTCCTACTTTGTGCTATTAATATTTTTGCAAGAGTGCATGTCACTATAATGAAAATAGATTAAGCTGCCTCATTTCGAAGAGCACTCTTTGCCTCTGCTTGCAGACAACTGCTTTTGAAATAGAAAAAGAAAATGTCACTCTGCAGCCAGCTTTAAAATTCTGTGCACCTACAGAGCGCATTAAAAACGCTGCAATAAACTGCAAAGGGCACCTTGTTGTATTGTGCTCCGAGCAGGAAGACAGCAAAGACACAGTTAGTGGACAAACAGTAGGGTGGGATTTCCTCTCCTCCTGACTGGCTCCTGCCTTGCATTGTCCACTTTCAGATGCTGGCCAAGTGCCACTTGCCAAAGAGAATAACAAATTGCGTCTGTCTTGAAACCACACACAGACAAATTCAAACTAAATGCATGCTCTTGCCCCCCCACACACACACACTGAATACAGACCCACATGATTTATCAGTGCGGTGGAGTCGTAAATCATTAGCAAAAGGGCTAGGTACTGACAAATTTCGTCACCAAAGCATAGAGTATCAAAACTGTCAAGTGAAAAACAAACTTCAATACCTAAGCAATAAATCTCATATAATCATGCAGCATATGTTACACAGAGACAGGGCTCATGTGTGAGTTGTTGTATATTGAGAGGCTTTACTTCTATAGTGTGCATCACATTGGTGTAAGGAAGCTTAAAATATATATATTTGTACCGTAATTTTGTAATTTCTTTTTGTTAAAAAATAATTATAAAAATGGTGTGGAAAAAAATTGTGTTCAGGAACCAGTATTGAAGTCAAGTTAATGGTGCCAGTATCAAAGCCTTAAATATCAACATCATAATGATTATCTATGCATTCATTTATTTAATTTATTGTTCATTAATGACAAACCATTCCAAAGAGTGGTGGAATTATGCATATGTATATGTGTAAGAAGTAATGTCTAATAATATTACTATAATTTCACGATATGCCATGTTTGTACCAGGTAGTAAGCATGGTGGGCTAAATTTAGCCAAAGGGTGAATGTGTCTTAGTTACATATAATTTAGCTACAACTAATAATTATTCTCATTGATTATTCTGCAAATTATTTTCTCTGCTTAAGTCGAAGCCACAAATTATAGGAAGTGTAATGTCACTGGGATGTAAAATCTTCTTCCATCCAATTCTTGAAGAATAAATTAACCTCTGACTTAGTGAAACAACAGACACTTGAACTGACTTGTTACACCAAACCAAAGTTTGTATTATAGCCCAGTTAATACTTATTTTGAAAAAAGGATTGATGAAGCACAAACAGATTTGATTTTATCCTATGACATCATTATTTGGAAAGCAGACTGGTGAACAATTTCTTTATTAACAGGTTGACATTCACATTTAAGGCCAAGGTGACCCGAGGTGTCAGTTACTCCAGGATATTTGCCTCCAGTTCATTTCAATGTTTCTGCTGTCAGCTGGATGTGTGTGATCCAGCTGTGCTTGTGTTTGTTTTTCAGTATGTACTGTACAACCAGTCCAACGTATGAACTGTGCATGAGTTGACATTAAGTCACAGCAGGAAATACTTGCACCGCTGTAGACACAGGAATTAGTTGCTCTGATTTTGAACATTAAATGGCTTAAAAAAGCGTATAGTCGATTTGCATGATACTTCCAAAGATGGCTAGGCAATACGATCGAAATCCTCATTATTCATATTCCTGCCAGTTGATGATGCAAGCTGAAAAGCAATACAAGCTTTTATTTAAAACGCTTCATATCTTTCGCTTTCGCTTATAACTCCCTCAAGACGTTCTGAGGATTTACAAGGGTGACCTGGCCAAGACAGCAGCATTAAACACTACGACAACAATTAACACAAGAAAACAGAAGAATACATAAACTTGTCGAAATATTGAAATACCTATACGCACAGTGACAAACCAACGGATTCACACAACATTGTCTATTAGAGCTTTAAAATCAAGCAGGGACCAATTCTCTTAGTTTCAAGTCTATATGAAGGCTATTCCGAGTGAGGGGAGCAGAGCTGATGTGATTATTAGTTATATGTGACAACTCTGGCTGTAATAATTGTTTTGTGTTTCCCTGTGAGAACAAGGACCTTTCTCACAGATTGCGTTGCGGAGTCAGCAGGACAGTTGGCGATTGTTATAGGAAGAGCTGAGATAACTAACTATGTTTTCTAAATGTGTCACCATGACAACCATCACTGTTCAAACTGCATGCTTAAATTAATTGGACTCTGAGGACTTCCCTCAGAGCATGTTGAGACACTGGTGTTAAGTGTACTATATGCTCTCTTCTTGTACAGCAATTCTGGTTCCGAACAGGGGTGGCATGGTGTGGTGTGGTGTGGTGGTTAGCACTGTCACCTCACAGCAAGAGGGTTCCTGGTTCAAATCCGGGCTGGAGCTCTTCTGTGTGGAGTTTTCATGTTCTCCCCGTGTCAGCGTGGGTTTTCTCCAGGTTCTCCACTACCTCCCACAGTCCAAAGACATGCAGGTGTTAGGTTAATTGATGACTCTAAATTGTGAATGGTTGTCTGTCTCTGTTTGTCTCTATGTGCCCTGTGATAGACTGGCCAGTCTATCATATACGTCCTGTCCAAGGTGTACCCCGCCTCACACCCGATGTCAGCTGGGATTGGCTCCATCCCCCCTTGCCCCCCCTTTGGGACAAGCGGTTGAAGATGGATAGATGGTTCCGAACTGGTCCTTGTGTCACAAGTTTTTATAACAGATTGGTCCTTCGAGCCGTATCTCAAGATCTCTAACTTCCTCCAGGGTTTGGACACCTGATTCCATGCATGGGGGAGTCCAGGACTCCTGATAAAGACCTCCACTCTACTCAGTTTAACGATGGGTAGTTTTGTTTTCGAGAAGCCAGCGTCTGCTGGAGGAGCCGGGGTGACAAGATCCATAGATCACAGGAACCAGGGGGGAATCAAGTACAGGTTTTTAAATTCTTTTATGAAAAATCTTGAGTGGAAAACAAACCTGCAGGGGTCTGTCGTGGGGAACTTAAACCACTAAAGGTGTCTGCGACAGCCAAGGTAAAAAGCTGTCTGGGCAAACAGACGGTCTCTGCCGTCTGTAGGCAGCTCCCGAGCCGAGTGACAGCAGAAATTTACTAAACCAAAATAGTTTTCATGTCAGCTCTATGGGAAGAAATTAACAGTGTTTAACTGATTTATTGACTTTATTTTTCCTCCCAGCGCAGCGAGTGAGGCAGCAGGTGACACAGACTGATATGATCAGTCAGTGTAGATACAGTTCATGTGTCTAAAACACAAAAACAGCGGGAGCAAACTCGGCCCTGACTCGGTCGTGACTCGATCTACTTAATAAAATGTAAACGTATCTGTTCTGTGAGATGAGCGAGTGACGGCCGTCACAACGCTTCTTGTCTTGCTCTCTGTGGAGCAGTGTTGGGCGGGGCCCTTTTAGACTTTTTTTTAATATTGCACTGTCATGACAGCGAAGGTGCTGTCAGTTTACCTTCTATGTTGCATCTTCAAAAGAGCACAATAAAAATGTGACACTGAATTTGGAACAACACATCGTAAATTTCTGCATCTATTATTGATTTACTGTGTGTGCCCCTAAATCTTCAGTTGGGGCCACAGGGCTCCTAGTAAATAAAGTGAGTCTGGAGCCCTGATTGTATTTTTCTATTCAGGAATGATTTTTTTATGCTGCTGCTATTAATGTTTCCAATGTCGCAGTTTATTTTATTTTCATGTTAAGTAGCCTTTGTAATATTTAGATTATTAATTATTTTCCCTGCCCTCAAGTGAGTGATCAAGGAATATCATTGTCATTTTTTCATTACATCATAAGGAAGATAGCATTTTATGTACGTATAGACCTTTTCAAAGTTGTAAACATAAACATTCTAAATGTGTCCAAGTTTGATTCCTGTTGCAGTGAATGTGAACGGCATCAGCTGACAGGAAGTTAACAAGGACCAAGGCTGTTTCCTAGTAATGGAATTCCATTAAAAAGGATTATATGGTTCACCTATTCAGAGAGAAATTCAGCTTCTCAGAAGAACTGCCGCTTATCAATCAATCGATCATCCATCGATAAGATGAAACAACTATCGATTAATGAATTACTCGATAATTTTCATCCCTAGTTCTTGGTACAGCGGAGCTGCCTGGGACAGCCAAGGTAAAAAGCTGTCTGGGCTAGAGATGCATGATCCAGTTCTGCCCGATTAAATCCGATACGATAGCTGGACCGAGTGTCTCGGCCAATACCCGATACTGATCCGATCCTACTGTTGAATGAATGAACCTTGCCATGTGAGTGAATACATCAGGCTTGACAAAACATTTAGCCTTGTTAAAAAAAAGTGATCATTGTGATGAAGTATCCTCAAGTCTTGTGAACTGGATTATTGCTAAAACAACCAAGCTAAAGCTGAACATGGCTTTACAGTAAATTTAAAGATTTTAATTCAATTCAATTCAATTTTATTTATAGTGCCAAATCATGACAAAAGTCATCTCAGGACATTTACAGAGTAGGTAAAGACCACACTCTATGACATTGATTTACATAGACCCAACAATTCCCCCGTAGAGTACAGTGGCAACGAAAACCTAACCAAAAAACCAGTACAGACCCAGTTCTATGGAGGACGGACATCTGTCTGCACCGGAAAATAATGAATTGATTTTATGCAAGATTTCGGTATTCTGTGCATCTACATATGTGTTAAACTAAAGTTTTATTAAGCCTATATCAGTTTAATCCAGACACAATGATCCATCTGTTTACCATGGCAAGTGTTTCTAAAAGATACTGAGGTAGCTGGGCTTAAGTGAGTCACTGTGTCTGAGTCTTCACCAGTAGCTGCTTGATACTACAGGGAATAATGAATGACTCTTTCAAGACAATTACGCTGTGAACCAAATCCCCATGCGTCCATGGACACACCACTGATGCGTTATTTAATAAGGTGATACACAGAGAGACACTAAAGATTCACTCGGATCATACGTAGATTATATTTGTTGCTTTATACCAAAAAGGACAAAGGACTAAATTCTGAATTTATTCAAGACCTTGGGTAAGCTGCTGACTAATACCCAATTGTGTCTTTTGGACAGAAAAACATTTTTTTTCCCCCAAGGTACGTTTTGTTAATCTTGATGATCTCATCTTGGAAAACATTTTGAAAAAATAAAAAGGTTTCTTAGAACTCAATGAATTGTACATACCTCTTATATTGCTAAACTTAAAAGTTCAACGATGTTGCTGGGTTGCTTCAACATACCAGGTCAAATTTGTCATCATGAAAATATACGATATGGACGGACATATCAAAATCTTTGGTTCTATTTTTGTGTGACGATTCTTTTATTGTATGCAACTAACTATTGTTTATAAATTCACACCAATTATTGTCTTTACAGATCGATTAATTGCTGCACATGCAAAGGTGTTTGGGCTGTGGGATTTTATCGATTCTGCGATATGAATCAATATTTTGTTTCCATAGAAAGTATCGATTTTTTGGCCGCGAGTATTGATACATTAAATCCCATTCAAACCCCCGTTACTCTGCTCAGTTTCCACCCCCGTTGGCTTTGCAGGAAGAGCTATTAGGTGCTACACTCCGCTGATGACACTGAGAGCATGTCATCTGCTGCAGTTTCATCACAGCCAAAACTAAAGAATCACAGAATGCAACGTCTGTGTTAAGCTCAGCTGCATAAACTATCAACGTTAGATTGCTACTAATGTTAGCTTTGTGAGACATTAACTTTTAGATTGGTGTTCATCAAATTACATATTTTTGAAAAGTGTTTTCTTGCCGGTGCTGCCTCCATCTGCTTGCTAACGCCATTAAACCGTGAGAAATACACGTTAATTATGTCAGCTAAAGGCAAGTTTACCTCACAGGTTTATTGTTGACCCCATAACATTAACGTTACTGTCTTCTTGGCTTTAACCATTACAGTGCGTTTGAGAGGCTGGAGGATGTTTTATTTCTTTCACAGAAAGAGCTCGCTGACATTAAACATCTCTTTATTCAGAGTGTCCTGAGACAGACAGACAGCAGCACGACTGACAACATTTCAACATAATGAGCAGCCAATACAAAATACAATAAAAACATATCAAATAATAACAAGTGAAAAGAGCAAATATATATGAAAAAGATCATGACTATATAATGCAGAATATCTACAGCCAGATGTGTCTGCCTCCAGGTTATTTAAGACTTCTGTAAAACCCTTCAATGAGAGCAGGACCTGGAGTTCCTGTAATTAGTTCCAGGTAAAGGGAGCAGCAGACTTTATTTATTTATTTATTTACAGTAGATTATAAGATGTCAATAGTTTGGACCTTGTGTAATTATAATATACGGTTGCACTCCAACGCTATTTTATTATTTACTAAAACCATAAGAGACTTGATTAGGACTTGCTGCTTCCCTCAGAGACTTGAGACTTGACTTGGGCTTGCAAAAAGTTACTTGTTACCATCTCTGCTGTCCAGTCAGAGCTGTATATTGTGTTACTGATTCTTTCAGTTTTTATTAATTCAATCCCAGTCAATGGAACGCTCACAACATGTCACGGAAAATCACACTGTCCCTTTAAAATATTTCAGAAAATGATGTAGGTGTATCGTATCGAATCAAATCGAATCATATTGTTGGCTGAGTACCGTGATATATATTGTATCGTGAGCTGAATAGCTATCATATTGTGAGATTTGTTCAACGCTACAGCCCTAGTTACTGTTTTATTGGCTTTACTGTACTACTAGAGTGAATTCAGCTAATTCAACAGTAATTCATAATTTGGTTTAGACTATAGGTCAGACTGAACCAGAGAAATTCACATTTATACTGAATCATTACATCACTATTTTCCCTCAAAAGTGAAGAAGAGGTTTCAAGATACTGTGTTGAGTGTTTCCTAGTATACAGAATATCAGACAGCTGTGGATTTCATTTAAAAATGTAATCAACCATTAACAGCCCATATGGTTTGACCGTACACTATATTGTACAGTATGTGTACTACAGTACTAACAGGGTCATGGTGTATTCTCCTGAGTAGGTCAACATGTAGAGCATGGCGTTAACAGCGTCAGAGATAGAAGCTGGACTCCCAATGGAGCAGAACAACATGTATGCACTCTCAAGTCCACGAGGAGCTCAGGATGAAAGTGCCAGCCAAATGGCATATAAAAAAGAGGTAATCCTGCTTAAGACAAGACAAGACACTAACACAATACGCACTGGATGATATGGGGGGAAAAGTGCTTGTTTGGGGAAATTCAAGGTCACAGGAATACAGATTTTCTATTTAACAAGGTTCTGAACTTTGCAAGGATTCTGGGCTGCAAAGCCTCTGTTCTGCAACGACCAATTAAAAATACAAGATAAGGCAAATTAAGGTTCAAAAGGATAATAGTGTGTCTTTCTGTGAAGTGTTCCAATTACAAGCACCTTGATTTCATTTTGATTTAGGAAATGACGACCAAAATCAACCTACTGCAAAAAAACAGTATGAAGGAAAACCAATTTCTTTGACATTTTATACAGTTTCTATGATACTTTGATTATTTTCCAAGTTTTACATTTCTACCACACCGACAGGTTATAGTCATTTTCATTATCTTTTCATTTTTGATTATTTTTTATTTAACGGATTATTCATTTAGCCTAGTTTCAGTCAAAACCTGAAGTAGCCTCTGAAAACAATTGTTTTGCCTGCTAAACACTCCAAAACCCAAAGACATTTCATTTACAGTACAATATGCTCTAATATAAACTGGTACTAACAAATGTTTGCCCAATAAATGTCTTGAATTATTATATTATATATTAAAAAAGACTGTTGCTGTTCACTTTTCTGTTGAGCCAGTCATTGATTAATCATTTTGCCACCATTTCTTTTACACTTGCATGCTTATTAGATCACTCTGCATTATACATATTAAAAGATGGGACAGAATCAGTACTGAGTCAATTGTCAGTTTGAGAGTCACATGTGGAACTGCACAATTGCACGTGATTACATTTATAATATTTCATAGATTTATAAATATACATGGACAGATGACCTACTAATCTGAACCTACATGTTTGGTATCTTGTGATGTGTTTGCATTTTTCTTTGCATAATTAAGTCAATATCTCTCTTTTTACATTGTCTGGCCATTGCTAAAAATATGTGTGATGTCGGAGGTAAAGTTTATTTCACCGTTATATATCCTTAGAAGCTCTAAAATGTGAATGAGAGTCTGTGAACATTTGAAAGCATGACTTTTTTTTTAACATGCCACATTTCACTGTTTGTTCGATTTAAAGCTGCTTGTTTACATGTGTTTTGGCACCAGCGACACTGTTTACTCTGCTTGTGTGTTCAACATTTCTTATGGCCGTATATAATGAGTTACGCTGCATTCATCGTCACACATCTCCTTGTCCATCAGAGCATGTCTTGGGTGAAAACTGGGAAAGATGTCAATGCGAGGAGAAACATATGTAAATGGAGTGTAGGGTATGCAAAGATGATGTGAAATGGACCAAAACTGCACCTATGCTCCATCTTTTGTTTACATTCTGTAATAAAATTAGAGAATTTGACTTAGTTTTTGTCAGTCTTACCCATGGTATGAGTCAGTACAGTGGATGTTTTAGACTGCATGCTTCCTACAGCAGTTCAGCTCATACGAAATAGCTGTAACAGTTGGGAAATATTAGCCAAAAAGCTGCTGAGCAAGTCAAACTACAGAATGGAGACTTTTTCTCCAAGTCTTGTTTCCACTCTACCTCATTTTCCTCTTTAGTAAACTGGCCCTCCTCTGGTGCAATGTGTGTGTCCCCCTTAATTAAGGAGACTCTCTCTCCATCTGTCTTCATCTCTCCATCCCTCACACACACACACACACACACGCACGCACACACACAATACAGTTTAACTGTAACTATGTACAGTCAGTTTGTATATTATAGTAGTTTACATTATTACGTCATTTTGGACAGAGTTATGGTAAAAATGTCTAATAAACCATATACGTCACGACAGTTTGCCCGTTAGCATGAAACCCCGTTAGCAAGAACTTTAAAAATCGTCAAATGCATCTTACCTCCAGTAAACCGATTTACCGACACTCCCGTCCCCTCTCCATCGTCCTTAACAGTTTTCATGACGTCCCTTGTCACCGGATAACGTCGGAATAACTATTTGCTTTACTTGTTCGCAGGAAACGAGTAAAAACGCCGGTGTCTGTCTTGTCCCGTAGCTACATTAAAAAAAAAAAAAAAGTCAACGGTTAAGTCATCAACGGTCATCAGGTGTTGCTGACAGCACGCGCCCGCCGAGTGCCTGAACTAGCGACCCCGCCCACCGCTCGTTACAGGCACGAGACCGTGTTACAATGTTACAACAAGCCGGGTGGCTACAGCGTTTCATGCTCTAGGACATACATGACACCTGTCTCTATACAGCAGCAGTGACATGTGAGGGAAGCTTTGAAGGTCCGATCCGGGATTCAAATGTAACAAATGTAATGTTATTATAAATCCCTCTGTCTGACGTCTAATACGTGGAAACATGAGACCACAACAATCCCATCTTCCATGAATTAAAATTGTCTATATCATTTAAACATGGAATTCAATTTCAATGCAATTGTATTTATAGTGCCAGATCATAACAAAAGTTATCTCAAGACACTTTACAGAGTGAGTTTAGACACACCGACTTATTTATGGTTTACATAGACCCAACAGCTCCTCCATGAGCAGCACACTATCTATAAGAATAATAATAATAATAATAATAATAATAATATTCATGATAACATGAATTAAATGAGAATAAATGTTTTCTGATGATGTTTGTAAACACCTGGCTAAGACATACCATGGTTGATTGAGAAACACACAGAATATTTTCTTTTTTGTATTTAATCAGATAAGTTGTGAAGTTCAGTCGGTAATAATGATAATGATAAACGTATTAATATAACACTGGGCATTGCTGCTCTCAGCGTAACTCTCTCTGGACAAATAAAGGTAAACCTGTTCAAACTGTTTCCCCATGATTTTATGGGAATTGTTTTCAAAAGCAAAATGCATCAGTGTTTCATAAGACAAGAGGTTGTGTTTTTACTGTCCTGTTTATGATCTTGTAACCTGATCGACCTGACTGATTTGACTTGGAAGCTCTTGTGAGGGTCATGACCAAAGCTTTGAGCAACACTCAAAAACGATACAACCTGTGATACAGACTTTCATCTAAGTATGTGCCTGTAATTTATCTGGTTAAACTTGTTCATTTTAAAGCAAACTTTTTGACTTGGCTATTGTTGAAGTAGAGAAATTATTCCATATAGCATTCCCCTTTTTACCTGTTATCCAAATTGAGACAACTGATAGTGTACCCATCAGCTATAATGCTGGAAAACTGTGGCTACAGGCAACTACTACAGTTGAATAAAGAATTTGAACATATATGTAACATTTCTGCATTCAAATGTCCAAAAACAACTATACCTATGTTATATATATTTTTGTGTGCATTATCCAAAAGGTTTCCAACAATCCAGACCTAGACATATCTGTAATTTTTTTTCAAGGACATTGAGCGTGTCCTTTTCATCACCTCTCTTTTCCTTTAACTCCTCTAGTTGCTATATATTCTGGCATAACACACACATGGGAGAAGTGAGCTTTTGCATTAACTTTATGTCATTTTGCAACACGCTCAGGTTAATCCACAAGAGATCTAATATATTGATATGATCTTTCATCCGGTTAAGATGATAAGAAAAATGCTAAGACAAGTGGCTCATGCTAATGCTTGGCGGCTAAATCATACAGTTTTAAACGCTCAGGTTAGTTTTAGTATGTTTTGACCACAGACAACAGCGCAAGGCTGCCCCGCGATTAAATAGCTACAATTGTCGGCTACAGTAGCTGCAGTCGTCTCATCTCATGCTAATTAGCTAGCTAGCACACCCTGTTCCTTCTGCCTCATTTCCCGCGGATAGGAGATTTAACCAGGGTCTACAATCTGTCTCATAAGCTGCTGTCCACTCTTCTCACAGCAAAGAAGTCTCTCAGCAGCAGCGTAGCGTGTGTGTCAAAAGCCTTTCCCCCGGTGCTGAAAAATGACACTGACATGTGAAATATATTGTGATGTTGGGGTTTTAGACGGCTAATGTTAACTTGTTTACTAACATGACAACCAATGGCAGATTCATGCAGCGTAGTTGCAGCTATCTAGCTAAACTTAGCTCGCTTGCTCGCTAAACGGTCAGCTACAACCACAAACAGAATATGGTTCTATGGGACACACTATGGTTGTATCATTAGAATGACATGATATGAGTTAACGCTACTAACAAAAATGAACAAAACATCAATAGATTGTCTGTGAATAATATTTCTGCCTCAGAAATCCGATACATGTTCATCGTCAATGGTGTCTGACATTTATATATCATATATATACATATTGTACATTTAAGGCAAGTTATTTTTTTTTTTATCTTCTATGGGAAATATACCACAACTATTTCCAAAGAAGCCAAGATCAGTGTAGTACCACGGGCATTTGTATGAGCCCCTGCACTGTAGCTGCTGAAGTATAATCACTAGTGGTTATGTTTACCAATGGTGATTAAAACAATGCATTCAAATAACAATATATAACCCATCCATTATTACAGAGGCCAGCTGTCCACATCATGCTGCTTTTAAGCTGCATTCACCAGCTGTTGAGAGGGGGAGAACTGCTATCAGCTGAATGCTGGGAGTTCTTGGCTGTGGTAGGGAAGTTTGGAAACTCAGTGGTTTTAATTATTTTATGCCAAGAACCCCCAGGTACAGGGGATGCACTTCATACAGCACATCCCTATAAGAACACTTTTACAAAGAGACTCTCTCTGATCAAACTTTTATTTGTATCTGTAGGTGGGAGTCAGCCTTTTGATCATAGCAGTCACTCTGCACTCTATGATTTTTTTTCTTACAATTTGCTATAAAAACTAAAGTCCGAGACGGAACTCTTTCTGTTTTTAATGCACTCAGATTGTAGCTCCTGCTGCTGCACCTACACGCCACTGCCACAGTAATGATTTAATCAGCTTTTTTATCATCTAAAAATAGCACGAATCAGAGGTCTCTCAGTCCACGTGAGATTTTGAAAATCTCAATCATGCCTTCATCTCCAGCAGGGTGCAATGCACTCTTGTTCTTGCTCTTTCTCAAAAAGACAACTGCACCACATTTTGACTGCCGCTGCTACAATACGAGAACCAACACAGCTGAGGACATTACACAAGCTTCACGTTAGTTATAGATAGATCTTAAAGTGCCTCTGCTAGTTTATATATCACATAACAGCCCAAGGGCAAAATATCTTTTTGATATGTTTAGAGAATCTAAACAAAGTTGGCCCCTTAGATCTCAAGGAAACCGTTTTTTTTGCCTCAGGTCAGAAGCAAATATGATAACGATTGATTTGACTACTACACTGCTCACACCAAGATCAGCGCAACATACACCCCAACTTAAGCCCCTTTCAACTTTTCAATATTCAAATCCTCTTATTTTCCTATGGCTTTGATTTTACTGCATTTCTAATATACTTTGTACTTTTTTTTTTATTTGCCCATACAGTCCAGATTGTAGTTTAGATTAGCTCAAAACCAAATGCATTAGTCAGTGTGAAAGTTAATTCCTGATAAAAAAAACAAATCCTAATTCAAAGTCCACTTACTTGCTTTTTCTGGACTTTCAACAGCATCTTCTTCCTCTGCCCAGATGGAGTTTAAGCAGTTCACTGTTTTCATCAACCTTTGGTCTTTGGTGGGGTGGGGGAAAATTCTGTTCAAGTACATAGATAAGTAAGCTTTTAATTGTTCTAGGAGTGACACTATCATTGCTTTCAAAATAAGGATGTGTATTTAGTGACCACTGTACTGAGACCCCATAGTCTATTAACTTCAATGATATAAATGCATGTAAATTAAGGAACCACCTCGACAGGTTTGTCTGATGGTTAAATAGTGTGGATGGTTGCTTAAACCAGACATCTAAAGACATCCCCCAAAAGCGACTGTTAAACATATTTTCTCACCATAAGAAATTCACTAATGCCTGGAAGCAGATTAGCATTCCTCTCTTTTTCAGTTTCTTTTTCATTGCCCTAACCCATCAATGCTTCACATCTCCCCTCCATGTGTTTCACCTCTTTTCTGAGTTGGAGAGATCCCCCCCCCCCTTTGCTCCTCTGCTCTCCCTAATAAGCCAGTGCGAGGTTCCTTGGCTGACAGCTGTTCCAGATGGTATTATTACTCCGCGGTTTCACAGTCAGCTGGCTCGGGATCCACCACCAGCGGAGGTGACTGTCCCTCCACCGCACCCACGCATCAACATCGACACCAACACAAACACAAACACAAACATATGGTGGAGTTATGTAATACTGTATCTGTGGGATGATGTGATACGCTGATCACCCAACAAGTTGTACTTCTTCCTCTTCATTTTTTGGTGGTTCGATTTGACAAAAGCCATGTTCCAGGAGTGGTCTCCTTTCTGCAGTATTTATGTATGAACACATTCAGAGCACAGTGAGGAACATAGAAAATGATACTTAATTGTGCATTGATTAAAGTACATTTAGGACTGTGTCAGTGTTTCCCTGCATGTCTCTGTTTCTCATTTCACTTCCATTCCTACCTATATCTACATTGTATTCCTATATTATTCCTATATTTCTTGTTGGGTTTCTTGTTGGGTTGTGAAACACCTTTCTATGTGTTAAATATTTTTGGAAATTCTGTTCCATATTGGCATATCCTATTGCTGGGGTGAGGATCAACGTGAATCTTTAAAAAAAATATGATTTATGATCAATATTTTTACAACAAGCGTGCAAATGACTGTGTAATGTAAAAGCAACACATAATTATCACCCAACTCAGCAGTTCCGTCAGCTCTGCAGGGTTTTTTTCTGACTCATTGGTTTACTGGCCCGCAAATGTTTCTCAATGGTCTCACAGTGTAATTTTTTTGGACTGGAGGCAGCTGTTTTGAGATGTGAAAGTGCTGATAAACCAACTGTACTCCACCTGCTGCGGTTGGAACTGAAACAGTTTTAAGCGTGAACATGTTTTAAGGCATTGCATGTGATACTGATCTTTTCGATTAAATGGAACAGGGGTGACTGAGTGTGTGCTTGATGTTGATGTGGGCGTTATCGTATACCAGGACCCTTCATAAACCCTTTTGTCCCTTTCTTTCTTTTAACTTCTCGTCGAATCCGACCCCTCTGTTGCAACCCACACGTGCTCACGTGCCAACCTTCCCACCCGCCCATCAACGCCATACGTTCTGTACACATTGGCAATCCATATGGACACATGCCAACATGCCTACACACACACACATCCACAAATTCATACTGCGCTCTGATATGCTGCAGTGTATGTGCTGATCAGCCAATTCATGTAGAGAGCACAAGCACATCGGAAAACATACATCTGTAAGCCCCACGCACACATTGCGCACACTTACAAATACACACACGCAGACGTCACACTCCTCAGTTGGGGCTTACTCTATTGGCTGGTCTTAACTGCTTTGTAGTATTTTTAGGTCTGTTATTCTGGGGCCTGTCCTGGCAGGCCAGGACTGGGAGGGTATATAAGCCTCCCCCTGCAACTGGGGACCACTGAGAACACAGTGGAAACATCTCTGCCCGACACTCCAACAAACATCCAGCAGGCATTTAAATCCTCTCAGGGTGAGTAAACTTTTACGGGATGTAACGACATAAACCTACCTAGACTGGGATTTTACTTTTATGTGTTAATCTGACATAAATCTGCATTTTAAAGAGTTATCATGAAGTATTAGTGACATTAAAATGCCGTACGATTCTAGATAAGCACTTGTTTGGAAAAAAGATCAGGATTTGGTTTTATCATGGGGACTGGATTTGCTCCAAAAACACAAATGGTGATACCTTATGATATCCTTGGGGACCTTCACTGTAGACGTACACCAGGAAGGTCAGAGGTCAGGGTCAGCAGCAGCGCAGTGCTCACAGAGCTTATAGGAATTAGTGGCCTGCTGAAGGACACTTGAGCTGGGCAGACACTTGCCAACATCGTGCTTCAGCTTGGGTCATCCGGTTGAAGGGCGGTCAGTGCGTGCGCTGTGCCAACCTGCTGGCCCTTCGAAAGAATAAACCGATACATATTAACCAGATCACCAAGTTTCAGTCAAAGTATGCTCATCAATGTGTTCACACATGTTGCTCATTTTTAAGACATGTTGAATACAGCCATCAATCTGCAGGTTCATCACACACAGGAAGTTATAAGGTCATACTAATCTGGTGAAGGCTTTGACTTTTTTTGCACGGTTAGCTGTGACAATGACTAATGATTCCAACCTTTGCATTCATTTCTGGTCATGAATAGACATGATATAATTGCCAATTCATCACTGTCTAACACAGAATGTACTGTATGGAAAATACTTTCTGCTTCACTCAGTGCAGAATGTTCTATGGAACTTTCCAACAGCAACATGTGTTTGATTGTAAGTTACTGATTGAGGAACTGAAGCCATACCTGCTCACAGGATTAAGAATAATAGCATGAAAGAAAATGACTACTGTCTTTTAAATAGCATCTACCTTCTCTTTGGTTAGGACGCCATGCTTCCGGCATAATGTCAGCTAAAGTTGCAATTCAGAAGTTCTCCTTCCCCTTCTCCTGTGCTGCTCGCCTTTCTCAGCAAGATGAGGTGACCCAGAAAGGATGCGTACAGGTGAAGGCCCTGGAGCTTCATGACCTCCCGGAGAATCAAATCTTAAGCAAAGCGAGCCCTGTTGCTGTTATAGGGGCTCTGGTACATAATAATGAGAAACAGGCCCGGGAGAGCTCAAAGCCTCCTCCTCAGGGAGACAAGGCAGCTGCCCATGTCCTGGTCTGTGCTGAAGCTTCCCAAAGTGCTGTGGTCTCCAGGCAGAGCGTGTTTGAGAAACTAACAGTTGACAGTGAAGATCAGCGTCCTGCAGCAAAGAGACAGCTGTCGTCAGAGAGCGCAGCCAGGACCATCACCGTGGTGAAGAAGAGCGCGGTGAGGAAGGAGGCGGAGGAACACAGGCAGCTGAAACCAAAAGCACACCTGGGACAGAGGCTGTCACCGAGCCCTGTGGCCGTAGGGAAGAGGAGACGTCGAAAGGACCTCTTCACCAACACCGAGGTCTTCCACAGGGTCGATTCACATGTCATCAGGGCAGGAGCAGAGGTGACAACACATAAACAGGACATATATATATAGGTAGCACTAACATTTTTACTGTTGCCAGCCAAAGTGAAAATCTACCCGGCACTAGCAAAAACATAGTTTGTGAGCAAAGCTTATTCATACTTTAAAACCATTTGCAGCAAAAAACAAGACCTCAGCTGCCTAGCACGGAGAAGGGTCTTTGTGTTCGTGAGCTCTGCAGGAAAAGCATTAAGCAATGCCAGCAATAAATACATAACACATACCCTAGCTCTCAGGCAGCACTTGCATCCTTGAGCATGGATGAATAACCTGGTTTGTTCAATAATCTGAACACTGGGCGACATTGAAAGATGCTGGTAAATAGGATGATGCTGTGAGACGATGATGAGGAAAAAAACAACTGTGATAGTTGTTGACAGGTCTATGTTAAAGTATTAATTACTTTAAGGACTAAGTGCCTATGAAAGCAAATCGAATAGTGAAAATTTCATTGTGTGTGTGCGTGTGTGTTTGTTGCAGCTGAAGGAAAAGTGTGTGTATGATGTAAAGGCGATAGTACAGAGCATCACACAAGGAGCCAGAAATGAGCTGGAGAGGCTTCGTGCCATCTGGGTCTGGCTGTGCCACAACATCGGTGGGTATTTACTGATCTATATATACTTGCATAGAAATCCTAGTGTACAACCTACATTATGAATTCTGGGATAGGAGATGAATCTATTTTCAGGGCAGGTGTTTATATTTACTCCTTGTTTTGCAATAAAAGGAATGTTGTCTTAACAGAGTATGATGTGAGTGGCTACCTTGGCCGCTCAGAGAAGCTCAGTTCCCCAGAGGAAGTGATAGCAGCTGGTCGGGGGGTGTGCTGCGGCTACTCCGTCCTCTGTACAGAGATGTGCAGGTAAACACAACTAAAATCTTTCAATAAGTAAGACACTGAGGATGTCTTCAATGTCGATACTTTCATATGGCTCACTAAAATAAACTGAAACTAATGGCTGGCTGGAAGAAAACCCATTCAGAGTGCTTCTGAAAAGGTGTTATAATGCAACCACATTACAAAACATATCGCACAATATGATTCTGACGCCATCCGTATGTGAGTATAGACTCAAAAACATTCCTTCTCTATTCTTCCCTCCAGTCATTTAGTATTGATTGTGTTTCAAACCTAAAGCACATTCAATAACTTTAAGGTCACAGGATATAAAATAAGTGAATGTGCTCCATTTGTTTTTTGTTTACAGAGAGGTGGGCATTGAGTGCCAAGAAGTGCCGGGTCACAGTAAGGGCATCGGGTACCTTCAGGGCCAGAGCCTGGAGAATGTGAAATCTGATCACTTGTGGAACTCTGTACTTCTGGGAGGACAGTGGTTCCTATTGGACGCCTGTTGGGGAGCAGGACGAGTAGATATAGAACATGAAAGCTTCATCAAAAGGTTTGAGAAGGGAAGAGCGGATAATGATTCCACAACATTCACTATTCAGTGGTGATGTAGTTTTCTGTAAAATACAGCCAAACTGGTAATATAAAGCCTAATCTGTGTGATTAATATCTTTTAATTCCTACTGCAAACATTCAATAAAATCACTATAGCACTGCAATCATGACAAGTTTGCTCTTTGGTTTGTCATCATACATGAGAAACCAGCTGCGAGTCGAGTCTCAAACCAGTGTGCCGTCTCCATCTGTTGCCTCCCAGGTTCGACGATTTCTATTTCCTAACAGACCCAGAGGAGTTCATAGATTCACACTTCCCCGATGAGACGAAATGGCAGCTCCTGGACAAGCCCATCCCCCGGGAGGAGTTTGAGAGGAGGGTGTTCAAGACCTCAGCCTTCTTCACCATGGGACTCAGGCTGATTCAGCCTCATTACTGTCACATCGTCACAGGTCTGTCCTCACTTCTGTTGATTAGATTATATACATATCATTTAGTATCGTATTTTCCTGTATATAAAGAGAAATGGTCTTAAAACTTCTTTAACAATTCACTTCTAATGTTCTTCTTTCTAAGATGATGGCGAGGCAAACGTGTCCCTCAGCTTCTCCAGGCCAACAACTTTTACCTACGAGATCACACAGCATCGGGACCTTCTCCACTGTGGAGCTCCAGAGCACAAAGAGTCCAGCAACTCCTCCTTTGGCCTCCTAACAGTTTCCCATCGGAGCATGAAGCTGCAGCTCCTGCCACCTGCAAGTGGCGTGTATGACGTGAAGGTGTTTGCCAGACCTGAAACAGCCACCACACCTCTGATATGGGTCTGCTCCTTCACAGTCGAGTGTCCGATCCCCAGGGCCAGGGAGGAGATCCCAGAGAACCCCTTCTTGTCTTGGGGCCTGCAGCCTGTTGCAGGATCTCTGGGCGTCACAGGCAGCAGCCAGGGCAGCAAGGCTGCAGAGGTGGAAGAAGGCGTCTTTGAGTTGACGTTGAAGACATCCAGGCCTCTGATGGTGCTGTGTGAACTGGTCCACCCACAACTGGAAGCTGCTGTAGCCAAGCGCTGCCTAGCTACTCAGATTCAACCGGATGTTCTCACCTGCCATGTCCTATGCCCCTTGCGAGGCTTCTACCGGCTGTCAGTGTTTGTGCGAGACTATGAGAAAACAGAAGTCAAGTTCCAGAATGCTGCAAACTTCCTGTTGCACTGTAAAGGGAAGGTGGTTAGTCCGGTTGAGCTCTACCCTCCTAACCTGGGCTCGGTGTGCGGGCCCGGGACCCGCACATTAGAGGCGGGGCTGTCCAAATTCAGCCACACAACAGCGCTGGTGAGTACCCAGCAAGGCAAGTGTAACATCACCTTCCACAACCAGCAGGACCTTGAGCTTCACACTGTGCTCAGCAGAGAAGAGAACAAAACAGCAGCAATCCCGCTTTCACGGCACCTCTTCTGCACATACACAGACAGCAAGGTGACGGTGAGCATCAGCCTACCTGAGGCTGGGTTGTATCGGCTTGGCCTGTATGCTAAGATCACTCATGGCGGAGAATTCAACCCCATGTGTGACTTTGTTCTGAGGAACAGCTGTGATCATCCGGGGCCTCCTTTCCCCTGCGTCTACTCAGCCTGGAGGAAAGGCTGCGTGCTCTTTGAGCCTCGCGTGGGCCTGCTGGAGCCCCTCTCATGGGTGCGCTTCAGGGTGAGGGTCCCCGGGGCCCAGAGGGTGAGCGTGATGGGAGAGACACGAACTGATCTGAAACTGAATAAGAGCAGAGTCTGGGAGGGAGAGGTTTTCAGTGGAAACAGTCTCCAACAAATGAAACTGGCTGCCACAACAGGGGAGTCCAGTGACATGTCTGTTTTGATGACCTTTGACATCAAGCAGTTGGAGGGAGAAGTGTGAAAAAGGCTGGTGAAGAGCAGATGGATAGTTCTCTGAACAAAGACTGGGGTAGAAATGATTTGCCCATTATTCAAACTGTGAGCCATAATCTTTCAGGTTTAACTGCATCAACACAACACAGATAGTCATAAAAAGGTGTATGAATTTTTTATTTGAAATATGCTCCTGTGAATGTGTAAACTTTGTTGTAATGAAGTGATGCAAATGCAATACCAAACTTACCTGGCAACTCTTTGTGATTTTTTTTTGAAAGCTATTATTTGATCCAGGTAGTGTTCTGTACAAAAGCTGTGGTCAGCTGGGGTGCTCAGTGATATGCTGATCAAGAGTGCATTTGTGCTTTAATATTATATTTTGAGAAGTTAACCTGCATTATGAAATGATGGTTGTGAAAAAGTTTGCAATTAAAATATCACGTAAAAACAATATCTTCGACTTTTAGTTTCCACATTTACAGGCCTATCATTGATCTTTAAACCTCTTTAGCCCAAACAGTGGAACTGCTGTGTAGTACATTATTGGGACCCATCTTACAAATCTAATTAATAAATTATCACTATCTTGAAAACAAACAAACACTTATTTAACCAATGCAGTCTAATACAGTCATGCAATAAGCCCTCCTCATGAGAGTTTCAGTTTGAAGGACATAGATGGCAGAGCTGTAGAAGCAAAATGACATCATACAGAAAAGTTGTTTTTTTCTTCCCTCACTGATGTCAAAGTAAAGCAACACAATTCTACTGCACCAAGGACTGCAGCCTTTACTGCAGGACTGTTGTATTAAACTGCACTACTTTTAGCTGGGCGTACATGGTGAACTGGCAACTGTGTGGATGGTAGTTTAACAACATGAACTAATGCTGTTGCTGGCCCATGCAGCTAGAAACAGTGAAACCCAGGTGAGAGTGTATGCTGGGGTCAAGGCTGGTGACATCTTCCTTTGTAACCCATCAAAACATGCAACACACTGGCTCATTGGCTTCAGATGGAAAAAAAGATCCCACTTAATAAAAGGTTAACAAATCCAGCACTGTACAGTGCACTATTTTTTGCAGTGACCTGGCTCCACTCTGCAGGATTTGGCAGACGCCAGTGAGAGTGATGAGTGTTTACATGTGGCTGTCATAATAGCCCACAAATAGCCTCAGCTCACTGCCTTTGTAAAAATACAATAGAGGTGTGGGGAGGAGAAAAAGGGCGGTATGGTAAGAGTGTTCTTAAAGTGTGTTAAGTGTATCTGGGCAGGGGGTCTTGCCTTGGTCGCTGGGGAGAAACAGGCGGCAGAGGAGGTGGTAGGAGAGAGGCGAGGAAACGCTGATGTCAGAGGTGAGCCATGTGGAGGACTGTATCTGCCTGGCAACAAGGACACACACACACACGCGCGCACACACAATGAAGAAATTGAAGGCTAAAACTTTGTGTGCAAGATTCCTCACATTCTCTCAGCACTTCTTCAGCTGCCATTTCTCGCTCACACACACACACACACACACACACACACACACACACACACACACACACACACACACACACACACACACACACACACACACACACACACACACACACACACACACACACACACACACACACACACACACACACACACACACACACACACACACACACACACACACACACACACACACACACACACACACACACACACACACACACACACACACACACACACACACACACACACACACACACACACACACACACACACACACACACACACACACACACACACACACACTTCTGTTTAGTCTACCTCTCCCAGTCCCTAATAATAGAGAGCTCAGTTGGTGCTGATGCAGGGTTCGGACACACAGAGTGAATCCATGTTGTCTCACCGAGTGACAAATCCACTACTATGCTGAACTGGCTGCATGTGCAGCTGCTGACATCGGAGAGCGAAACAGTTATCCCACAATCAAAGTACAGTAACAGAACATATACCTTAGATGACTAAATATTATATTGAAGTGATAAAAGAACAACAATTGATCAACCATATAAATATTTAATGGATTACGTGGTGCAATAAAAACAACAATTAGATTATAAAAGCATCAGTCACAGGAAAAAAACAGAAGTTACAGTAGTTTTGTGCAAATGCAATTCAGTTCTGCTCACTTTCTGTAAACACCCTCTAAACAAAATGTGGAAGTCAGTTTGGCACTTTTCTTTTCTTTTGCTTCTCATTACTATACAGATCATAAGAAGTGATTTTTTTCCCCTTTTACTTTGGACGGCCTGTAATAGGGGAGAAGAAAT
This sequence comes from Echiichthys vipera, assembly GCF_963691815.1. NCBI lineage: Eukaryota > Metazoa > Chordata > Actinopteri > Perciformes > Trachinidae > Echiichthys > Echiichthys vipera. Next base: position 22,536,125 of record NC_139837.1, read on the forward strand.
GAGCCCTTTGCCTGCCTGCCCCCCCCCCCCCCCCCCCAGATCTCATTCTGCAGTTAGGACATCAAACACCCCACAACTTGAATCGTTACTGTTGCTTGACACGAATAACAACATCCTTCCTTTATACACGGCTGTGCAGCCAGCCGGTGTGCAGCTACAGACGGAAGATATTAACCACAATTTCACCCCATCTTCTTCTATCAAATTTGGGTTTTATAGGGCAAATATGTAATCTCAGGTATGGAAATAATAAGTACACCTGAGCAAATTCCTCTCGCTGTCTGTGAGAACTGTGGGGTGAAGAGCCTGTGATTCCCTTTTAACCTTGATAGGACAGAACAGCCTAAACAATTAGTATCAACAGCCCCCCGAGGCCTGAGAAATATTTGGACAGTTAAAAACCCATTTCCAAGCTGCCTTCTTCAATAAGCACAAAAAATACCTGAAAAATATCCACTTCTTCAAGAAGTGCATACATCCCACACTGTTGGCCCTTTTCAACACTGGAGGAAAAAAAGGAACAAAATCCTCTCACTGCGTTATCACATTGCAGTACAAGAAGAACCACAACCCCCCATTAATATAAAACCAATTAACACCAAACTTTGTTTTTGTCCTATAACTTCAGCTACAAATGTCTAGCCTCCACATACAGGATGAAGACACCAGGGTGCTCAGTTTGCCAGAGAGCTGCATAGCAGTCACACTGAGAGGCTTGGGGAGGGCTCTTTGGGCCCCCAATGTGCAATAAGTAGGGGTCACCCAACAAACTCAATCCTCTTTTATCCGTACTATCATACAAAACTTCTAGGTTTAGTATACCAACTAGGGCTGGGCGTAAAACATTTTATTTCCCCTTAATTTTGATTTATGGAACATTGACAGAAATGCAAATCTACATTTTCATCCAAGTAATGAATTTGATCTCATTCTGTTGAACTATGTTACACATATAATAAACCAAAATAATACGCCAAGAAATGTACCACTGTGAGCGTTAATACATTTGAAGTATCCAAACTGTACTGGTTCCAGCACTCGCTGTGGAACCCAGCCCCTATTCCTACAGATTTTTGGTTAATTTGCAAGAACACCTGAATCAGCCTGAGCCCTCCAGCGACCTCCCCTTGTGTGACTTCACCTACTTTACCCCCTGACTTAGTAAAAACACATTGCTTTAAAGAACAACTCTATGGATTCCTTTCACCAACACTGTTGAAGGACGGATCCTTGCCTGACAACACCCCCTCCCCCCGTGATAGGGAGAGTGAGCTCCGAATGCAGCTCTAATATCTGCTTTTCTTAGCCGTAGCCAAGGCACTGCTGGATCAGAGAAACCTGACAGCTCACAACCAATCAGATTCTCTTGAGAGTTTTTTTTCTACAAAAAATTGCATCTGCTTTTCCTTTTTGTAGCTTGTGTGAGAGGAGACGTTTAGCTTGCATCTAGAATGTTCAATTCTGTCTTACAAAAATACTATTTGTCATTTCGAGGTAATTCAAATTCTCAGCAGATATGTAAAATAAATGTGATTATTTTCTCTTTGTTGTACCAGCTTGGTGAAAGGCAATATTGTCAGAAAATATGTGGTATCATATTCACGTGACACCTCATCACATGCAAAATAGTGTAGACGTACTCGTAGTAATAATCGTGTACAAGTGTTAGTGGTAATTTGATTTAAATATCACGAACATCTTACATAACCCTCAACTCTTTAAGGACTACTTTTTGATCTCATGGCCAATTCTAGTTTGAGTGCCTCTGCTCTTTGACATGTGTAGCAGGTTTCAAAGTTGTGGATCCTACAGTCTCCCATACATCAGCCTCACAACTATTCCACTGTCAATCAAGATAACTCTGCAGTATTACGCAACTACAGAACGACAACAACTGCCGCTCAAATCAGACTGCTTTGGGAGCGCATCCCTGAACACTGAACAGGGGATCCAGCTTAAACAACAGTTATGTTGTCAACAAAGGATCTATGATACATATTATCATGCTCCACTTTTGTATTACCTCATAGTCACTTGTAAGAGGAGATAAAGCTTTTTTTTTTCAAGTAGCAACTCATTTTGCAACTCCTTCACTTGTTGTTTAGGCCCTTTTAGGTGTTGTGTGAGCTACAAGGACTCAAAGCCAGAATCAACAGACCGCAGAATACAAGCTATGAGAGACTGAGAATTTAGCAGCTCACTTGTTTGCCGGCTTTGTCCTTAAAGAGCTTTTGAGGGTACTGTAAGTACAATATATAAAAACACAAGGTACAATTGCACTTCTTTTATAGAGTAAAAGACAACGAGTGTCAGAGGAGTTAATGGAGTGAGTAACTTGGGGTGAGCGCCTCCTCTCCATGTGAACCCCTCTTTTGCTGGCTAGAACATTACCAGGGTAATACATGTTAGAGGCATACTTCATTGCTATGTTATGTGCTATTCTATGCATTGTATAATTCTTCTAGAAGACAGTGGCATATCTAGCATAAGATGGTATGGCTTTAGATCAAAGTGGACTCTACTGAGAGGACGGATGGGGCCAGCAGTGTCAGGTTCAGGTCAAATTCAGGAATATTTGAATCTGCACCGATACTCACAGGTCACCTGGGGGGAAATCACTTCAACAATGTTATCACTCTTTCTTTGTCTGCCAGCTGAAAACACAATTATTGAATTTTACTGGCTGCTGACAGACGGACATGTAAACCATGCCAGTTGGGAATGGCAATCCAGAAATACACTAAGGTCACCACTGAGCTATAAATATCTTAGATAAGAACCTAACTACAGTGAATAAGTGTTCACCTCCCTTGCAAGCACCCCCCTAAGGAATTACATTATGGAATTATTTAAATATGCTCTAAGAGAAAACACCCTTCCTCTCTTATCTGACATTGTAAAAAATCTCAGTGTAATCAAAGCTGAATACAGGCGATTAATTTGGGACAGCAGCCAAAGCCATATATCACACTGTGGTAGCAGTATGTGCACACTATGTGCATTTAAAAGTCCCTGTCAGTATCAATTCACAAGACAAAACCTAGCATCACTTGACTCAAAGATCATCAAATAGTCTACACTGCTGACCCCATAATGAATGAAAGCCATCAAATCTCCAGAGATTGTAGAAGAGTTCCTACACATTTTCAACCTCTAAATTTCACTCATTTACTACGCTTTTACTCTGAAACGCAAGTTTGGCAAGATATCCCAATTTATAATTCAAGTGGGTCATATACGAAGCAAATATGCAGCTGTAGAAATGACAGCACAGTTTTTACCCCCACATAAATTACTGACAGCTTTTCAAACACATTTTTTGTACAGCTGTAAAATTTAAAATCTGTGTAGGAACCCTGATGAGTGGAAGACATGCATAGAACATTAGTGTGACACACGAATGCAGAGCAAATAGGAGCATAACTACTTATTTAAACAGGACAGTGTGATTCTCTGCCACGTCACACAGCTGATAAAAAGCCTTTCACTTTTCACTAAAGGCTCTACTCATGTTTACCCCACCATAACCAAACAGTAAACTCAATCTAGGTTTTCCCAAAAAAATAATTTAATTTTCCCCTTGCCTTACCCAAAAGCAGTGACCCAAAAGATAAAAACAAAACATGGGAATGTATAACAAATGCAACAATAAATGACATTTTGACCAAAATGATGAAATGAGTGATCCACACGTGGCTGCAGCAAAGCTTATCTTATCTTTCTGTGTCTACCTGGTTTCTCACTGTTAACTAGCAGCATTGTAAAAATCAGAATACAGTGCTTTCTGTTGGACATGTAACGTTAGTGATTCAATTTGTTCCTTGACAGCCTCAGCTGTTTTATAATTACAACACTCTGCTGCAGGGACTGAAGTCTGCTTTATTGCACTTTCATTAAATTCACTTTAGGAGTCTTAAAATAAAGCACTGGGATGGCGTTTAGCTATGTGATTAATGGCATCATTCATCAGTTGTCAGCAGCCAACAGGCTGTCCAATGTTTACAGCTCTATGGCCAAGCGCTCCCTCTGCTGCAGCGTGGCACGCAGACAAGATAACAGGTGGGCTACGGATTGGGTAACAACAGAGGAGGAGCGATTCTTGAGAAACCCCACCAGGGAGCCCACAAGAATCACACGGCTATCCATGCCTGTCCAGAAATAGAGGCATTAATTTGCCAACTGTGATAAACAGAAACGCACAAGCCGTAGGAGTATGCGGTTGGAAATTCCCTTCAATTGTGAAAGTCTCATAGCTTGCAGGCTTAGTGGCGTAATCACATTGGTTTAAAGATGGAGTCTTGTGTTGCCTTATGTTTCAGATTTGACTGCAGTTGTGAGCAACTCTCATGTCATGTCTTAATTTGAATGAACATAGATGACCACATCAGTTTGTCTCTTTCATTTGATAAATATGAGACCTAACACACCAAAGTGCTAACTGTACAGCAAGGGGTGTTGCAGCAGGAAGTAAGGCCATGCCATGCCATCACTGGTTTTGATGGGTGATGTCATTGTTTAAAAACTCATCTGCACTCAACCTTTTTGTGCCACCAAGTTAGGAAACAAAGTGACATAGCACATAGATAATGAATGGAGTTCTAGCTGCAGCTTCTGCAGATGCATGTGGTGTTCACACATTGACCATTCTGGTTTCAGTACATATCCCCTGTGCCCTCCCTGTCCCTCCCACTGTGGTTCCCTTAGACTTAAATAAGACAGATGGAGTCAGTGGACATACAAACACATTGTATCAAGGATCAAACAGGTCAGGCTGTCCTTGCAGCTCCAGCTGACAGTTGAACAGCTCGACTTCTTTGTTGGCCTCGGCGAGGTACTCTTTAATGAACTCTTCCATGTCTACAGTAACAGCAATGAAAGGGAAACAGCAGCACAATCACCACAAACAACAGTAAATATAAATGCATGCAGCCATTCACAATGATTCATGATCGCTGTTCTCCTCTATATGTGTCAATTGTACACATTTTATGTTTCAATATAAACAGTTTGACTTTAATTACCTTAAAACTATTCCTACCTTTCTGGCATGTCGCACAGCACAAAATTTGAACATGAACAACTCCGCCTCCCTACAAAGTCCCACCCTCTTCCCGCTGCCTGACCTCTGACGCTCTCTCCTCCACCAACTCGCAAACAATGACAGCAGTAGGCAACTGGAAGGGACGCTATGACGATGACAGGCAGGAACCTCTGCAAATAATTTTATTCAGACTGAATAAAATGATTGGTCCGACGTTTATCACAAAATATATGAGAATTGAATATTGATGAGTTTCAACACCTGGTGGATTTCTTTTACATTTTAGTGCGGCATACGCTTATTAGGAGCATTTTAAGATTACAAAAGAAAGTGTAAAAATTCCAGAAAGGTAAGAATAGCTTTAACTGACTCATATGACTTTACACACAACAGGTGTGTTTTGTTAAACAGCTTATTTAAGTGTCTCTTTCTTTTTTTAAGCCTTTGAAATGTGATAAATCTCCAGTATTCTAAGCCTGAGTGACAAACATGTAGTTGAAGTTCTACAGTAGACAGTGACTGCTATGAAAAGGATACAGGGGTGGAAGTTCATTTTTTCTCCAAAGATGTCAACATATTGATAACCGTTGTAGAAGAAGCCTTGTGGTAGTGGGTCCAGGCGCCTGGTCACCTAAAAGAGAACATATAATATTAAGTCATGTCAGAACTATATACTGAAAAGATCCACATCTGTAACAGTTTGACCCAGTCCAAACTCTCTTAGAAGATAAGGAAAATCTAAAAAAAAAAAGACCAAAAAAAGCACCAGACCACCAAGACAACACTGGCAGATTAAATGTCATAGCTTGTATACTTCTTTTGCTCTTGCTGTGACATTTGTGACAGCCTGTGAGGGTTTCTCATAAAGAAATAGTTATGGTAACATTCATTGTTTATCACAAAGCATATATCCATGTATCCCTGGGGCCTAACAAATGTTCTGAATGCATTTCATTCCACATATTTACAAAGATACATTTTTTAGAATAATTTGAAACCTGCATTATTTCAATCCATGTTTAAATCCATTAGAATTGTTCCTCTTAAATACATTGTCCTCAAAAATAAATTTCTTATAGCAGTCAAAGATGAAACCAGCATTGCATGCATGTTAGTGATTCAATATAGGTACAAACAAAGTAGGTGCAAGCTCATAAAAACATTGCTCCTATTTAACAGCTCCACAGGTTTGCTTTAACGTTGTTCTGTCCACACGACATTCCACTGCCACTCACATGTATGCTCTTGATTTCTTGTGGTGAAAGGGTATATTTAGTCTTCTCCGGCTTCTTTGTCTGCCTCTGTAAACACCAAACAGAAACAACAGTTTATGTTCTTATTCTTATAGTGATGTTACCAATGATAATAAATCTATACATTAGTCTCAGTGTGTATTGCCATCAAAAACAGCAAAACTATTTCCATGTCTACCTGCTTGGCACACAGTCTGAGCCAGTCCTTTAGTCCATCATCAGTGAGGCCAACACCATCAAAGACCAGGAAGTATGGCGTGTTGGTTTCTTTTGGGCCCGGGGTCAGAGGGTCAATGTTGTGGTCTGGAACAATGCTCAGACACCCACTCACTGTGTTGTAGCTCACTTCCATCAGCTGGTCTGAGTCTGGAGGTGCCACAGATGAAAGAGCACACATATAAGTCACACATACTGTTCACACCTTGTGTAACACCTGCTACAGCAGCTTCATATGGTACCAGCATGCTGTTGGTGGGGTGTTAATGTTTTACCATCTAAACAACTTCTCTGTTGCCAAAATGGCTCAAAGAACTCACGTGTGTGGTATAAAAAACCTAGAAGAAAACATGTCAAATATGTCCCAACTTAATGTAAAATACTTATTGAATGTGCAACAGCTGAATACAAAAAGTAAAATAACTAAATATAAAGTGATGCAAATGATATACTACCCTTAAGACAATGACTGAGTTACACACAACACCAAGGGAATGTGAGTATTAGGATAAGGATGGTACAGTACAGTCTCCACATTCGTTCCATACTACTGCATCTTCCCAGCTTTCTACAAATATCTGCACTCTCTCCTCATGCAACAACTCTACACAGGTCTTCAGATGAGCTGAATTCTAAACACCAGACACCAGAGGAACAACCGAGCAACAACCGAGCAATATTCCTACCGTCAGGGGCTTCTTGTCTGCCTTGAGGGCAACCTTTTCTCTATTAATTCCCAAAACTGGGAAATGCAAATGCAGGTCAAATATTTACCAAGAAAAGAAGTCACATTTGTTTAATTATGCTTAACAAAAGCAAGTTCTCTGGAATATAAATACTGATCTGAAAAGTACAAAATCTAGCAAAAAGTGGCAATGTATTTTTACCATATTTTATATAAAGACAAAATTAAAATGTTGATGTTATTCCTACCAGAAAATCTGACTTTTCCCCAAACATTGTACACATTTCCTCGGAAGGGGCTTGGCCTTAATGATGACTTGAAAGCTAGAGAAAAAAGATGAGAATTTTAGCAGTCATTACTGTGATTACTGTGTTTTGCATTTAACAGTATTAATATAAACGATCAATTTCGTCAAAAGCAAAATTGGCAGCAAGAAGTCATAAGTGAATCCTTTGAGAATACAGACTGTGTCAACAGTGAAAAATTACTTTGAGACCTCGGTTATCTCCATATTTGGAGGGAAAGGCGGCTTATGTAATCATCATCAAACCCCGCCAGCTCATATCTGGAACTTCAGTCACATGTAAGACTCAATAAAGGGGGGGAGAGTTCTTTTCCATCTCACCTTTGCAGCGGGTGACAAATAGAGGCCTCTCTAGGGGCCGGTTGAAAGCTACGTGTTGCTGGGTAAGGATCAGAGACCCAGAACCGGAGAAGAAGCGCCCTTTGCTCCTGAAACACAGAACGCATGCACACATTACACAAATGGTGAGAAAGTTAAGTCTAGAGCTAGCCAAATGTGTGTGCTAAATTTTGTCTTGGCGTGGAAAGTTGTTTACTCTACCAGCTGCCCGCAGGAAAGCAGCCAGTGTTTGTGATTTGCTGTTAGAAATGTAGAAACTCTCATCAGCAGGTGAAAAAGATTATTATCTTGATGAAAGGGTGAGGACTTGTAAGGAGCATCTCAAACACACTCACATACAGGCAAATTAAAGCTTAACGATGAGTAAATGAAAAGGACAAGACTCTGGTCAGATATCCAGTGTATGATCATAGGGGAGGATTTAGCAGAGGTTCATATTAGTAAGCTGAACACTGAGGCATGAAGGCTGAATGGATCCGGGCCAAAAGGAAGGAGACCCCCTTTTTGTACATGGCAACTGCATGGCCAACAGCTTGTTACTGTGCTGCCAGGAGCTGGTGATAGAATACAAGATGCCCTGAGGGGCTTTGCAGCAATCAGCAGCCGATACCCCCACCACTGCAGCACAGTGATAATTAAAGGGAGGGAGGCGAGGCAGGACTGAGGAACGCTGAGGCAGGAATCAACAGTGAAAGGTTGAGAGTAGAGACAGGAGGACAAACAAGGGTCACAATCATTAGAGTTACATAGGGTGAGGGTCTTACCATCCAGGATAGAGGACATAACGTGCTCTTAGCATCTGTGGCTCATTGAAGCTGCAATCAGAAAGTATCTGATTCACATCTTCATTCCTAATTAATAGAACAAAAACAATACAGAATTATTACATAACACTTTATTTGAACAAAAACATTTAGAAATATGTGCAGATATGACACAAACAAAACACACCACTTGAAAATGTAGTTTTTCCATTATGGGCCTTAAATTTAAAAAAATAAAATATTGTTTAAGTACAAAAAGCACTGTTACATGTTCTTGACATGTAACTTTTCTAACTGAACACTGCTGAACAGATTCAGACATGGACTCAAAAAGTGGAGTAGAACGTAGCCAAGTGTGATATTTTAGGTAAAGATAAAAGCAGTTAAATGACTGTTTGCGGCATTGATCATGATTCTATGGGCGCCTACCTGGTGACAGCTCCTCTCTCTGCCAGTATGAAGGCTGCAGTGGGGTTGGCAGAGCGTACCAACTGCTGAACATGCTGCATGAGAGGCTGCTTCTGCTCTGCTGTCATCCCAGTGAACACCACTGTACTCACAATACCTGACATACAACGGGGCGCAAAAAAGGGAATATGAAATGCAGAAAAAAATGGCTCACTTTTCTTTATATTTGCGTTACAGTACATGCAAGCAGGATTTTTAAAGGGAAACTGACATTCTGATTCCTTCAAAACGATTGGTAAGTCATAAACGGCATAATAATTCTCTAAAAGCCAGAATTCCTCCCAACTGGACAAATTGGTTTTTTTGTGGTACTAGCCAAAAAAATGGGAAGGAGGATGATAGTTAACCCAAATACAATCTTAAGGTAGGCTATGGAATCCTGAACCTACCCATGGTTTTTGTAACATATCGTGTCAATGTTAAATTTGATCTAAAACCTTTAAGAACAATAGTGGTAATAAATAACTGTTTGAACCCCATCGCTGTGGGTTCATTATGGCAAATTCAGCCTCCAAATGCTAATTTACTTGGAACATACGATATTTTAATTTTTTTTATCTCCGCACAACACAATGACCTCCATTTTTTAATACCTTGACAAAAAGTTACAGTTTTGAATTTCTAAACAGTGGAATATGAAGGTCTGAGGGTGAATGGCATTACAACACATTTCACAAGTGAAAAAAAATAACAACAAAGCATTGTTGCACATACAAATATATTATTGATGCACTGGGTGTTTGTGTTGGATTTGCTACTTTACTCTATTGCGAGAATATTACTATTATGTCACACATGTACAACTTCTCTTGACTTCGACAAAAATCAAACATTTCCTGGCCTTTAAAGTGCATTTCCAGCGCAAAATCATCCCATGGCCTTTTTCGGCACTTACATACATCAAATAAATCATTGAGACAGTTTTTTTCATGTAACAACTATTAACGGAGAAATCCAGTAGAGTCGCTAACAGCCGGACATGGCTAACAGTGATTAGCTTGAGGCAGTACGGTGAAGGCATTAAACGTCTTTTTTAACCACTAATACTGTTCAAAATAACTCAAAACTGGTCGCCTCTTCCAATTTATTCTGGGGACATGGAAAAAAGTGTCCAGTACGGTGCGGTTGATGAGGGATGGGGAATCCTCCAGAGCAGTTAAACAGCGTGTATTCAATGATTCCAGGACATGATAAAAAATGTCACTCTGTTGGCAGCATAAACATTTTTCTTCGGTGCCCATGGGCTCACAGTACCCACAGGCACACTAAAGATGCCCACACACCGAGACTGCTAATGCTACTTCTACCTCTACCTGTAAACCCTTCCGGCAAAACACGCCCCCACCCCCTTGCGTGAAATTTCGGTGCCGCGGGAAATTTGCTGTCTGGGACTTTTCCAAACCTTTTACATCTTTAGTTAACTCATATTTCACCAAACTGTCTCAAACTACAAAGTGTACGTGTTTTGCTAGAATAAACCACCAATGGGCTCCTTCCTTTTGGATTGACTTTGGTAATCCACTTACACTTTACTATGAGAGGAGCTGGTACAGGGGCCAGTTGGTAAGTCTTTAAAACCCTCTTTTGATAAACACTGGGTTCACTAACTACGTTGTTGGTGCTTTGTTTTATGTGAAGGGATACTTTTCATGCTACTTCAGTGGTTTGCTGTTATTTTGAGCAGTATGAGTTGTTGAAAAAGCCGTTTTAATGTCAGTGTTAGCCACGTCCGGCTGTTAGCGACTCTCCCAGATTTCTTCATTAATAGTTGTTACACGAAAAAAACTACCTCGATGGCATATTTGATGTATGTAAGTGCTGAAAAAGACCATGACAGAAGTTTATCCTTAATATATTTTGTTGTTGGGTAACTGGAGGGCAGAAAAAAACGATAGACAGGACTTACCTTGGCTACATTGCTCCAACAGCTTAGGAAATGCAAATCTGCAGTGACAGAGAGGAGACCAAATTACTTAAAAGGGACTGTACTTGATATTCAGAGCATTAACATAGCAGCACACAACTATTTGCCATGTAAAGATATAGTGGACTAATGCCGTCCTTAGCAGAGATTAAAGTAACTGTCCCTCTGCATGTAATAAGAGTTTCTCTGTTGTTTGTTGTAATAGATGGACCACCTGCATGTGCATGTCAGTGCATGTGGCCGTGGAAAAACATTGTCATTTCACATATTGGAGTGAGAGCCGTGCAGAGGCAATCCCTGCCCACTTTTTTCAGTATTTCGAGTAGAGCACCTTTAAGTTAAATATACAGTTTGCTTGAGTCCAGGGTGAGGACTGACCACCAGGTATAAGTCATATGCAAATTTAGTTTGACTAAGATGTGGATAGATTATGATTAAAATAAGTTTTTTGTTCCTGAGTGACATACATGTAAGAGATGTGTTTTCATTGATTTAATAACCAGTCCTCTTTGTTTTAACCCATGTCTTGTTCAACAGTACCATCATTAACAATAACTCTATTTATGACAGATGGGTGCTTGCCAAAGTCGTGCGGTAATAAACAGGCTAATTCCATGTTATGGCTCTTGGCTAGCAATCCAGTTATCAATTGTGAGGCATTTTTCATAGGATGACATCATGACTATGACTGGCAACTGACCAATGTAAAAGCTTTCTGTAATCACATTTTAACTTAACATAATTTATCCTGAGTTTTCAAATCAATCTTATTTATACACCACTTTCCAAATAACTATTGTGAGTTCCCCTTCAGCCATCGCAGACCCTCCCCCTGCAGATCTTAGGGAGCCTGCGGGCTGAGGGATCAGCACTTTGAAAGGCATTTATCTTTCCTGTCCTGATGTAATGAACTGTCTACATTCATCACAAAGAATGGATCATGACTGACTGATGAGCTTCACTGAGGAGGGGGTGTTGCTCACACATGTGGACCTGGGGGATTAAGGGGCTATGCTGAAGGGGTTGACAGGCAGGTCAGGCCTAAGCTGGGCTAACCACTCCCAATTAGCGCCATAGTGGGGGGGTCCACAGATCTCCACACAATCTATGGCAACAGACAGTGATAGGGGGCTTGTTGAAGATGCCTCACATGGAAAAGTCGCTGCTAACCACATTGCTAACTAAACCTCTTATTACACATTTTTCCACTGCTGAGCCAAGTGGGGCTTGTCAGAGTTTGACTGGAGGTCAATCACAATGTTTATTGCAGAGGATACAAAACAAAATGCATTAATAAATTATTATTATTATTATTATCATTATTATTATTATTATCATCATCATCATTATTATTATTATTAAAGCTCAGCTTGCTAGACAATCACTTCATCTAAAGGACTATTGGAGTTTTCCAGGTCGATTTCTGAATGTTACTGTGCAAAATCAAATGATTCTACTTCAGATAGTTACCAGGGCATTTGATATAACACTTGTTGGATTCATTCATTTCAAATTATATTTCTGGTGAAAAAAAAATTCCAAGCATGTTGTAAAAACTAGACACTTGGCTAGTATCACTGGCCAGCGCAGCTTGGCTGTGCAGTGGAAAAACAGCCTATTACCCAGAGTGGTATGTCATATTGTGTGGAGCAGCTCAGTCAATCTTCAGCACTGAGAAGCTCTGTAAGCTACATCTAAAGCCTGTAACAAAAGGAGACTGAGATTAAATGTAGGACTGATCCTCTCTGTAAAAGGGACACAGCTTGAGTTTTAATAGCTAAAAGCCTCATATAACCGTGTCCTGGAAACCTCCAGTGCTTCAACAATTTATCAGCATTCGGCCCTGTCTGTCTTCATCTGGTCTGAGTGAAACCATCAACTTGAATCTCAGGTTCTGTCACATGTGTGTTTTAGTTTATTTCACCTCTTTAACTTTATAGGCCAAAATGCAAAAGCCATGCAACTACATTTGTGTACAGCGGGAGCAAACTAACTCTGCTAGGTTCAATTATAAGTTATAGTTGTTGAAATGTATGTTTTTGGAAAATGCTAAGTAAACAGACAGATAGCATAATAGCAGGTTGTGCTACAGGAGAGATTTGAGTAGGTTTTTTTGTTGTGAAACTAGGTCCCCAAATCAGTTGTCACTACTGTTAAGCTTGTGTCATTGCAACTGGCGTACACTTCGAAGGAGCAAGTTATAAACTTTTACAAGTCACGTTCCAAGTCTACAGGTAGTGAGTGTTTGCTTCTCATTGATGACATATTCTCAAGGATAGGTAAATACAAATGTTAGGTAAATACAAATGTAATACATACAGCTGTTTCAAAGTAAAAGCCTTCCAGTCATTGGTTATCTGATAAAAACATTGGCATAAAACAGTAGGCGCTGCATGAGGGCATTTACTGTGAAGCAGCTGCAAGATTGTGACATTTATGGAGTAAGACAGCTGTCAAAAAGATGTGTCCATGATTAAAAGATTCGTCCATGATTCTAACCATTCGTTTTCGTAAATAAAAAAGTTGTACACAAAATTCTGCTGTCATACACAAGTCTGAGAAATTGTTTGGGTTTGGATTATTTTTATGTGAGTAGGAATCTAAAAGCTGTGGGTACAACTCTAATTTCTACGACTACGAAGTCTCACCTGTAAACAAGAATTCAGTTTGTGGGTACGAGTAGAAAAGGTGTTGAAATGACGTCACATAAGTCACAGGCAGGTCATAGGATAATCGAACCCCGAATGATGCGCCGAAGGAGGATGGCTGACAACAGTGCACCCACTGACACCGCCGGTAACTCAGGGGAAGCATCATCACAGCTAAAGTCAATAACACATACAATATTTATTTATTTTTATTTAGTTATTTATTTCTTGAAATTGTACTGTTTTAAATAATATACAGTTTATGGAGGTAAAGACATACTGCTTTAGCTTACAGGCTAGCACCATGCCGGCCAGTGACGCTCAGTTAGTGCTTGCATTAGCTACTAGCAGTAGAAGTCGGCTTAAGTTAGCTAATTAGCACTGATGAAAATAAAAACAAAAACTAATTTGAGATATAATGTTGACCAAAATACGGCTTAACGATTTATAAATTGTGTCAATTGGCGTATAAATCTGTCCTTTGTATAAGTCGGTTTCAATTCCGCTTTGCTGACTCTGTTCTCGGTCACGTGCAGTTGTTTACAATGAAGCATAAACATTACCACATGTATATTTGTGTATTGTCATCTCTCATAAACAAGAGATTAGGTGTTACGGTGCGCGTTTGTGTCACGGTGCTGCAGACACGAGAGCCGGGACACCGGGTCTGAGGCTCCATTCTCCATGTAATTAGTCAATTATTTAACCAGCACTATTACTCTGAAGCGGTTGAATCAAGGTAAAAAAAAAAACATAAAGAAAATATCCTGCATAGTTCCGCCGTAGCCTCTTTGATTAGAGCTGCGTCCCCAGCAGTGGTCTAATAAACAGAAATAACAGACCAACATGGATAACACTCAATAAAGCCCTATAAGAGTTATTAGTATTCGCCTGCAGTCATTTGCTTGAGATCAGGCACTCCAGTGTGGTTTGCATGGGTCCAGACTGTAGTAATAGTAATAATAATAATGATTAATAATCCTATAATAATTGATATTTGTTGTATTAACTTGCATGTTAATGATTGGCATATACAGCTCTGGAAAACATAAGAGATCACTCCCAAAATGATCAGTTCTCTGGTTTTACTATTTATAGGTATGTGTTTGAGTAAAATTAAATACCGGCACATTTTTCAACATTTCTCCCAAAATTGAAAAAGATTGGCATTTGCTAAAGACTAAACTAAATAAGAAAAATATTAAGTCTTTTCAGACCTTTAATAATAATATCCCCAAAGCAGTTTCAGTCAAAAGCAACTGGACTTGGTTATTTGTCTAGGAAGACGTTTCACCTCTCATCCAAGAGGCTTCATCAGTTCACGCCTCTCAGGTATTTGCGTTCTTCCCCTTGGGCCTACGAGCTGGTGGGTACCTTATCAGCTCTGTGTTGCAGGGTTCTGATAACTATTATTTAAAACAGTACAATTTAATGAAATAAATAACTAAATAAAAATAAATAAATGTTGGATGTGTTCATCTTCGTAGTCGTAGAAATTAGAGTTGTACCCACAGCTTTTAGATTCATACTCACATAAAAACAATCCTAACCCGAACACTTTCTCAGACTTGTGTATGACAGCAGAACTTTGTGTGCAACTGTTTTATTTACGAATACGAATGTTAGAACCACGGACACATCTTTTTGACAGCTGTCTTACTCCATAGACATTTGAGTGTGGAGTTTGCAAATCACTCAACTAACAGAACATAATTAAATTATACATTTTTTCTTTCATAAATATAAATATACTGTGCTGAAGTTTAAAATGTGTACATTAAGAGTAATTTGATTTTAACTTAGACAGCAAACAAAACAATTTCAGAACCTTTTCTTCTGTATATATAATTTGAGATACCTTGAATTGTTCACTGACGTCTTTGTTTTGTCTCATAATCAACTATCACATTACATTAAACACCAGTTTATGAAAATGGTATTTTCCATTCTATTTGATAATCCAATCAGATTTTATTTATTTTGTAAAATTGCAACGCAAACAGGAGTACCTTGAAGTCAGTGGACATTAATTCATCCAGACATAATCTACTGGAGAAAGACAAGTCACCTGTGCTCCACACAGGAGGCGAGAGGGTCTACACAAGCAGTGACAGCGCCGATGGTGAAACACGCTTGGACAACTGGGTCAGGGTGGAAAAGCACAGCCTGGACCACCTCCAGAACATCTGTGTATCTGTCCAAGCAGAAACATTTGCAAATAAATGAAGTTATGTACTGGGATGAAGATAGCATTACTCTCAAATTGTAGTATTTTTTTATATGAAATGCTTCCAAATCTGCTCTCTGTGACCTATCAGAGTCTTGACTTTTCAGTTCCAAGCTGTATCATTCTGATCAACGGGCCTTCTTACCCAGGTGAGAGCACCAACAGACGGGGTTTGCCTCCTGGGCCTCTCTGGCTCTCCAGGAAGCTGGACAAATACTCCTGCAGGTGAGCGGCTGAGAAGCTGTCACAACTGTCAGGACCAGGCGTGTACACCACCCACCTATGGATGAAAGGAAAATCAAATGTTGCTGTTTTCATTTGTGTTGTTATTCTCACTAGCATAGCTACAACAAGCAAAATGAAAAAATAATAAAATAGCACAACAAACAAAACAGAGGAAAGCTTTTTGGATGCAATCTCTCTCACCTTCCACGTTCCTTGTTCAACTGGACCAGGAAGTTGCAGAGTCTCTTCTTATGGCTTCCCGGTAATCCAGTGATGATGGTAATGACGACCTTTTCACACATAAAAAGACCGCATATGGTTTGAATTGTATTACCCACATTTAGTTTGACAGGAGAAATTAAGGAGAAAGCATTGTTTGAAGGAACCAGAAATGTTTTTGTTGTTTTTTCAAATGTGGAAAATCTATCTATCAATCTCTAAGCTATTCGCTATTCTTCCAGGGGTCCGATACAAAAATAAAATAAAAAATTAATTAAAATATATTAAAAAAAAACTGTGAATCAAAACACACTGCACAGACAGTACAATTATTTTCACCATGCAAATGATATAAATGGCCCTTCAGTATTATATTATACTATAAGCCATGTTACAATTCACTTTACATATTGTGATAAAAACCTACCATATCAAAACCAACACTCATATTTATATCAATATCACACAATTATACCATATTACCTAGCCTACATATCCCTTAGTCAATATGCTCACCTTGTCTCCCTGACTGTTGACTGGATTCCTCAGCTCTGCAGAGGGGAAGAGCACCCCTAGGTGGTCATATAGAATGGGCTCTTGACCGATACTACTCAAGGCAAAGTGCTGAAGGAACCTGGTTGCAGAGTATAAGAATCAGTAAGCAGAAATGAGGTCACAACTGATTTGCACGACCAGATAAAAAAGTATTTTGGGAGTTTGTCAGGCAATGGAGAGAATTCTACAGCTAGGCTTCACCTTTCCTTGCAGTCTTCTTTAATACTCATAACTTGTATTTGCTTCAGTTTTTGCAGTATACATTAATATAAAAGCACGGAATCTGCTAGAATAAAGTGCTTAGAAAAAAGACTGATAATGCACAATTGTGCAAAAGAGATAAACATTTTTATTAGCACTGGAAACTATGTTTATTTTGGCCACAATTGCCTAAAACAGCTGGGTGTCTAATTATACAAGATGACTTAGATGATTTAGAAGAGATTTGGGAAGACCAAGAAGCTGAGTTTTCCTTGTTCATGTGCTTGTCTTTGTTTCAGCAAAAGTGTCAGAAAAGAAAAAAATTGTGCACTGTTTATTTTGGGCCAGATAATGAACTTTCATTATCTTAAATATTCTCTCAGCAAAAAATACTTTTCTGTTTCCCCAATGATGAATACACTGTATCAAGAAGACACAGGCTTAAATGCTATTTTGGGAAGACATACTCGTGATTAAACAATACCTACAGTGGAGCACTCTACTGAGTGATTTGAGTGTGTACTAACATGTCCTGTTCTGGCAGCTGGGAGTATGAAGTCTTCAGGCTGCCTCTGCGTTTGGCCACTGGAGGCTCGTGACTGTCATGCAGCTTCTGCAGTCTGGTGTGCCTGAGAGAAAAAAGCCATTATGATTTTTTGTTGCAATTTCATGGACAGAGTTAACCTTAAACACCTGGACTTATATAGCATCTAAAAGACCGCTTCCTTATTTAACAGAATCACATACCATGTCAACGATGGTAATAATATAAATCACACAGATTGTAGGACTATCACAATTGTGTGATATGAAAGTAAAACATTCAAATATCTAAAAAATGGGCAAACTGAAATGTTATCATTGTGTCTAAATCTGCCATAACCTTCTGCATAGTTGTTTTGAATTCATCGTATAGGATCACAAACATTTTCTAAAAGTGCGATATTACAAAAAAATAAACTATTATCCACTACTCAAAGGAATGCACAATGTGAATCTAGAAAACAGACATCTGATCTCAAACTGGAAAGAGGATAAAGTCATTTTAAGTTATCTTACATGGTTTTCTGGTTCCAGGTCAGGTGCTTTTGTTCCACCAGTTGCAGAGAGAGTCCTGATTCAGGCTTTTGCCACACTGACAAAACCTGAAATCAACAGAAATAGGGTTCATACAACAAGCTGTAATGAGCATAATAGGAAGAAGTAGGTTTTTGTTTTAAATAATGGCTCATCCATGAACCAGTACAAAACAAAATCCTAACCTATATTTCATTCACAATTTACGACCCCCCCAAATAAAAACATCAGTACTAGTGGGAGTTAAACACTTGACAACATTTTT
The DNA here is from genome assembly GCF_963691815.1 of Echiichthys vipera. Classification (NCBI taxonomy): domain Eukaryota; kingdom Metazoa; phylum Chordata; class Actinopteri; order Perciformes; family Trachinidae; genus Echiichthys; species Echiichthys vipera. The sequence goes on from NC_139837.1 coordinate 22,554,536, forward strand.
TGAAAATGACTGTATAGCATTTTTCATAGTATAACCTGAAATACTAATAATTAAAGAAATCCTTAGATTAATGTTAAACAAGCAGGATCAGAGACTGAGACCTCTTTCAGATAGCCCGTGTGTATCTTCAGTCTCAAAGCCTGTCAGAGATGGCTGGCTAAAAATCTTACCTTGGAATAGAAGGCCCTGTGGCTCTTAGACCTGGGCTGAAGAGCAAAGACCAGACAATGATCAGGGCTGTGGAGAGGGAACGGGAGGTATGGGAGTAGGCTGCTCTCATAGTCCACAAGGAGAGACGCCACAGCACTGGAGTCCTTGTGATAAGAGGACACAGAAATCATACACAAACCAGAACCAGAAATCCATCTTCACATGGATTCACATTATATGTGTCAGCACGGTTTTGGAAGGAAGCAAGAGCTGTCTTTTAAATCATTAATGTACCATGTCACAACAACATAGATCTTATGGAGACGAGTATATACAGTATGTGATCACACACGTGTCATAACTGTAAATATTACCGGATCATAGAACCTGATGGCTCTGATGTGGTCCTTGGACAGGGTAATGCTTCCATATTGAGAATGAATAAACAGGAGTCCCTCAGAGAAGAAGATGATTTTTCCTATGATTATTTAAAAAAAAAAAGTTTTTTAAATGATGCAGAACATGGGCCACAATATATGAAAAAATATCTTGTAAATGTACGGTCACATTTCAAACAGAAATAGTATATTGTGAATCAGTAAAAATTATGTAATAATGAATATCAACGACGTGACAGAGATGTTAATATTAACGTGTCACCTTCTTCAGGTGTGGAGAGCTGGCTGCTGGAAAACGCATACGCAGCATCTGCTACAGTCAAAGCAGTTCCCAAACAAGTGCCTTCCTCTTTCTGTTTAAGAAACATACGGTCTGTGATGAGGTCACATGGTCATACGCACATAAACATATATTAATACACTGTGGTGGATACATGACACTTCTTAACTTACCTTAGCAAGATGTTGGGCTTGCTCAGAATTCTTGACATCAGATTCCATCTAATAACAACATGACCACAAGAATATTTATAACAATATTGGAAAAAAAACACAATTGTGTATGTATTTAACTAAGGATAAAACAACATGTTTTCTGGATAGATACGACTGAAAATGTGTGTTTTGGAAAACTTTAACTGTAAAAATAGAAATCTAGACTAAGTCACTCAGTGCTGTATTCAAACATTCTGTTTATCGTATTAATATGAAATAGATTTTAAGCCCCACACATACCAGCCAGCAGGCATATCGAGGCACAGTCGTAGTCAGGATGGTGTAGCAGCTGTCTGAGGACACAGTGCCATCTGGAGGAGAGCAAACACACTTGTTTGAAAAGAAGCACAAACAACAAAGCCAAAGAATGTCAAACAAGGAAGATGGATATGGTCCTCCGAGCAGTAGGCTATTTTTAAACAAGAGCGTTGTTATTTTAAATAGACTTCTGCCTTTTTCTGTTAACAGTGACCTGGGGATGTCTCCTGCTTATTATGTAAATCAAAATTAATTTGTGGAATCAGCAATCCATTCTACTTAGACTTGAGCCGTTTCTCAATACTAAGTATTCCACGTTCGGACCGTTTTTGTGCAATCCAACTTGGGTTGCGACCGATGATGTTTCACAAGTCCATCAGAACACAAGTACAGACAAGAATGCAGATTGAGAAACTGCTTTAATCTTATCAATATTGTACCCTTCTGTTGAATGTTGATGCTGGACTCCAAGAAGGATTCAGAGAAGACCACAGTGCCCAGGTCGCCCCTGTCCGACTGCAGGTCTGGAATGTCATGGACAGTCATGGAGGCCTTAAAAAAAGAATTAGACAAGATGAAGAAAAAAAAAAAGGCTTTTGAAAGGGAAATTGTATATACACGCCATCCTTTGCTCAAGGGAAAAATAATCTGGTTTCCTTAACTTACTGTTTTTACTACATAACGGCTTTTTTCATTAGTCAGTGGAATGATCCTGAAAACAAAAATAAAACAGCTTTTACAAAAAGATTTTGAAGAAAGCATAAATTAAGTAGAATTTTCAAATAACACAAATTACATTTCCAGTGAGCCGTGTCAGAAAATACAAATGCTTGCAAAATGACCAATAAGGACTAGTTAACACTCACCTTCCTTGCATATTCACTGCTTGGATGCTGAATTCACATTTGGACCTGAGGAGAGGAGATAGAGAATCAAACCAATTCAAACAATAAATGGCTGAAAGACAACAGAGGACGACAGTGAAAAAAATCAAAATCAATCTGTACCTGAGAGAACTGCGGTACTGACTTAAATTCATTGAGTCCAAAGTCACTAGAAAGGTGTTCTCTGCTACATCCTTAGCCTGAAAACAAACAACACCTCTTAATGAGAAATGTTACATGTTACAGATATGAAAGCTAAATGTTAAAAAGCTGTCTTTTTCTGACCTTGGTAGAGCTGGAGGTACAGGAGTAGCATTTGATCCCTGAAAGGACTGCTTGAACAGCAGCTGAATATATTTGTGACAAAAGTCTGGAAGGGAAAAAATCTTAAATTTAACAGTGTTTAACTAATAAATTACAGGGGAAAAATATGAATTATGAGATCGAAAATAAAATCACTTACAAGACTTCTGTTTTTTTTTGCTCTGTATTTTGATTTCCTGTGGGTGAAATCCAGCCAGGGTAAATAAATTATATACCAACGATACAAATTAAGGCTTCTCATATTACACTCTCTTGTGGACCCTACAATTAACTCCAGGCAAAGCAACATTTCACACTAACAATTGTGAAAGAGACTCAGTTAGTACTACTCTAACTCCTGGGTTAATAATTTGTGCTCTGCGGCAGGGTTACCTCTAAAATTTGATGCAGAAGAGAGTCATGTAAAATATACTGTTTATTTCTAAACCAACAGAGTTTACACATGTGCAGTTGATCAGAGTCATAAAGTAAAAGCTCACCAAGGTATGGAGTGTGGGGGGTCCCAAAGAAATAAGTTCGAGAGCAGGCTAGAGGTCCTTTGGGAGCCACACACTGCAGAATCTAGTGGACAAAAAAAAACGTTTTTTTTGGAAAGATACAATCATGTCATGTTCCAACTTCATAAAGCCCAGTTCAGAACAAGATTTGCAAAGCAGGAAGTTGAAACCTGCAACTACTTGCAACGTGCAGGTCTGCAATGTTCCGAAACCTGCCTGTTTAGACCAATGCGACGAGAAGAGACGGTGTATCATCTCCATAGCAACGCCTCTCTGTACTTCCGTTCTGACCGCCGACTTTTCTGGCTTTTTCTCGTAGTTGGACATAATTTGTAGCATTATAAAATATCAGGAAAGAGATAGTGAGATACTCTCTACATCTGCATTTCTATAGAGATGAAACAGAGAAAATACCATTTTATTTCCCTGATTCACTGTTCTGTTCTGGATTAATGCGCTCGCTCTCCCTATTCATTGAATTGCACGCTAGACCCTCTCTCTCTCTCTAGTTGAGCCTCCGTCCAAAACAGCCTTTTCAACCAGCTGAAAGTTTGTCAGTGACTTGACCAGCGGACTTTGCTAAGACTTGATTGGTTGTTGAAACAGTTGACGTGTGTTACGTTCTAAAACCAGCCTCTAGCGATTTGACAAGTTGAATCGCTGGCGACAACATCAGCCGGCTAGATTCGCAATGAGCTGAGTCAGTTCACACCGCTGCAACTCTCACTTGTGACGTTCGAAAACCGGTGCGTTGCTAATCTTTGGTCTGAACTGGGCTTAATATGACACGGACAAAGGTGGTGAAAAACGACCTAAATCTCCTATTTACAGGAGACACAGGATCAGAAATCCCAATTTCTGGCAAGAGATGTTCAAGATTATTTGTCATCACTGCTCTGGTTGTACCAAATACCTTCAGCAGGTGGTGCTGCAGGCCAGTTTTCCTCTTTAACTTGAGCAATGTGATTTATAAAACATTAATTACACAAACTAGAATAATTACATAAATCCTATTTGAAATGTTGGAGGTCTCCTACTATACTAACTACTTTGGCAGAAGCCAAGCCATTAATAGGGATCCTATCATAATGCAAGTAGTTTACAATGTTATCTACATCCTGCGGTTTTCCATTTCAGAGTTCTCACCATGTGTCTGGCTGCAGCACCCTGGAGCCCTGTGCTGCGGACCTGATGACTCTCTGAGGGGAAGTTGAATGAATAACTCTCCAAATCCTCTAAGGAGGAATGCTTCCCAAACAAGACAAAGGGCTGCTGACTTTTACTGAAATAAAGACATTTTTGATTAAGCAACAGTATTTTATTTATTCTACGAACCACAAGATAAACATCATTTCAGTATTAACACATTGTTGAATGTGAAGAATACCTTCTATCTGTGATGTTGCTTGAGATCAGGCCATGAGAGTAATAAGTACGGAATGCCTGTGGATTGATGAAAATAAAATTAATGCAGGCAAAAGTTCACTTTGCTGACTGCTAATACCTGACACTGAACAATGCTGTTTAAAAATAATTTGTGCACAAACAAATGCACAAGTAGTCATTTAAGCAGACATTGAATTCATGTCATTCCAGTCACTACACCTATTGTTTCTGGGAATATTGAAAATAAGCATACCTCTCCTGCCTGTGCTTCAGATAGCTCCAAGATGGACAGATGGCTCTCCAATTCCATGCTGGAGAAGAAACCACTCCACTGCTTCTCAAAAGTGACCAAGTCCTAAAATACAATAAACAACACTAAGGTTAGAGTACATATCATACTGAATTGTCATTTCCACACACTCGCATACCAAATATAAATAATGATCAGCCAGAAAATATAAATGCCACTTATGACCTACCAAAACAGTTAATTATCAAAATCAATTAATTCATCTTAAACCGACTCATTAATCAGCTAGCATTTAAAAATGTGGATATTTTTAGATACTGTAACTTTTAACTCTGGTAATTTCCTATAAAATGATTATTTTTCTTCTGGACATGAATATTTTAGTAGGAGGTCCAGATGTCCCAGGTAGGCCGTGTGGTTAAATGCAACAAATCAGTTCAAACAGCTGATTAAAAAAAGAAGCTGTTACCTCTGTGAGGAGTTTGTCCAGGGACACTGGGTCGAGTCTGTTGTAAACCTGCCACAGCTTCTCACTCAAGTCCATTAGCTGGAAAATCAGGAATATACAAAACAAGCTGAGACGAGAAGTGAAGGACCACAAGTACAATCTCAATCACAAGTCTTTCTTTTGGTCACCTTGTATTTCATGGTAAAAAAGCTTCCTCCACCAATGCCTTCCAGGGCAAATGCTTGAATCAGGGGCCACTTTTCCACCATAAACATATCAAACCTCTGGATGTGTCCTTAAAGTAACAGAAAGGCAAGTACAATTACTTGTGATGTGGGTGTAATTACATTTTTGTAAATAAGTATGCAATGTCAAATTGGTGAAACTACATTGTATTCTAGCATACTGAGATGTCATGTAATGTAATGTAGTGAGATGTTTGTAAATACTTTTCATTATCTCTTTAACATATGTGTAGTGAGTGAATGTGGAGATTAAAATATGATATGTACAGTACCCTGGGAACTGTAAGGTACTCCGATACGATAGCAGTCCTGAACCATTGTGACAAAACTGGAGATTTTGAATTCCTCCGCTGCTTCCTCGTCTTCATACTGTGTGTGGAGGGGGGACAATTACAGGGGTAGACAACTTAAAAAGGACTTACAAACACTGCTACAAAGGGCATATTTACAATTTTCATCATTAGTTAAAGAGGCATAGTGTGCACAAATTGCAGGTGCAGGGGTAAAAACTAGAACACACCATTAATGAAAGTGAATGTGCTGCTTTCACTGTACAGCCCATGTAGATAAGGTGTAACATTTAAACTGACTTGGCTAGTGCCAAAAAAATCTTAATAGTAACCTGCAAGAGTTAAAATACAGCCAGGTGCATACTTTAAGATACCTAAATACTCTTGATTAAGTTCCTACTCCTAACTTAAACATGCAGGAAGTGTAATTAAGAGGAATTTTAAGCATGTAGGGGAGGATGAGGGCTTTTTCACCTCTGCCTCTGTCATGCAGTAGAGATGCAGGTTCCTCCAGTGGGACACGTAGGGCAACAGGTAACTGTAGTTCATTGGGTTGCAGTACAGATGGACACACTCTGCCTTGATCAGCAGGATGACATCTGGAAAGCAGACAAGCAATGTGTCAAAAAAAAAAAAATCAGGCATAAAAATATGATTACAAATGTTGTGAGTAACACTTGAAAAACTCACCATCCAACATTTCTTCTGGGAATTCGTCAAGAATATGTTCCAGATTAATTTGATTTCGTCCGTATAATCCATAGAATAGGTATTTTGCCAGCTCAGTGCACCCCTCATTATATCTGCTGTCAATTCCTAAAATATACAAAACATATTTGAATATGTGTTGGCTGTTTTGGAATGACCATATAAACACTTTTATTCACCATCTGTTGTGAAAAATAATGTCCTCTGGCATTAGCTGTTGGCAGTGCAGTTAACCAGGTCAGACAAAGCTATAAAGATAGATCGTTTGCAGCTCAGCATACCAAGAGAGCACAGGATGCCATCAGGAGTGGTGGTGCCACCATCGAAGAGCAGAGACTGAACCTGACTCAGACGACAGCAACTGAAAAATATCAATAAGAAGAAATATATACTATCATGCCTTTGTTAGTTCTTAACATTAACTTCAGGTAAATATTGAGCCCAAAAGTTCATTTTTAACCTAATTTTGATAAAATAAAAAAAACAATAAAAAAAAACCCAACCAGGTCCAACTTACTTGCTGTTTCCAAAGAGTTCAACCAAATCTCATAGTTTGATAATGTCATACCACCTCAGAAATGGCCAGTAAGTTAGATGTTGCATATCTTTTTTTTAATCTATCAAAACTTAAAGATCTTGCATTTATTAAAAGTATAAAAGCTTAAAGATAATTATCCCAAAAGTTCACTAACCAGGGCACAAAATGAACACTATTCACTAGCCAAATGCTGGTAAAACACGTCCATGGATGGTAGATTTCCTTCACTCATCTGCCCAAAAACAATGTCAATCTATAAGAGACTGGTAAAATTTGAACATTCAATAGCAATTTGGCCAGTGGACAAATAATGGCAAAAATAGATTTTGCACCCTGCTCATTACAGATAGCCTAACGTCTCTCATGATCAGTGGTGAAAAAAAGTATTGGAAGCTTTTCCTTACAGAACAGTAGTAATACTACACTGTAGATATACTCTGTTACAAGTAAAAGTCTTGCATTTAAAATGTTACTTAGTAAAACATACAAGCATTATCATCGAACTAAACCTAAAGTACGAAAATAAAAGTACTCATTATGCAGAATGACCCATTTCAGAATATTATATTATCAGATCATTATTCTGATAATAATGTAAATATAAATATGTAAATATATAATGTTGCAGCAGATAAAGGTGGGGCACGTTTTATTTACTTTATATAACGTATGCTAAATCTATAATAGAATATGTTATTTACTTTGTTGATAATATTTTGTAATAATAATCTGAAGTCACCAGATAAATGTATTTATATATCTCAGTTTTGAAATGTAGTGAGGTAGAAGTATAAAGTAGCATAAAACGAAATTACTCAAGTAAAGTACAAGTAACGATACATCAAAATTATACTTAAATTAAGAACAGTACTTGAGTAAATGTACTTATTTACCTCCCACCACTGCTCATGAGTGCCACAGATATCGCCAACACCGTTTTTCTCATAATGAAATGATACAAATATGTTTCAGCAGAGTAAAAATATGATTTAAATGTGTGTTATTTTCGGGATAGCTACCTCCCACAGAGCTCACACAGTTCGTCGGTTAGCTTAACGTTACAGTAGGTTTAAGGTTAGACAGTAAAAACAAATACTTGACTGATGTACGGAGAAGGGAATTTCTAGGAATGCATGGCACCGCTAACGTTAACATTACCGTTGACAATGACGTTACCGTTAAGAATAACTGATGGTAAAACAAACGGCAAATAACGGACAGCGGCTCGCGCTAACGTAGCCCCGGTTAGCTTGACGGCGTAACTGAACCGTTTTTCTGCTAACACAGTTCGATATTAAACATTACCTCACAGCTGGATTGACTCCCGAGAACTTCCCGTTAACTGTCCTCAAACCGGCCATGGTTATTTTTTGTCACGGTTCACACTATTTACGTTTTTAAACCGGACACCGTTGTGTATTTTCACGCATCTTCTTCTTCATCACCCTGGAGAACGTCTACAAAAGATAGCATAGCAACGGGGCGAACCATTTTGATATTAAGGGGGGATCGTGAATATTATTATGATATTTTGGTCAGATAGTGATAATATATCCTGCTAATTATTATAATTTAAGGTGTAATTCTCTAAATATAATACCACATTTTGTACTGAACGAATTAAGCTATTTTAAAAAAGGCGTATAACTACATTTTCCAGGCGGCTCCCCCCATTTCACGCTGTAGTACTGTCTTGTTTTGGGCCGTTTTGACAGCGACGGACAGCAGCGCGCAGCAGCACAGGGGGATGGTGCAATCCCTCAGTAATTTCAGCTGTTGTGGATGCGGGGGGATTCCTGCATGTACTGTAGCTCGGTCTCATCCATGTTAGCTCTACCATTGCAAACATGCATGTGCTATAAGTGATCATTTGTCACAGCAATGCCAAAACTTGAAAGGATTCATAAAGACATAAGCAAATTATTCTCACAGGATACAGGGGTGAAAGGGTTTGATTATCATTGTTTGTTTATTGTTTATTTATTTATGTTATTTATTTTTTCTGGATTCCCCTTTTCATTCTATTGTATTTGCTTATTTTTTTTTATTTTTTTTATTTTTTTTTTAATTTTAATGAATTTATATTTTGGATACCAAAATATATACATTTTATAATTGTAGAATTCTAGTTAAAAAGGTTTATATTTTATGATTAAATTAAATAAATATGCAAGAAATAATAATATATATTTGATAGGAATTTATTAAAATAAGTTGTATTTTGGACATTTCTTGTGAAGTAAAGTTTAAAAACTTTTGGTTTGGAAAAAGCAACAAGTTAACTAACAATGAATTATGGAGAAGGGGTGGGATTAATAAGTGTATACTTCTTCCCACTCCGGACATGTCAAAAAGAAAAGGAAAAAAAAGGTGTGTAATAATATTATTCTCTGTATGACCTTTTCTGTTTTCTTCAAATCAAATCCAAATCATTTCTTTGAAAAAATATGTTTAATTTCCTGTGGGAAATTGATAGATTTAATAAGATCTTTTCCTTTTGGTAATCAGTGTTATTGAACATTACATTTTATCTTGCATGTCATAGCACTAAGATACTACTTCTGTTCTGCAGTGAGGCTGATTCAGTACTAAGGCAGACAAGAAACAACCCCAGGATGCCTGTCAGACTGCTCTACTGTGCAGAGGGCCTCAATCTGCAGTCATAGAGTCAGGTAGGAGAATGAAACTCAATCAGGCCAACTGATTAGGAGTTGCAAATTCCCATTATGGTTTAGTTCAAAAGGTTCACCTCAATTATGACTTTTGAGACACTGGCATATTTAAAATGTATTCACATTCACAAATCAGTCACAGTATGGGGGAGGGGCTTATCTGCTGTTTGAGCACGAAAGGCTGGTCCCTAAAAGGTAAATCATTGAATATAGTTTTTTGGTTGGGCCTGTTTATGATTTATGTTGATGAAACGTATGATAAATCTTCAGGGAATTAAGTAAAGAAAATTGTCCTTCTAAGTGACTTAAACAACTGTGTGTGTGTGTGTGTGTGTGTGTGTGTGTGTGTGTGTGTGTGTGTGTGTGTGTGTGTGTGTGTGTGTGTGTGTGTGGGTGTGTGTGTGTGTGTGAGTGTGTGTGTGTGTGTGTGTGTGTGTGTGTGTGTGTGTGTGTGTGTGAGTGTGTGTGTGTGTGTGTGTGTGTGTGTGTGTGTGTGTGTGTGTGTGTGTGTGTGTGTGTGTGTGTGTGTGTGTGGGTGTGTGTGTGTGTGTGTGTGTGTGTGTGTGTGTGTGTGTGTGTCTGGGTGTCGGTATGTGTGTGTGTGTGTGTGTGTGTGTGTGTGTGTGTGTGTGTGTGTGTGTGTGAGTCCTACAGTTGGGCATGGACACTAAAGAAAGAATCACGGTTCAAGTGAACAAAGGTGCATTAGTAAGAAGTACTGCTGCTCATCGTGAGTAAAGCAATGCTTGTGAGGGAAGGAACTAAGCTCAACGTAGAAGTCAGGCATGAGGAAGATGCACCGGACAGGTAGTCTGTTCACTACAGGTTGTGCTGTGGAATGCACTTCCTTGTCAACAAAACTGTGGGATATGCTTGACATGTTGCAATCAGGAAGGATCTTATTTGTTCGCCCTCATGCTCGTTTCAGAGCCAGAGCATCCAGTTTCAGGTATTATCTGGAGCTGACAAAGATCTTAAAGCAGACCTGTGAGTGCACCAGCAAGAGACGTGTCACGCAGTAAGTAATTCTTGTGTTTTCCCACACGTTCAATGCTTATTTTGTTTGCAATACAAGGACAATGTTATGTTTATTTGCAAGGCCCAAAAGTACCACAAGTGTTACAAGTAATAGACACTGTTACCTCGCTTGTGTGGACCAAGAATGATTACAATTAATTGACAAGTGAGTGTTGTTTGGCAGGCACAATGAACCCGAGGCAGATGATGGTGGTCATATCTACAGTAGAGGAATGGTCCTCTTTGAAGGCTCTGCAGCAGGAAAGATCGGGGGAGGAACGTCTCAAGTTAACCTTTAGTTCTCTGGGATCAAATCAAGTCTGTGACATGACGGTGGATGGTCACTTGGTCAGCTTGCTGTATGCAGATTTGAAACAAGACATGACAGAGGAGGGTATCAGCCAGGCAATAGATGGCTGCTTTACATCTTGCACAGATGGAATATGTACATTTGTGCTGCTGATCCAAGGTGGACATTATACAAAGAAGGAAAGAAGAATGGTAGAGATACTGCAGGCACACTTTGGAACTGAGGCTCTAAAATATCTGGTAGTAATCTCTCTGGAAGATGGAAACGTTGCTGACACACTGGACAACGCCCTCCTGGAGTTGATAAAATTGTGCGATGGAAGATACTGCCGAATCACATCATCTGCAGCAAAAGATGAACTGAGCGCTCTACTCAAGATGGTCGACTACATGCTGGCTGAAAACGGTGGGACTGGCTACACGGAAACCATGCTGACTGCAGCTAAGAAAATGAGCACAGAAGACTCAGCCATGAAGATGCTGAGACAGAAGGTGCAAGAGGTCGAGGAGAAGGAGGAGGCCTTCAGGCACATGATTCAACAACGAGAGGGGAGAAGAGCCAAAGAGATGGAGGAGCTGAGCGCCAAACATGCTGAGGAAAGAAAGAAGGAGGCAGCGGAAAAAAAGCAATATGAGACAAAGAGAGAGAGCCTGGAGGAGGCCGTGACGAGCCACATAGCCATGCTGCAGCTGCAGACCAGCGCCACTGATGGTAAGACCAGAGAAATAGTCTTTACCTCTTCTCTGCCTCCTGCTCACCAAACCTTTACAACTGTACACACACACACACACACACACACACACACACACAAACACACACACACACACACACACACACACACACACACACACACACACACACACACACACACACTGGTGAATTGTCTGTTAACATGATCTTTTTGCTGAACTGCATTTTCATTAATTCTTATACAACTTCTCCCACTAGGGGGTGATACAGTCACACATTGATATGGGCATTCATTATCTATTCTACAGTATGATGTATGTAATGTATTTAGCCTCACGCATGCAAAAACATTCAGAAAATATTCATGCTTAAACCCAAACAATACAAATGTTTAAGAGCTTGGTTTAAAAGTCAGTTTGCATTCTTATATTCTATTTTTTGTTAAAAAATATTTCTAGTGAAGCTCTAATCTTTCTGAAAAATGTTTTTTAACAGCCACCTTTGTTTTCTTCTTTCCTTTAAGATGATGACACGAAGAAGACGTCAGTCATCCTGTTGGGTCTCTCTGGCAGTGGGAAGTCCTCTGCCTTAAATCTAATTCTAGAGAGAGCAGGTAATCAATACTCTTTGAATGAGTCTGGTCATGAACCCCCTCAGCCCACATTGTTCTGTGAGCGAAAGGAGGTGTTTGCAGCAGGGAGACGAGTCGTCCTGGTGGACACACCCGAACTGTGGGACGAGGACGGGGCAGAAAATCTGGAGGTGGTCAAGGACTGCTTGGCTTTGTTTTTACCTGGACCCCACATCTTCCTGCTGGTGCTCCAAGTGGGACGTTTCACCCAGGGCGAGTGCGAGATGCTGTGGCACCTGCAGAAGATCTTTGGACGAGACTTTGCAGAGCACGCCATGATCCTATTCGTGCGCTTTGATTGCCACCAGCACAGGCCTCAGAAGATCGACGACTACGTGGCCGGAGCCCATGCGACCCTCCAGGATCTCATCCGGAAGTGTGGGAGCCGTTATTTTGAGCTGAATGTTACAAAGTTCCAGAATGCTCTGAGCTATCCTCAGGTGAAAGACCTGCTCTCAGGGATCAACAAACTGGTAGCTTCACACGGACAACGCCCCTACTCAATAAAGAGATTTTCTGTGCAGGAGCTGCAGAGGAGGAAGAAAAGGATTAGGGAGAGGAAGGAGGGGGCTTTGGAGGGGAACTACTTATTAAGAGATAATTAATTTCTGTACTCACAGACAGGGAGTTAACACAATAAATGTAACACCTATACAATGTGATTCAAAGCAATGACAGGCCTGAAGTGAATATAATTTGTTTTTTCTCGTTAATGTGTCCGAGAAAAGTTTATTCTACTATGTGGAATCAGTCCTGCAGGGATTTTGCACTGGATTGAACAACACTGCCAGTGTAAGCTTTTATAGATGCTGTCATCATGGTTTACCACCGCTCTATATGAGGGAATTTCACAAAATATCAAACCATTACAATTTAAGAGAAGTAGATATGTTTCCAATTATGTAAATAGTATATTCATCATAGAAGGATCATAGAAAATTGACCCATTGGTTGTTGAACAAATAAGAAATTATTAAATTTTACATTGTGCATAAAAATCTGGTGGTGGTGGTGGTGGTGTGGGTATTTTCCAAACTAAAAAGAACAGCATCAGGAGTTATTCATGTCTGTTTATCTGCACAGAACAGGGGGTGGGGGGTGGAGGAGCAGAAGAAGTGCAGCTGCTGATGTTATTTTCGTTTGGACTTCCCCATTGGCTCAGAGACTTATCTGACACATTTATTGAGATTTGCTTGTTGATATCTTGATTGCCTAACATTAACATTCTTTAACACCATCCTTCAGATGGACTCCTAAGTCAACTGCATAAAAACAAGATTGATGCAGATCGCATAGCAGTGCGTTGCCCAATCTATGACTTATGTCTGTTTATCCCTGCATAGCTCTCTTTGTTATTTTACTGCATTTGACACTTATTAAGAAACAACACAAGACAGACATGGAGTGGATAAACTGTATTTTATTGAGTCCTTTATAAAGTGGTGGCTAATGTGTTCGTACAGGTATTATGTTTGCCTTACATCTTTAGAGCCATGTATTTGTTGCAAAGGAGAAAGCAACACTTCATTTCCAGGTAGAATAATCAGTGGATGCAGGACTGTGGTGGAAACATGGTTAACACTAAAAGCTTCTTCTCTTCACCTCTATTTAACTGCTCTGGTCTGGTGTCACACTGGGCTGCTGGGCCATGGTGGTGTCAATCCACTCAGTGTAGTGGGAAATGATAGTGTATATTCCAGGCTTTCTTAGTTGGCCACACTTCTTTCCTCCGTTGGAAGTGATGCCCACTGCGATGCCATTGTAGAGCAGAGGACCTCCAGAGTCACCCTGAGAGACAACAACAAGACAAATGTTAGTCACAGAAATACATTTATGTACTTTTAACACAGAGAAACTCAAATAAAAACGTACATCACAGCTGTCTTCTTTCTTATGTGGTTGATCACAGGGGTCTGGGCAGACTTTATGTGCACATATCATGTTGTTGGTGAACTTTGTGCCAAAGTAGTCTCTGCGTCTGCACCGAGTCGAACTGGTCACCTCAATGACCACCTCCTTGAGCTTGTCTGGTCTGGCCCCGAGGTTATCGAGGGATCCCCAACCAGCTGTTTCGACCTCTGCATCTGTGCCGGGGTTTGTGCCGCCGGCTCGCAGGAATTCCACCGCTTTAACAGCATCAGAGACGTTGAACGGACGATCCAACTGCAAAAATCACACCGAAAATCCCTTTAAAAAATTGATTCTTTGAGTTCTGTTGTAGTCCCCCCCCCCCCCCCCCCCCCAAAAAAAAAAAAAACAGCAAAGTAACAATTTACATTTTGGTGCCACTACAATTGACAAAAACTATACACTTACCTTAATTAAAGCAATGTCATTATCATAGTTTGACTCGCTGAAGTCTGGGTGATTGTAAAGTTCCAAAATATCGAATGTCTGCTTTGTCTCTTCAGGTTCACTCAGAGAATGGACACCCAGCACTACTTTCCTTCCATTTGGCCTGTGAAAAGAGTAGCACTGAATAATCTTCAGGACACATTATTATGATACATAAACATAATCACAAAAAGGGAGCATCATTTGAAAACAAATGTGATAAAATTGCATGTTTTTGTTCCACAATATAAGATATTTATATTAACAAAAACAAGACATAATGAAATGATTTACAAAAAAAACATGATCATACTGCTAAATAGAGTTACCTCTGAAGTAAATGTGTGAAGTAAAAAAACAAACCAATATCCTATATATTTGTTTTTAATCTTGTACGTTCTGCCTCCTGCATAACAAACCACATTCATTCTAGTCGTGCGGAAGGTTGCCTCACCCTGTTGGCAGACAGTGGACCGCAGTCATCACCCACTGATCTGCAATCACAAACCCTCCACACTCGTGTTTCATATTCTCTCCTTCTTGCACCTGGATGGAGGCCATGTAGGGGCGAGAGTGTGGCACTGCCTCTCTGCCACCAATGATACCCTCACCTGAAATGATCAGAACACACAACCACTAAGAAAATGTTCAAAATGATTTTAACATTTCCGGTTGCATATAGCTAAGTGCTAAATGAGTGAATAATAAATCATGAGCAAATAACAAATTAGAAGGTAACATTTTCCATATTTGCAGAAAATGCATTAGTAATTGAACACTACAGTGAAAGTAATAGTCTAAACATTCAAACCATTGCGCATAAAAGACTTAGAAGCCAAGTCTAAATAGTTGAGGCGGACATAAAATAAATAATAAACTCACAGTTTGAAATGAGGGCAAAAACCAAAACAGCAGCAACCACAAGAACGTCTCTCCCTGACACCATGATGTCGGTTTAACTGAACTAAAAACCAGCAACTGTGGTGTTTTTAAAGGCTTCCACTTGAAAGACAGGAAACATAAATCAAGTAGATATGGTGCAAGACAACAAGTGGGGTTCTGACAATCCTCCAGTTCCCTGTTTCCTGGAATGAAAAACAGGAAAGCAAACAACATGTTCACTGACATCTTTTACTTTGATGGATAATTTCTATTTTATACTATTAAAACCAATATATTACAGTTGTTTTTGTCATTTAGCGGACCTTTAACTTAAGACAGTTATTCTGTTCCTTGTCACATCTGTGCCTCACTTCTGGATGGAGTTTAGATTAGAACCACATTGTACACTTGTCTGTGCTTGCATTGACACCAACAGAAAGTTTCACTTTTTCTGTTATTTAATGACATTGCAACTTACATCATGCTTACCCCCTCCTCTGACCTTGTGCACTCGAACATTCCCAGCCGGAGGAACATCTTCTTCTTTTCTTCCCGTAAATCCAGCAGGAAAACATGAAACACAGCCAATCCGGAACATGTTCTTTAAACATACAGTACTTTGCTATAACAACAGGTCACAAGTGATTATCCAATTATAACGCTGTGTTGTGATTTTAACTTTAACTTGGGTGATCCCTAAATATATAGGCTGCCACACATGGACACTTTGCAAAAAATCTAAATCCAATGCAAATTAAATTTCTAACAAATAATAAACATGTTGCATGTAAATGGTTGATAAAATCGGTAAACATCTTGCTGTGGAGCAAAACCATTTTGGAGTTTTGGAGTTGTAAAAAGGACAAAAATCTTTGTTCTTTAGTTGTGAAAATACCAGTCCAGTCAGTCTTTTTGGTTCACCATAAAGACAATTGAACTTATCTGACCAGTGCAGAGAAAACGGCACCTGAGGAGAGACCCTGTAGGTGATGTAAAGGACCGCTTGACCCTCCACCACACTTCTTTAGAATTAAACTTATTCCACCAGGACCCCAGAACATCCAGAGAGGGAACCTCATCTTCCGATCTGAAGCCATCAAGTAACACACAGATTCAAATGAAATATGTATTCAAACATTACATATTAAAAATAACGTAAATTCGCCTGTGTGAGAGATAATGCAGCTCATGCATCTCTCAACCCAGCTGAAGAACAACTCTTTCTCAATACACAGTTCAAGCCAGGATGTAATTAGCCAAAGGGTTTTATATGTTGTGTCTAAACACTCACTGTGACTGTAATTGCAGTGTTGTGAACCCTACGTCTTTAGATGAAATATTACGCCCTTATTTGCTCCTGTCTTCACCTTTTGTCTTTTAACTTGGCATCAGTTTGATGTCACTTGTCCAGACAAACTGCTTCTTGCACAGATACAGAGGAGGAGAGGACTTGCATGAGATTTACAACTATTTCATCCAGGGAGATGTACCGGTGTTGTGCGGTTTCAGCAAACGTCTGTTGCACCTGGTAATTACTTTAGATTGGATGTCCTGTCAACCTTGATATATGTGTTTCAGTGCCCAAACATTGTGCAGCTTGCACCTGTGGTTTTACAACAACTCTAAACTCTGTTCCATGTCAAAGATGTCCAAGGACAAAAATTAAAATTGAACTGAACTGAAAAGTTTTGATGTGCTAGTCTGCATTAGGCAAAAACAGTGTGCAACATACAGTAATATTATCTGAGGCAAGACATCATTCTAAATGCTTTATCCACTTCTCATATCATTTCCTATGAGATTTTGAAAAAAACCAAAAAAAACAATAGGACTTTAAAGGGAAAATAGAGATGATTTGTTATTTCAATTATTTTAGTTGGAGTTTAGTTTGTTGACTAAGGTCTCTTGCAAATCTATTGATTGAATAAAGGTCATATAATGTTAATATTCAAATATTATTGATTTATATTAGAAACCTTAACATTCATAAGTCTTCCTGTTGACAAATGTGACATTTTTGTGTGATGACTCTAGAATGCCACTCAATATTACACGTTAACTGTAATTAAATAATAAGAAAAATAACAATTGTGCACTCATGAAACATCCTTGGAAAAAGGAAATATCAAACCTTTTAAATTAAATGTGGCTGAAATTTTATTGGAGGCCAGATCTCAGACAGCACTGTGTTACTGAGGGAGTTTTATGTCACTATATTGTGTCACATTTTGCCAATGAAGAGTGTGTTCTGAAGTGTGTGATGGTTTACAGCTGGCACACACAGAACACAGCCCAGCTCTGACACTTTCTAATCTAGACCTGCATCGCCCTCTGCAGGTACAAACCAGTACGACTGGAAAAAAACAACAAGCTCATCAATGATAACAAAAAACTTGCATGCTGCCTTAACACTTTCACCTGTCCCAGAGATGGGGAAAACAGTTGACACTTCTGTCTAATGTTAGGCAATTAATATTTCATTTAAACATGAAATGTTTTGCTGAAAGCTCATATTAACTTAGGAAGCCATTAAAGTAAAGTGAATGTTAAAATACATGATCAAATGTCTTGTCATGTCAGAAAGTGTTATAATTGAACTGAATGCCAGTTTTATATCATGGTGGCTACATTTTATCAGACCTATTATGAAAATTAAAGTAACACAAATGCTCACTAAGAGCTTCCTTTCCTAATGTCTCAGGGGTTTGACTGCACAATGATCGTGTGGTCACATTACTGTAAAGTGGGGAAATAATATCTCTTTAACATTTTCCTACTCCTCAACAATTAAGTCATGACTCATGTAATCACAATTGCAAGTCAGGAGGAACACAACATTTGGAAATTATAAATTCAAACTGACATCTGTATCCACGGAGTTGATGATGAGTTCATTTGTATCATTTGCAGCATCTGTGACTAATTCACTGAAAAACATGTAAAGTATATTTTTTCCCTAGATTTTAGGCTAATGTATTAATGCATGTTGTATTTAATATCCCAAATGCACAACAATATTTACTGCATGTTTATGATGTAGAAATGACACCACGGTACAGCAGTATTGACTTCATGTGCTGTTAATCAGCTCTTATAATTGCTCTGCTGCACAGACTTCTGAGTGTCACCTTAACGTGCTTGTTGTTGCCATGGAGACAAGTGTAGCCTCGGGCAACCAAGCCCACCCAGCCAGGTATGCAGTGTGTGTGTGTGTGTGTGTGTGTGTGTGTGTGTGTGTGTGTGTGTCTGTAACATGTGTTTGTGTGTGTGTGTGTGTGTGTATCCATATCTGCTCATCCATGTGTGTGGTCTGGCACTGAACCAGTTATCAGAGGTGAGTTATCAGAGTCATTTTCCACGTTTCCATGTTTGCTAAACGTTTCATGATTCTCTCCCTCATTTCTTCACATCTGTCCTCCCTCGCTCGCTCATTCCAATCTCTGACTTTCATTCTCAGACATTGAGTCAGCGAGCCTGTCAGTCTGCCTGGCAGGCTTTCTATCCGTCAATCAATCACGCATTGTCTTTCTTTTTTTTCTGTTTATGTCTTTAGGCTCTCCCTACTCTTGGCCTGTTAGAGAATTTTCTTTTTGTTGCCTCTTTTAACTAAGTGTGTTTTAAACCAAAACCTAAAATGTAATCGTGTAGCTATTCAACTTACCGTGACTCACTCATGTAGCTTCATGTGTTACTGTGATTTACAGA
The DNA here is from genome assembly GCF_963691815.1 of Echiichthys vipera. Taxonomy (NCBI): domain Eukaryota; kingdom Metazoa; phylum Chordata; class Actinopteri; order Perciformes; family Trachinidae; genus Echiichthys; species Echiichthys vipera. Next base: position 22,573,648 of record NC_139837.1, read on the forward strand.
CGTCACTGAGTCAGTGGTGCATCAGTTACACATAGGCTACTTAAGTGATGTGTAACAGTGGCGCAAAGAGAAACTCAACGGGTGACAGCAGACTGCATGTGTTATCAGTGTTATAGTGAGGGGGTATTTCACACTTCGATCACATTACAGTTGTGAGTGATAATCGTGAGGTTAATTAAACTGGATGGACTTATAGTGGCCCAAACGAAATCCACTGTATGATCATGTTTGGTTTATTTATACTGCCCCAAATCACAAATTCCTCCTTTAGGGCAGTTGCACATGGACAAATTATAAGAAAATGGGCTTCTGGGCACAGACATGTAAAAAACTGAGAAAAGACACAAAACTATATCTGAAGTAGCTTTGTGTGTCTTTCTGCAGGACAACCAGAACACTTTGGAGCTACTGTTTGTCCTAAAAATCCACCCGTGGGTCAGTATTCCTGTTGTGCAGACAATAAATATATTCGACATTAAAGCAAAAAACAAAAAAAACAAAAACAAAACACAAAAATGATTAGGACATGTTACCATCATTTGAAACAGTGGCTCTGACCCACCTGGACTTGTGCCCTTTAGGCCTATTCAATAATCCATCATGAATCTGTTCAACAGACATTATCCTTATCCTAGACCCTTGATTCAGATAAACCCACAAGACAAACTTGTATCTGCAAAAAATAACACGCAATTTACCAAATTTTTCTGGCATCAGTGAATTCTTCTTCCAGTTTGGAGCTGCCAATCAAGATGCCTATAGTGCAGCTTTGCTTTTAAATGATGTAATGCTAAATAATAAAAGTCATATTTTCTTAAAAATAAGTTAAAAGTAAAAGTGAATCTTGTTAAAATGTCTCTCTTGGTCTCTCCGGTCGAGTGGTGGTCTTCTGCTCCGTGCTGGCGTTGCTCCAGAGGAGGGGGGATTACTGTTAAACGGGTATAATCTCTGCTGTTTCCTCCATCAGTCCAGGCCCTTCTGATGGGAGCTGGTGTTTAGCAGGGGCTCCACAGGACGAGATACTCTTTAACTGTAATCTCTCTAATCTCTCTTCTTTCTACAGGACGGGGTCCCACAAACCTGCCATCCTCACACTCCTGTTCCTCCCAAAAGCCGTGTGAAAAACATGACAGCTACTATTTTCAGTTTGGCAATTACAGGCACATTTTAAAGGTGTGTGTGTGTGTGTGTGTGTGTGTGTGTGTGTGTGTGTGTGTGTTTTCCACTAATGAGGAATTATGCTGCTTTCAATCATAATCTAGGGCAGCACCTTAACATTTATACTGTATATATTGCAAATGTGCTTTTTAGACACTTTGATTTTCTTTGTTTTCTGTATATTGCTTTTTATTTCGATATAAAATTGCAATGTACAGTATAAGTAATGCACCACTTAAGTTTCCATATGTGCACATTAGTGAGAATGTCACATTCATGTCAGTTGAAATATATTCACATGTTAAGTAAAATCCAGCTGCACGTGAAGCCAGAATACAAAAAAAAAGGGAATGTTCACATGAGAAAACCAGCATTTGTTTTGTTTGCAATCCATATTTGGGTTTGCAAAAGCAGCAGTTGGTTTAAGGCTTTCGTAGATTTGCATTTTAGGTCCACATGAGTGACCATGTCTTATCTTCCCATCAAAGAGTGATCATCTGACATTAAATATGAATTTGCATAATGACAGGCAGTTTGTCAGCTACTTCTGGCAGATGTTTGAGGAAATGTGTGACTGTACATGTTTAAATATGTGAGAAGAGTGTGAGAAGTCCATCAGTTAGTTTTCTCAGGAATAGTAAAAAGTGACCTACTATTAGTTATTCCATTTTCCCAGTAAACGTTTGTGAAAGCATGTACTGCATGTGAGTGCGTCAAAGCCTCCTCGTTTCCCAGGAGAATTCTGAATCCTGTAAATCTGACGTTTCTCTTGCTGGTGGTGGTCTCAGGAGGATCGCCGGGAGATTCCACTTTTCCCACATTGCTCCTTGATCCACCTGACTCCTCCTGGCCTCGCCCATAAGCCTGCCTTTTGTCCCCATCTGCACACAGCGCTCAGTTTGTTTGTACATCCAGAGAGCAGGGTGAGAACGTGTGACAGTCCTGCAAACCTGAAAACTGGCTCCCACAATGTTCAGAACACAGTCGTAAAGAGAGTAAGAAAAAGAGATGCATCTGTAATTAACTTGAAGGAATAAATATTAATCCCCAAATAATCAACAGAATTTAAACTTTCTGTGGAAAGAAGTTGCATCTCAAGGTCCAAAAATGGAGACGTGAGAACAGAAAAAGGTTGAGAAGGCTTGAATATTTCTGTTCACACAGATTTTTTTCCTTTTCTACAACATTTAATGTCTCCATACAATGGTGCTTTTCAAAATTGTTGCCATATAAACTTAAACATACAGACAGACAAGCTTTTACAAGTCAAACTGAATATTCTTTAATTCTGCTCCGTTATGTATGCACAAAGTTGATTTTGGTGATGTTATATTTGTAATTATAAGCTTAATCAGTTCAGTTTCTTGTCTGAAATTACAATTAAGCCACTGATTTCCACTCAGTACAGATAATAATATAAGCTAACATGAAATAAAAATGTTTTCATAATGAACTTGTTAGTGCACGCTAAACTTTGTGTCTCATTGGAAATACTGCAATAAATAATATCTGTGTGCTATAACATTCTTAGACTGAACGATGCTTGATTGTTTTAATCTTTTCAATAGTTGAATCTTATCATTTCTATAAATGTGAGTAAGTCAAATGTGAGTTAAATATCGTCAACTTCCAGTGACATTTTTAGAAGAATAATCTGATCATGATGTTTACAAATATGACTCATAATGTTTGAATATCCTCTACACTATTTTAAACTGTACCGATACAGTACCAGCATCAATACTGCAGTAAAACATATTATAGCTGGTCTTTGGATTTGAAATGAACATTTTCATCTGATCATATTTTATTTTTAACCTAAGGGGGCACAAATGAGCCTGACCTTTTCCTGTTACAATAGATCAGTGGTTTGTATGAATTAGGCAACAAGTCCTCTAGTCTGGCTGAGTCGAGCGGTTGTGTCACGTCATTAAAGTGACATCCATACACACGCCTGAACTATAACGAGTGTATCACAGCTTTTGATCACAGCTGTCAATCACCCCATGAAAGAACTCATTAAAACCGAACGCAAACAAACATCAGCGTGATAAAAACTCTCTACTTTGACAGAAACCATCTTTGGGAAAAATTTGAGATGTGCTTTGACTTTTTAATTTGGCCCATATCCCATCTACTATCATGGAGGGGGGCGGGACCTGTGACCTGTGACTTTTACCATAGCCAGCCACCAGGGGGGCGAAAGAGTGAAGCCGTCGATCGTCATATACAGTCTATGATATGACCACATAGCACCTTCTACCGATGGCAGGATGTTAGTGTAATGTATTTCGCAGTTTTAAACATACCGTTTATGTTATAAAAAGATCATGGTTTGGGTTAAACTAAGTTTAATTATGTTACTTAATTTACGTATATAGCATAGAGGACCATAGCTATGTACATAACTTAATATAGAGGTTAACTTCCGTGTGTAACATTAAATAAGTCAACGCTGACATTTTTGTATGACACACAGTGATTTCCTTGGTTAAAGTCCTCTGTGTGGTTGACTCATCCATCCACCCCCAGCTCCTCGTGCAGACTTTGGTGGCCACCACTATAAATGCAAATATGGGTTGTAATAATCTGCCTGTACAACAACCTAATATAAGAGGTCATTTATTGGGGGACGACAGGTTAAATTTGGACTATTTCTCTGAAAGAGCTATAAAAATGACAATACTAACAAAATAGAAACACAAATCATACCAAAGCAAACAATAATCTGGTGTTGAAAAGAATGAGTGAAACAGCAAAAGTCAAAGGAAAAGAGAAAAAAGGAGAGAAACAAATAACATGAGCAGACACAGAGAGAGAGAGAGAGAGAGAGAGAGAGAGAGAGAGAGAGAGAGAGAGAGAGAGAGAGAGAGAGAGAGAGAGAGAGAGAGAGAGGGAGAGAGAGAGAGAGAGAGAGCGTCGTCTGAACATGTTGTGAAAGTGAGGTTTTCAGACGCTGTAATTTACGCAGATTCAGATTCGGATCACTTTGGCAGAATGTCGGACCACCTGCACTTCAACTTGCAAACCCCTGAGAGCAAAGATAGAAAACCGGTGTTTTACTAAAGCGTGAGATCTGAGGCCGAAACCAGCTCACAGTGCTCCTCTGACAGTCTGACACTTGTGCCCAGTGTGTTTGGGTGTATGTCTCAGCCTGGAGGGATTCAGAGGGCTTAAAGCAGCTGTCAGGGTGAAGGAAGATGAATCTATTGGAAGCTATCAATGCTTTAATTGAGCAGGCTGTAGATGGGGCCACTGTTTCTTCTATCTGACTCCCTCCCTCCCTTGTATCTTTGTCTTCCCTTTCCTTATCTCTTCCTTTTTAAAACAGATTTTCGGGTGTTTGGACATCAAGGGACAGATTAAAGAGAAAGCTGAGGGACTTCAGGTAGATTTGAAAGTAGAATGATATATTGCACGAATTTCTGCCAAGTTCGTAATTGATATGAATACACACAATGTAATGTTGGCGTTACCTTACAATAAAACATACTTTTTAATGGCTGGATTACGGTGGCCCTGAGGGGCCATAATGTCTCACTTTGAGAATGCACTCCTAGCAAGCTGCAGACCAGTGATAGCTGCAATGCAATCCTTCGAAAATGAAAACACACACACACAACATATGCAAATATCTTCTGTCTCTTAATTTTCATGGAATACCTTTACTCATTTCTAACCAGTTCAAAGCCACACAGCCATCCCTTAACTAAAGTTCCAGTGCTCTCTTTTATTGAGAACAAATATAATATATAAAGCACGGTGTGTGTGAGCTGTGCAACACATTTTAATTTTGATGGCACAAAAAAAACTTTATGACACAGAAAAAAAGGTTCAGAAAACACATTTAGAGGGGGCAATAATTAGTAAGTCATGTTTATTTATTTAAAAACCCTGTAATAATCAGTCATAATAACCTGTAGAAATATTAAATTATGGTGGGGAATGTACTGCAATTGAACTGTAAAATGGACCGAGCAGGAAAAATCCAAATTTGGCATAAGGACATGAGGAGTAACGACTGAGCCTTTAAGGTTGTATAATATCCATTATTGCTCTGAAGATAGCTTTCTAAAATCCTACAAAATATCCATAAGGAATCCAAACAAATCCAGTATTTTTGATACAAGAGACTAATAATGAGGATATCTTAGTGTTGAAACATAATAAAGAATGCAGTTCAGCTTTATGGGAAAAACATTAGAGAGAGGCTGAACTTACAGTATTAGTAACTAATATAAATTCAATTGTATAAAAAAACGTACATTAATAAAACTAACGCAAACTGCTCATGTTTTAGCACGTGTGTGGAAAAAGTACAATTTACACAGTAACCACTTGCACATGTGACAACTGATGAGTGTTTACTTGCGCCGTCACATGCGAACTGATCCATCCATCCATCCAAATCATTCATATATATATATATATACACACACGGTATATATACGCATATATATATATAAATATATATATATATATATATATATATATATATATATTTATATATATATATATATATATATAGAGAGAGAGAGAGAGAGAGAGAGAGAGAGAGAGAGAGAGAGAGAGAAAAGATCCTGCCAGGTGACTTTGCTGCTGTAGGTTTACTTATTGTTGCAGGTTTTTCTTTTGGCATGGTGGTAAATGTTCTGTTCACTAAAATTTGACTTGAGTGATTGATTTTTCTGTTTACAGTAACACAATGCTACACTAATTATTGTACCCATAAAATCAAGTAATAATAAATTGAATATCGATGAATCTGGTACCTGAAAAAGTTCAGTGTGATACTAAAAAAAATCATTCAGCTATAGACAAACTGACAATCTCAGAGGAGTAAGCAGCCAGTGTCAACAAAAAAAGGTTCATTGTACACCCTGTTTAATGACAGTAAAGATGAATTCATTCAAAAAACAAATAAACATTTTGACCAGTACGGCTGATACAAAAACAAAACAACTTTTCATTTTTTACCCTTTGGCCAATTTATGGAAACAATTAATACTTAGTTGTAATCTAATTATTTCCAATCATCTTTACAATCAATAGTTATTAATAGCTTTTATTTTGAGTTCTTAGAGATCAACTTTTAAAATAGTATTTGCAGGGAAACACTCAAGTTGAACTCCTCACTGGCCTCACACTCCTGATTCTTCTCTTTACTCTCCATCACCTGAGGCTCACCATAAAATGACCTGAAATAGCTGGTTTGAAGCTGGACGGACATGACAAATCTCTTAGGACCGATGCAACATTGTCAGTGTCACATCTAGTCCATGTCATTAACAGGACGTGACATCTTTAAAGTCCCTTTACAAGTACGAATTTCCTCCCTTGCACAGTTTGACGTGGCATGGAGGCTGACAGTGTGCCTTTGATGTGCGGGGTGTGACGGGTCGGCTCCTTTGAAGCTGGTGTGTCTAAGTGTTGGATGCAGACGTGGGACAATCAGAGGAGTGAGGAAAGAGCTGAGGGTCACTCACAGGCGCTGACCCTTCCAACCATTTTCACACAAGATTGAAAAACACTCAACGGGGAAAGAAACCAACTAATCTTTGGTGTAAATAGACCTGTGCCGCAAGATCTTTGATCCATGGCTTCAGAAACACTCACGCACACATAAAACAGACAAGGAGTAGTTGAGGATGAGTGACGGAAGATTAAAATGTTCATGGAAAAATTGTTAAAGAAAATAAACTTTTTTTTGTATTTGACAGCCAAACTGTTCAGATTTGTTCTGCAGTAAATCTGAAGTGCGATACAGGATAGAACAAATGCCAAGAGCTGTTTGCAAATACGATTTGACCCTCTGGCAATCACACACACACACACACACACACACACACACACGTACACACACACACACACACACACACACACACACACACACACACACACACACACACACACACACACACACACACACACACACACACACACACACACACACACACACACACACACACACACACACACACACACACACACACACAGATCTGAAGAATCAGACTGGCATCTTGGAGTGAATGTCATCCGCTGTGCCCATTCAAAACCGCTGCAATGAAAACAAAACGCCAAATCTGAAGAACCCCTCCTGTCAGTCAGAGGAAAGGTAATCTCTTTCATTTCAAGGAGTGTAAACACCCATGGATTCTAGGACTAATTGTTGAACATAGTTACAGTTGTCAAGGTAAAATCTGCCCCATTTGAAGCTCCTCTCCCTCCAGTGTTTACATTGGAAGTGTTTGATTGACTGCCTCTGGCGTATTATGGCTAGACAGGGCCAATTGTCAATAACTGTCACCCACAGAGGAAAAGAAGAAACAGGGCCGATCTGTCTTTGCCTGCTGTATAATTAGCACTAAAACAAACTGCTTTGTGTTGAAATGCAGAGACTGGCACCCCTGCCAAGCACACATAGCATCGCATGCCCAAAGAAAACAGCGATGGGTGGCATGATGGAACATTATCGCCCTTTACCCACTCACGAGGTATGCAAATGACGCAGACTAGAAAGGTACTATTACTGGCTAATTAAAAATATTTGAACTATGCCGTCCTTTCTGTGATGTCGTCTCCTGGTGTGTGTCGATTGGGGCAGACGCAGCGAGATAATGCAGCTAACATCCACCTGTTCCCCCCAGGGCCCGCCGCTAAACAAGCCCTCCTGGAAAGGAAAGATAAGCCTGAACTCCAAACTGGCAACAGATATGTGTGAATATTAAAAGCACTTAATATCTTCCTCCCCTACCCCAGAAACACAATTGCGCCATTGTGCTCGTACCCGCCTGTGTTTTCCTCCGTGGTTTTAACTAATGGGAGTGATAAATGTTGCTCTCTAAGTGGCTTCCCTCTGGATTTCTCTCAAACATAACACCTCTGTCAGATCATTTTCACAGCTGGATTAGATTCATATGTAAATAAACAACCAATGAAATACACTGCCAAAGCTAACCATAATTGATACATATGTAGTGCTTTGATTTTAGTTATTGTAGGTATTGTTTTGGTTATTGATGAAATAGCACAACACTTTTGAGACGACCTCTAAACTTAAGCTCTGTGCATCTGCAGTTGAAAGGTACAAACTGTATTTCAACCACAAATAAAGCATCAAGTAGCATTAGCTGTGTTTCCATAATCTTATTTCTTTTCACATTTTGAAGTATTGCATTTAAAAGGCTTTACGGAAACCACAACATTTGATCAAGCTTCCTCATTTGTGCAAAAACGTTTTTATGCTCGCTCGAGGCGGTTTTTGTGCCCAGGAGATTCAGCTCAACAGCAAGCAAGACCTTTGGATCACAAATGTATTAACTATCAACCCTATTCTGTTCGATTGCATTATAAAGAAATAAAAGTATAGTATAACCCCATATCATATTATAGTTATCATAGTTATTTTGGAAGGCAAACAATATAATTTCTTGTTTGTTTAGATATGAAGACTTTCAAACTGTATCCTTTTGAATTGAATACACTCATAAAACACTGCACTTTCTAAAACACCACTGTCAGAAGATGCTGCAGATTTTTTTCCATGCAGGTTTCAAAACATTTGACTTTGGATCTCTGGCTTTGTTGCAAAGCAATGAAACATTACAGTACAATAGCTAATCAACATAAATCATAGAGATCATAGAGATTCCACCTCCGTTCGTTTGCAAGATCATAATTAGACACCCAATCAGCCACAACTCAGGAGGAGAAACAGTGGCGGGATTGTTCGGTGACTACACCACAAGGAATTTCACCCCTTTCCAGAGTCAAATCACCAAAATCCGGACCAAGTAAAACAAATCTGAGACTGGCTTTTCATTATTATGATGGCACTCTTTGACAAATTGTTTCAAAGCAAACCGCCTCGGAGTACATGTGTATGCTAATTATGAGCAACCAAATAATTTGCATCAGCAGTCAAGGGGAAAGCTCTGAGGTTAGTGAGCTGGGGTGAAGAACTGCAGCTCGTACAGACAAGACTGGGATACTTGCTCTTTTGCTTTCATGGAGACATGTTTGACTTTTTAGCCACCGTAGCGATGTGGCTGTAGGGATGGGGTCACTTTGGTTCAGATTGAACGAACAACTATTGGATGTCAGGCATCTGATGTTTTCATGTTTTAATAACAAATATATGAAGCATTATGTAAAGCGGTACTATTGTAGTGCAAAGAGTATTGTGGCATCTATGCACTTATGTCTCAGGTTACTCAGCCCCTCAGAACAAGCACGGATTTGTCAAACACTGGATAAATACAGAAATAATTCACTGAGAAGAATCGGAAACTTTAACTTTAAAGATGTGACTACATCGATACATGCCAGTGGCTCAGCTATAAGTTAGGAATCGACTGACTGAAGCTTTGCTGTTAATGCTGCACAGCGTCTGAACTCATTGATGAGAGTATAACGTTGCTGAACATTGAGTGTTGCTATGGTTGCTTGTGAGAAGAATACCTTAGCCGACAGTGAACGGTGCACCATGAAATTTAAAATCTATGGTTTGGAGGAAATTTGTATTCTTTAAGAAGGACGGGAAACATTTGTAAGGTCTGTAGAACAGCTATAAATGACAGCAGCAGCACGTCACGTCTCAAAACTCTCCCAGTGAGACGACATGGGGAAAAGCTACGTGGCTAACATGAATTATGTGGGTGCTAGTAAAGCTAGACAAAGACATGGATCTTTAAAACTTTTTCCAGCCACAACTCAGCGAGGTCTGAGGTAAAGTTTTTATTGCTAAGGACTTACGACTTTACACTCAAAATGCTTGTTCACACAGTAGGCTAAGTGTTTTTGTCTATTGGAAAAGTAATAAACACCATGACGTGTCATTTTCAAATGATACATTAGTCTTATTTTTTTTCCCATGCCGTAATGTAAAGTAACAAAAGTACTTGTGATTCCTGGTCATTTACGAAATGTATCTTTCTGAAAGTAAGGACCAGTGCCACTTTTATAGAACTGGCTTATTTTAATTTATCATGGAAAATGAATGAAGAACCTTATCAGATTGTATTGTATTGTATTGTATTGTAGTGCATCAATACACACTATTTACAATGTGTGTGTGTGTGTGTGTGAAGGCGGTGACAGAACGTCACCGATAACACATGCTCCATGCAAAACTTATTTCCACAAACTAGCAATGAACACCAATCCTCCCCTCCCACCCCTGAACCACACTGTTGAAGTGAACCCCACCCAGCCAGTGCCCCAGAAAAAGTAAAGAGAGAGAGAAAGAAAGAGATCTCATTGCTGTTATGCTGCTGTTGCATGAGTATTTTTTTTTTACATTTTCATAAGCTGCAAATGAACTACTTTAAAGTTTCTCAGCGAGTCTCCCTGATTCTAACCTGTCTACCTACTTACCTACTTGTCTGAGCTCCTCACACCTTCAAGAGCCTGTTTGCTCAAGCCTCGTTTGAGCCTGTCAACAAGCACAGGAAACTCCTCCCTCCCTCCCTCCCTCTCTTTATCCGACTTTTTCTCTTCTCCCTACTCTTCCCTGTGATGCCACCCCCTCCCTTGGCTCCCCAACACTGGGTTTGATTTATAGTCCTGTCAAGCTACCTGGCCCATGACGACAGGTTATTTCCATTACTGCTGAGATTCTCTGTAATAAGGGGATCCGATGTATAAGGACATGGCAAGGGGGGCCAGCTGTTTGTCCCAGCTGAGAAACAACAACAACAACAGGCCTCCAGCCAGAATATTCCTATACTTTTTGCACTAAATGTTGTTAGGTTTGTCTGTGGTAACACGTGTTTTCAGCTCCGTTTTACTCATCAAACCTTGAGTGATGTGATGTTTTGTAATCTCTTTCTATAATTTATGTTTGAGTCACGAAAAGGAAATCCACCACACACAGACACTTACGCAGGCAAGCAGCTGGGAGCGTGTTCACATTCGCCCAGAAGAACTGGCTCCTGCACACAAAGACATCAACACTGAAGTTTGAAACGTAAATGTATGTGTGAGTGACACCAGAGAAGTGACACCAATCTCAGAGACTTTTAAGACGTTTTTCATGGCTCCTCCACCGGAGTACCTTGTCTGTCAGCAAGGCAGGGCGGCCTCTTTGATTCGGGCTCCGTGTTGTTTTTGAACCTCATGGTTAGACGTTGCATCACTTCCCCTGTGATGCAGACTCAGACAAAAAGTGTCACTCACTTGTCGTTATCTGATGAAGGCCAGTTCGCACGTTGTTTGAAAACTCAGTGCCTAAACAGCAACTTGATCGAGGGTTACGTAACATGACTTAAGCTAAAACCGTTAAAGGCCTGGAATTTCTTATCCATCCATCCATCTGCTTGTCCTTATTGGGGTCGCAGGGGGGCTGGAGCAGTGAAGAAGTCAGGCAGACTAGACTAACAAATTCAGTCTAACATCTCTGCCATGGCACTCTTTCTGCTACTAGGGGATGGAAAGGGGGGTGGTTGCAGGTTAACAAGAGCGATGCATTTTGATCATTTTGCTAACAAGGGGGAGAGCATCCCCACTCCTCCATTATCTAGATCACTGGTCCTCAAACTGTGGTACTAGTACCATAGTGTTGGCCTACACTGCTGTATTTTAACATCAGTCTTACTGGTTCTTGAGAGAGAGCCTGATATTTTCTGAAGTGGTACGTCATGTACAAAGTTTGAGAACCACTGATCTAGATTATATAGACTGTAACATATACTATAGAAAATCATGTAGATCATATTGACTTTTTCTAGCCAACATTCAGAAAACATTTGTAATACTTCTGATCTATACACTATAAAAACTGTGGTATAAATAGCTTCACCCACTCTAGTGTGTCGAGCAGTTCAGTAGCAATTTGCTCTGGACTCGGTCTTGACTTGGTCTCGATTAAGTTGGTCTTGACTACAGCCCTGTTCTCCAGTATCCAGCAACCGTTACATATAGCCTTCTTCAAGCCATTGTGTGTAGCAATGACTGCCTTTGCCACCCACGTATTTATTATAAGCCGACCTAAAATATTCTACAACCACATATACATTTTATATAGATTGGCATCAAAGCACAGCTGCACTGACTTGAGTTTGAAGCGAAGTAGCTGTCTGATCTTATCTTAAAAATTCTAACCATGTTTCTCTGTGTGGCTTAAATGCATCAAAGAAGAAACCTAACCCACGCATCTCCCGGGAATGACTGTCTGTAACAGAACTTTCATGTGAAGCATAGTTAGGGCTTTATGGACAGATCCATGCCCAGTATTGAGCCAGCCAGTGTCCAAGGTGTGGCACAACCGCCTGATGATGAAAGAGGCGAGGCCTAAAAGTTCATTAGGAAGTGTAAGATAAATTGACAGTTGTTTGGCCCAAGCTGCTGGAAACTGCCACACACAACATTTCAGCACTCCTCATGCATAAAACACTTGGCTGTGATGAGCTGTAGACCGCAGCCCACAATGAATCATGGCAGTCTTTAATAAAGGGAAGTTGATTAAGAACCTGAAAAGGTAGATGAGTTGTTATTGTGATCTGGCAGATGACAGATGTACTGTCTGCTATGTCTGCCTCTCTGTATATTGATGCTCCAACGTTCATTAGGACCAAAGCAGTAAATTTAACAACTGAAACATTTATAAACATCCTATCTAATAATAATGACTGATAGCAGAAGTAGGTAAACCAAGCTGCAGGTAGAGCAGTTTCATGCACAATTCAGTCTTAATACCTGGGTTTGAATCCTCAACAGTGCAATATACTTCCTCCCTCTTTGGCAGAGCCATTGAGCAAGACCCTGAACCTACTGACGGCCTATATGTGCTGTAGCCGGTTGCACCAGCTCTTCATCGGTTCAAACTTAGCTGAGTTATAAGTGTATAAGTCATAAGTGTTTACCAAGAGGAGTGACTAAATAAACCACTTGGTATAATGCTGTTTTCTACTGATGTTAAGTGGGAAGATTTAAAATGCATATAAATAACATACCTCAAATTGCTTAATGTTGCTAAATGACCTACTAACATTAGCTAGGTTAGCATGCTCAGATATTGCACTCATTCTAAATTGCACAAATACTACTAACCGTGATAACCACGTAGCTCTCATAGCTCTGTATGTAGCCTATATTTGAATGAGTCATGCAGTGTGTTCAAATACTCACTCGACCATACTATTTGCATAATTTGTCAAATGCAGTTTGTCAAAATTGCCAGGATTGCATGAAAGTCAGGGGAGCAGCGTATATGTTCCCCGGGTCCTATGATCCCTGCTCTTTATGTGACTGTTATTTCTTACACAATCAGTGCTGAATTCCACGGCAAATAGGCTTATGCAGACCCTAACACTACCCTCTAACCCCGACCCTAACCGTAACCCCTAACCCTAACAAAATGCTGAATTAAATCAGCGGAGGCAGAGGCTTATGCGACCGAGGAACATAAGACCCGGGGAACAAAAGGATGACCCCAAAGTTAGCATTCATTTTTTGGCTATTTTCAACCGCAACCCTCCTCAAAGCATATATGAGCCAGATGGTCAAGACTATTTGTTATGACAATTTCATGACAAAGTAGCAGTATTAGTATGTCCCAACTGTATACTACTGACTCTGAGATGTCTCCTTGTATTTAGAATTTCTTGAATCTTGAATAATATGCATATAATCAAAACAAAGTCATACTACAATAAAAAAAAGGGTTGGTGAGCCCCTAAAATAGTTACTTTTGGAAGAAATGTTACAGCTGCAGCCTGTTTCCTTGCAACGGACACATTATGAAAAACTTTACTAGCTAAGACATTTCTTATGTTTTTATGTTGCAACCTGATTTAGTAAAGTTTAAAACTAGCAGTTACTTTGGAAATACTTAAAGTTACAATCTGAAAGATCTCCATTTCAGTTGAAGAGCTAGTCTGTTGCGTATGCTTGGCCTTCCCTCAGAGAATGTCACCACAGACACCCTGTTTCTTTTTATTTTATTGAATCCTCATTTAATCAGACAGTAAAACAGTAACAACACAATTATACAATACCAAGGAATTAGAAGCAGTTACAAGGATCATAAAAAACATCAGATAATAATAAAGCCTTAAAATTTCCAAGGGGGAATGCAAGTTCATTCCATTTAAGTGGTGCAGCTGAAACCAGTTCTGCCAACATTAGCAGGTAAATGGGCTATCTAAGGCTTAGTAAATACAGGACTGTGTACTGTGTCATTTTAAGGATGCTCAAAACAACTTACCCACCATTTTACAGCTGCAACAGTAGTGACCATGGACTCTCTATGGTAACAACGAAGTAGGCTACGGCGGAGCCTATGACAAGCATGTTTAACTAACTTTGTGATTGGCCAGTGATGTCATCACACAGTTTAAAAGCGCTGTTCATCCCGACCATGGCGTTGATTGCCTAATCGTTAGTCCCCCTGTGGGGCTCATTGGCCCGTCTATGTTTTTGACCGAGAAACTGCAGTTTCATGTCACGATGCCAGACAGATCAATCAACTCCGTGGAGTGGGCGGATTCTAACGTCTGGAACCAGGCAACTCAGTCACCACTGAGTTAGTTATTTGGTGATAGATAGTAAACAGACAGATTATTAATGTAACACATAAACTTAGTCATGGTAAAGAGGGTGTATTCCAATCTTCAGTATTTTCAGCATTAGGAGGGGCGTCACCATAATACAGTCTGTGTTTTCCATGGTAACTGTCAAAATGTGTCTACATTTATGACTATGGTTGCAATTTTCAATTAGACTTTAACCTGTTAACAGTGTCAGGATCTCGTCTTTGTGCCAAGGGCAAGTGGTACACCAGGAATTTGACTTCATTAATTGGTGCTGGCACATTTCTATGCAATTACTCAATGAATGAAAAAATAAATAAGAGGACCACACAGAGTGCAGACAAGACGTACTGTTCGATCACAGACTAAACAAACCCCAAGCTCGAAATAGGGAAGTTGTGTTTTTGCATCAACACCTTTTTGTAAACCGTTTTTTTCTCTGACAACATTTAGAATACTCTGTTTGTAATTATGCAGGTTAATGATTACAAAGGTGCATATACTGTACATTACATGCATTACAGTATCACAAAGACATGTATTATTAGTTAGTACGGTATCTGCCAGAGAGACCATCAGGCTCGTTGTCACCTCTCTTATCAAGGCCCTTCTCTTCAGAATGATGGATATTTTTGTATCCCTCCCCAGAAGCACAATGCTGTCTCAGAGCTCTGCAGAAAATTCCTTGGACAGCACTGCCTGGTCCTTTTGCTGATATGCATCAGCTGTGAGAGCTTATATAGATAGGTGTGTACCACAGGTGGACTCCAATCAAGGTGTGGAAACATCAATTTAAGGGTCTGAATACTTGTGTCAATGTGATAGTTCTGTTGTTTTATACATTTTAACTGATTTATATCACATTGGAAAAGAATGGTTTGTTTTCTGTGTGAGTGACATGAATTTGTTCTCTACACACTACAAGGTGATTTGGATAAACACATACAGTAACTTGTATCTAGTTCAGTGTCATCTGCAGTAAATTATCTTCATATTGGCTTACAGTACTTTCTCTGATACATTCTATATTCTGAGATTCAAACATAGACATGTACACTGTAGATAGATTTTTTGTAAATCTTTTTGTCCCATCTTTACCTTCTTCCAGATAGCACAGGCTCCGGTGTTGGCCACCTGGCAGAGGAAGGCAGGCCAGGGGCGGGGAAGCAGTGTGGGTGTTCTGCAGCGTCTGGGCTGAACCAGGCTAGCACTGTCTGTGGCTCAGCGGGCGGGTGAGTGTTGTGTAACCCAAAGCTGTGGTTGGATTTTTTTCCCACATGAGCTGTCAACTGGCTTCATGGCACACAGAGATTTAGAGAGAGAGAGAGAGAGAAAGAGAGAAGAGAGAGAGAGAGAGAGAGAGAGAGAGAGAGAGAGAGAGAGAGAGAGAGAGAGAGAGAGAGAGAGAGAGAGAGAGCAAGAAAGAACAATAATTAATTCAATTAATTCCCACAGTGACAGTTTTCTTTTCTTTTTTTAAAATATATTTTAATGTTTTTTTCAGGAGAAGTTAACAGCACCACAAAGGGACTGTGCATGAAAAAATATTTAAAAATAGACATGGTAACAATAAAACAAAGAAAACGAACAAGGAAAAAAACAAAAAAACAGACAGCCATTAAAAAAGACAAAAATTAATGCATTATGATGGGTTATGTGGCAAATGTACACATGATGTGAAGTGGACCATTCTTTAGGAAATGATAGACGAGCTATAATGTTAAAACTGGAAACAGAGAGAAAAGAAATGTTGTGTTTGAATTGTAAGGCTGACTGCAGCTTTTTTTTTCAGTCAGTGGTTGACAAAACTAGGCTTTCTCAACTCATTTCCTGACTACAAACATAATTATGAACAAAAATGTGTGCCAGAGAAGCGCTATTTCAATGCCTCAAAAGACTGTAAACTTGAATGACTAACATCAGTTTGATGCTACTTAGTGTAATATACCCTATAAAAATGTTTATGTCTCTCGTAAAAATGCGCTCTTGTAAATTAGAAGGCGTTCAGTTGGATTTACCCTTCATTACATGATGACATTAGCCTCAGATGTCAGAGAGAAAGTAGGTGAGCGAGGAACAGAAAAGGAATGCTTTTCCAGCAAAAGCTCTGCGGGAGAAAGTCGGTGTAGGCAAAAACAATTGCGTGGCTGCAGATTTTACCTGCAACCTCCTTCAGTCCTTTCTCCACCTATTTCCAAGACACAACACTCACACACACCCAAACAGGTGGGGGTTGTACAGTTGTGTGAGGAGAGGAGCAGGGGGGTAATTTAAAGCTGAATTAGGACCTTTTATACTTATGCCATATTGTCAACACGGCCCGTAAAACCTCCTCCTCCACTCCTCTTCCCCCCTTCTCTGCCATTCTCCCTTGAGTTCCTCTTTATTTGTTCTAATTCCAGGGACCGGCTGGGTCTTGCCTGGATTTGGAGAGTGCTTGGTTTCAAAGGGTAATTGACACCTTACCTGTAATTTCATGGTTTCACTCCACCTGCCTTTGATGTCTGGGTCTCGGTTGGGGCCAGGATGCGGAGGGAAGAGACGGTGGCGGTGTGCTGCAGCATGCTCTGCCGCGAGTCTCTTCCAGCCCGCCTGAGCGGTTTTCTGAACATGAATGACGTCTCATGCGAACCCAGGTTATTAAAGAAGAGGGGGGTTCCACGGGCTGCTGAGAAGCTTTTCTTGTGGTGACAAATAGGCCTATAGAGTTGTCAAGACTGACTAAGAGACAGAGGGATCAGAGATGAGTCGGGCAGAGACGATGACCTCTCCCATTTTGAATACATCACATGAAAACCACAAAAAAGGTCAAAAATGAACTTTTTTGGAATTCAGAAAAAGGTTACCCACACTGCAGTCTTTCTTTGATCAACAACCCATGACAGTGAAATATCCTGCCTGAGGCTAATTTATTCAGTATTATCTGGCACATCACAGTTCGATTCTCATCGTTTTGTCAGGACCCCTGTCAATGTACCGGGTAGCCCTGCGCGTCAAACGCATGATGCTCCACTACAGTCACTGTTGGTTAGGTTAAGGCAATAAAACCACTTGGTTAGGGTTAGGAAAAGCTTGCAGTTGGAGTTAAAATAAGTGCTTTTGTAAGGTAAGGACACATGGGACTCGTCCCGTGAGACCATCCTGATCTCTGAGCTCCATTGTATTTTGAAAATTTGGAGAAGTTTGCTAAGCGACCGAACCAATCAGCGTTGGTTTTGAGGCTGATTTAAGTGACAAAATGAGGAGCGACGTTCAGTGTAAACAACATGGAGGCTTCCAGGGATGAGATGAGCGCAGCTATCGACCAAGCTGCTCACTAACGCTTTTTTCTCTTGTACCCTTCTGTTGGACTATGGATCACGCACCTGAAATTGTGCCTTTTATCTGTAAATTCACATTACACAAACGTTAAATATCCTTTACCGACCTGTTATTTACTTTCTGAGTTTTGCCTCGATGCTGTTAATACGTCATACGCTTCGTTGATCTGATTGGTTGATTTGGCCTGTATGTTGTTGATAGACAGAGGGTTTATCCAATCAGCAAACCAGTATTTTCGCCCCTTCCCAAAAGATCTCCAAACCCGAGTTCCCAGATAGATATGCTGAGCAAATGAGAATCAATCCATCTGGCGGAGTCAAGTTAACATGGGACATGAATGGGACACAAACTGCAGGCTCCTGGGTGCAGTGACAATCAGCCATGGTGGCAACTTACATATCACAATCACTATCTTTTTCTAAACCTAACCAAGTAGCCTATGGTTTTTCTTTTAATTTCACAATGTTGAACCATCGAAATGTTTAGAACTTCACAACATGAGCCTGTCACTGGTAAGAGACAGTGTGTGTAATCTGGGAAAAATACACTTTCCCTTTTATGTAACTGAGAATGTAGTTTAGTTGTATGGGGCAATATTTCTTTAAGGAGATAGTGTTGCTCAATGATGACCTTTTATACTTTTTTCATTCCAACTTAGTAAAATTATGTTTTGCTTTTTCCAAGTAATCCATGTAATTCCTTGATTTCTTGTTTCTTTTCATGAACTTTTAGTTAAAGTATGTATGCCTACAATAAGAATACAGTTTATTTTTCCATTCCCTTTTCCTCCTGTTGTTTTATTGTTTCACAGGTTATATATTTGTAAAAACTAACAAATATACAAATAACAATTAAAACTGCTAATCCTTAGCTGTTATCACCTAAATCTGCTTGGGCGTTAATGGGAAAAGTTAAGATGTCTGTTGTCTGCATACACACACACGCTGACTGGAAGTAAAGGGGTCAGATCGTACATACAATCATCATGCTCCTTTGTTTGTCGCCAGCAAATGATAATATTCAAGGAAAGAGTTGTTTTGATGCGCAGGATGAAAGAAACAGTTAGCGCTGGAAGCTACAGTGCTACCAGAAATTGCGTAAAGAAGCCATTAGAATGAAATGACTGGAAAGTTTTTTTTCGAGTCGTGTCTGGTTAGCACAGTAGAGATGCACCTCGTAGAGGTGAGAAGAAGGTTACCTGCAGATCCAGGCGAGCAGCAATGAGTGATGAGGGGACTGACAATGAAAATTGCACTTGTGCAACCATGAATCATTACAAACAACCCTTTAAAAGGCACCCCTCACTGTAATTACCTCCTCTGCCATGCTCTATTACGGGGTCCTTTATTACCTTCTATTGCTGTGCTGTGCCTGCCTTGGCATATTTAGACCTCACACTGACTAACAAAGCTTGGCAGGTGAATCTACAAGACAAGACAAAAAAGACGCATAAAATAGCAGCGTTTTAAAGGAGGATTACATAAATGTGACTTGTTGATCCGAACAGACCGCAGGTATACAGCAGACTGGAGCTGATGCAAATATTCAGAGTCACATTTGAATTATGGACACAAATAAATGAGCTCATTTGCGCACAGAGGTGCTCTCTTGAATTTCGTGTTTTTGGTTTTACAGCAGCAAATGTACCGTTGTGATTCATGTAGTGTCCTCTACTTAGCTTACCCGAATCACAAAAGAAACAGAAGTTTCACGGACACTTCACATTGACTTCACGGACTTCACATTGAATACCTGCAGTTAATACTGATCTTGGAAAAATAGCCTTCAGATATTTTGCCTCATTTGTCTGAAATAATTTAAAGAGTAGACTCAAACTTGTCACACTGATATCTATAGAGCAGTTAAAAAAGATGGTTTGAGGTTCTATTGATTTTTGATTTGAAGTGTTATTCTTGACAACTATTAACGGAGCTATCACGGTCAGTCACTAACAGTCGCTAAAAACCGAATGTGGCTAACACTTATTAGCTCGGTGCAGCACAGTGAAGGCATTAAAATTACTTTTTAACCACATACTACACATGATAACACCAAACCTCTGCAGCAGCATGAGAAGAGTCCCTACACATTAAACGTAGCACTGATAGGCTCCTTCCTTTTGGATTGAGTTTGGTAAGCCACTTGAATGGAGTTTACTATGAGAGGAGCTGGTACAGGGGCCAGTAGGTAAGTCTTTAAAACACTCTTTTAATAAACTCTGGGTTCACTAACTACGATGTTGGTGCTTCTGTTAATGTATAAGGACAATGGGATGATTATACACCAGAATTTCACTTTAATAGTTTTTGTTTGAATTCACAGTTTTAATCAGGTTTTTAAAACTGCCACCATGGCACATCAAAATGTTCCAGGTATGTGAGTGGGGAATGAGAAGTGGATGCAGCTGTTCAGAAATGTTGATTTTAACATATCTGTGGATTACAGAAATGTGCAATGCCAACATTTTATTCTAGAGACAGTATTACATTATTTTTGTGCTATAAGAAGAAATAAATGTTTTGTGTATATAGAAACTAGTCAAATTATTTTATTTTTTTTTTTATACAGGGAAAATATTTCAAAGAATTTGTAGAAGAGATTAACTGTATTTTCACTGGTATGCACTGTTAACAATGGAGCTGATGAACCATCTGGAGGAGTCGAGACAGACTAAGCTGATCACAGCACTGATCACAGAAAAGTGGATCCGTCCAGTGAGAAGGGGGAGGAAGGGGGGGGGGGGGGGGAGAAGCAATCTGAGGAAAAGCAGAATGAATGAATGAACGAATGAAAACATATTGGTCATCCTGAGTTCAGCCCTTCTCCCCCGCTGTGAGCCCCGACCACGGGCTGCTTCACTGCCTCGCTGCCCAGGCTCTGCTGGGCACAAATCCAGTTTTCTGTCCAAATTACCAGCTCCGCTTCACAGAAGAAGGCCAGCGGGGTGAGAAGATCTCACCCTCCACCCCCTGTCTGAACCCCTTGCTGGCCTGGTGCAAAGCTGACGGAGCGTCGCGGATGGCCCTAGGTTGCACCTGCACCGGGGGCTTTCTAACTCTTCCCCCCTTTACACACACACACACACACACACACACACACACACACACACACACACACACACACACACACACACACACACACACACACACACACACACACACACACACACACACACACACACACACACACACACACACACACACGCACAACCCTCAGACCATAACCCTGTTTCCATTTCTTTGGGTTTCAATCAGGTGGCCTACAAATTCTCAGAGCCTCCAAAAGTTGCAAATGTAAACGTTGGGACAGAAAGCTGCTTTAGATGTTGCTGAACTAAAGGGAAAAGAGGAGAGGGTGAGGTGGCATTCATTAAAGACTGGAGCGCATTTTAAAACCAAAGGATTATGCAAAAAACTTAAATGGTTAATTTATTTGCCTTTTGACAAGGAACCAATGACTTTGTCGACGATACATGCAATGGATTTTGAGTTTGATAATGTCAACCTGTTAGTTTTCCAACCAGCTTGTCAGCTCAGTATAAAAGGGAAACGTTGGTATTTGTTAAACCTGAACCATATTTTCTAAGCGACTAATGGAACAACATTTTTTGAAACTGGTCCAGTATTGAGCAA